>NW_028187360.1:76200-426200 GCF_964204655.1 Triturus cristatus
CCAAACGCGATATGGTTCTGTGTAGCCATTCTCAAGTTATCACGCTATCGCGATAGACTTATAATGCGGTTAAGAGTATATGGTATGGCTACACTACAAACAACCCAGCAATGATTTTACAAGGGTTGCAGAGAGGCCCTACTCAGGTAGTGGTCCCCCCTCACACATACCTCAGCACCCTGCCTTGTAGGATTAGCAAGGCCTGCTATAGGGGTTACCTATGAGAGTATATGTGTTGTAATGGGGGGGATATAGGGTACCTATATCCCTGTAAGGGGTGCTAGCACCACCTTACCCAGACTACAGTAGTGGTCTGGTGGTGTCAGTTTGTATGGCTGTCCCAGGGTGGCACAATAAGTGCTGCAGCCCTGGTAGGCCTACTGAGGGACCCATGCCCTGGGTACCTAGGGTACCATCTACAAGGGACTGTCAGGGCATCCTCAGCATCCAATTGGTTTGTACCTAGGGTACTCACATCAGTTTTAAGGAGAAAGCAGACACGCTGGGGTCCTGGAAGGCAGGATCCCAGCCAGACTAGTCAAAAACCACTCAAATACCAGTCAAAAAGTTGGGGGCAACCATTAGTCAGATTCCACCTTCCTACACTGACAGCGACACTTCAGAGGATGCTAGGGGCTCACGTAGAGACTGACAACAACACTACAGAGGACGCTAAGGGCTCACCCAGAGACTGACAACAACACACTTCAGAGGATGCTAAGGGCTCACCCAGAGACTGACAGCGACACACTTCAGAGGATGTTAAGGGCTCACCCAGAGAGTGACAGCGACACACTTCAGAGGATGTTAAGGGCTCACCCAGAGAGTGACAGCGACACACTTCAGGGGATGCTAAGGGCTCATCCAGAGACTGACAGCGACACACTTCAGAGGATGCTAGGGGCTCTCCCAGAGACTGACAACAACCCTTCAGAGGATGCTAAGGGCTCACCCAGAGACTGACAGTGACACTTCAGAGGATGCTAGGGGCTCACCCAGAGACTGACAACAACACACTTCAGAGGATGCTAAGGGCTCACCCAGAGACTGACAGCGACACACTTCAGGGGATGCTAAGGGCTCACCCAGAGACTGACAGCGACACTTCAGAGCATGCTAGGGGTTCTCCCAGAGACTGAAAACAACCCTTCAGAGGATGATAAGGGCTCACCCAGAGACTGACAACAACACTTCAGAGGATGCCAAGGGCTCACCCAGAGACTGACAACAACACACTTCAGAGGATGCTAAGGGATCACCAAGAGACTGACAACAACACTTCAGAGGATGCTAAGGGCTCACCCAGAGACTGGCAGTGACACTTCAGAGGATGCTAGGGGCTCACCCAGAGACTGACATGACACTTCAGAGGATGCTAGGGACTCTCTCAGAGACTGACAACAGCCCTTCAGAGGATGCTAAGGGGCTCACACAGAGACTGACAGCGACACACTTCAGAGGATGCTAAGGGCTCACCCAGAGACTGACAGTGACACTTCAGAGGATGCTAGGGGCTCTCCCAGAGACTGACAACAACACTTCAGAGGATGCTAAGGGCTCACCCAGAGACTGACAACACACTTCAGAGGATGCTAAGGGCTCACCCAGAGACTGACAACAACACTTAAGAGGATGCTAGGGGTTCTCCCAGAGACTGACAACAACACTTCAGAGGATGCTAAGGGCTCACCCAGAGACTGACAGCGACACACTTCAGGGAATGCTAAGGGCTCACCCAGAGACTGACAGCGACACTTCAGAGGATGCTAGGGGCTCACCCAGAGAGTGACAACAACCCTGCAGAGGATGCTAAGGGCTCTCCCAGAGACTGACAGTGACACTTCAGAGGATTGCTGGGGGCTCACCCAGAGAGTGACAGCGACACACTTCAGAGGATGCTAAGGGTTCACCCAGAGACTGACAACAACACTTCAGAGGATGCTAAGGGCTCACCCAGAGACTGACAGCGACACACTTCAGGGGATGCTAAGGGCTCACCCAGAGACTGACAGCGACACTTCAGAGCATGCTAGGGGTTCTCCCAGAGACTGACAACAACCCTTCAGAGGATGGTGTGGGCTCACCCAGAGACTGACAACAACACTTCAGAGGATGCCAAGGGCTCACCCAGAGACTGACAACAACACACTTCAGGGTATGCTGAGGGCTCACCCAGAGACTGACATGACACTTCAGAGGATGCTAGGGGCTCTCTCAGAGACTGACAACAGCCCTTCAGAGGATGCTAAGGGGCTCACACAGAGACTGACAGCGACACACTTCAGAGGATGCTATGGGCTCTCCCAGAGACTGACAACAACACTTCAGAGGATGCTAAGGGCTCACCCAGAGACTGACAACAACACACTTCAGAGGATGCTAAGGGCTCACCCAGAGACTGACAGCGACACACTTCAGGGTATGCTAAGGGCTCACCCAGATACTGACAGCGACACTTCAGAGGATACTAGGGGCTCACCCAGAGACTGACAACAACCCTTCAGAGGATGCTAAGGGCTCTCCCAGAGACTGACAGTGACACTTCAGAGGATGCTGGGTGCTCACCCAGAGAGTGACAGCGACACACTTCAGAGGATGCTAAGGGCTCACCCAGAGACTGACAACAACACTTCAGAGGATGCTAAGGGCTCACCCAGAGACTGACAGCGACACACTTCAGAGGATGCTAAGGGCTCATCCAGAGACTGACAACAACACTTCAGAGGATGCTAAGAGCTCACCCAGAGACTGACAACAACACACTTCAGGGTATGCTAAGGGCTAACCCAGAGACTCACAGTGACACTTCAGAGGATGCTAGGGGCTCTCTCAGAGACTGACAACAGCCCTTCAGAGGATGCTAAGGGGCTCACACAGAGACTGACAGCGACACACTTCAGAGGATGCTAAGGGCTCACCTAGAGACTGACAGTGGCACTTCAGAGGATGCTAGGGGCTCTCCCAGAGTCTGACAACAACACTTCAGAGGATGCTAGGGGCTCTCCCAGAGACTGACAACAACACTTCGGAGGATGCTAAGGGGTCACCCAGAGACTGACAGCGACACACTTCAGAGGATGCTAAGGGCTCACCCAGAGACTGACAGTGACACTTCGGAGGATGCTAGGGGCTCACCCAGAGACTGACAGCGACACACTTCAGAGGATGCTAAGGGCTCACCCAGAGACTGACAACAACACTTCAGAGGATGCTAAGGGCTCACCCAGAGACTGACAGCGACACACTTCAGAGGATGCTAAGGGCTCATCCAGAGACTGACAACAACACTTCAGAGGATGCTAAGGGCTCACCCAGAGACTGACAGCGACACACTTCAGAGGATGCTAAGGGCTCACCCAGAGACTGACAGCGACACACTTCAGAGGATGCTAGGGGCTCTCCCAGAGACTGACTGCAGCACTTTAGAGGATGCTAGCTGCTCACCCGGAGACTGACTGCGACACTTCAGAGGATGCTAGTTGCTCTCGCCAGAGACTGACAGGTGCTCTTCTGATGATGAAAGTGGCCGAACTTACAGGGGAAACATTATTTACAATGCGGCTTGAACCATGCTGTGCTCACCCAGAGACTGACAGTGACACTTCAGAGGATGCTAGGGGCTCTCCCAGAGACTGACAACAACCCTTCAGAGGATCCTAAGGGGCTCACCCAGAGACTGACAACAACCCTTCAGAGGATGCTAAGGGCTCACCCAGAGACTGACAGCGACACTTCAGAGGATGCTAGGGGCTCTCGTAGAGACTGACAACAACACTACAGAGGATGCTAAGGACTCACCCAGAGACTGACAACAACACACTTCAGAGGATGCTAAGGGCTCACCCAGAGACTGACAGCGACACTCTTCAGAGGATGTTAAGGGCTCACCTAGAGAGTGACAGCGACACACTTCAGGGGATGCTAAGGGCTCACCCAGAGACTGACAGCGACACACTTCAGAGGATGCTAGGGGCTCTCCCAGAGACTGACAACAACCCTTCAGAGGATGCTAAGGGCTCACCCAGGGGCTGACAGTGAACCTTCAGAGGATGCTAGCGGCTCACCCAGAGACTGACAACAACACACTTCAGAGGATGCTAAGGGCTCACCCAGAGACTGACAGCGACACACTTCAGGGGATGCTAAGGGCTCACCCAGAGACTGACAGCGACACTTCAGAGCATGCTAGGGGCTCTCCCAGAGACTGACAACAACACTTCAGAGGATGCCAAGGGCTCACCCAGAGACTGACAACAACACATTTTAGAGGATGCTAAGGGCTCACCCAGAGACTGACAACAACACTTCAGAGGATGCTAAGAGCTCACCCAGAGACTGACAGTGACAGTTCAGAGGATGCTAGGGGCTCTCCCAGAGACTGACAACAACACTTCAGAGGATGCTAAGGGCTCACCCAGAGACTGACAACAACACACTTCAGGGTATGCTAAGGGCTCACCCAGAGACTCACAGTGACACTTCAGAGGATGCTAGGGGCTCTCTCAGAGACTGACAACAGCCCTTCAGAGGATGCTAAGGGGCTCACACCGAGACTGACAGCGACACCCTTCAGAGGATGCTAAGGGCTCACCTAGAGACTGACAGTGACACTTCAGAGGATGCTAGGGGCTCTCCCAGAGTCTGACAACAACACTTCAGAGGATGCTAGGGGCTCTCCCAGAGACTGACAACAACACTTCGGAGGATGCTAAGGGTTCACCCAGAGACTGACAGCGACACACTTCAGAGGATGCTAAGGGCTCACCCAGAGACTGACAGTGACACTTCGGAGGATGCTAGGGGCTCACCCAAAGACTGACAGCGACACACTTCAGAGGATGCTAAGGGCTCACCCAGAGACTGACAACAACACTTCAGAGGATGCTAAGGGCTCACCCAGAGACTGACAACAACACTTCAGAGGATGCTAAGGGCTCACCCAGAGACTGACAACAACACTTCAGAGGATGCTAAGGGCTCTCCCAGAGACTGACAACAACCCTTCAGAGGATGCTAAGGGCTCACCCAGAGACTGACAGCGACACTTCAGAGGATGCTAGGGGCTCTCGTAGAGACTGACAACAACACTACAGAGGATGCTAAGGACTCACCCAGAGACTGACAACAACACACTTCAGAGGATGCTAAGGGCTCACCCAGAGACTGACAGCGACACACTTCAGAGGATGTTAAGGGCTCACCTAGAGAGTGACAGCGACACACTTCAGGGGATGCTAAGGGCTCACCCAGAGACTGACAGCGACACACTTCAGAGGATGCTAGGGGCTCTCCCAGAGACTGACAACAACCCTTCAGAGGATGCTAAGGGCTCACCCAGGGGCTGACAGTGAACCTTCAGAGGATGCTAGGGGCTCACCCAGAGACTGACAACAACACACTTCAGAGGATGCTAAGGGCTCACCCAGAGACTGACAGCGACACACTTCAGGGGATGCTAAGGGCTCACCCAGAGACTGACAGCGACACTTCAGAGCATGCTAGGGGCTCTCCCAGAGACTGACAACAACACTTCAGAGGATGCCAAGGGCTCACCCAGAGACTGACAACAACACATTTTAGAGGATGCTAAGGGCTCACCCAGAGACTGACAACAACACTTCAGAGGATGCTAAGAGCTCACCCAGAGACTGACAGTGACACTTCAGAGGATGCTAGGGGCTCTCCCAGAGACTGACAACAACACTTCAGAGGATGCTAAGGGCTCACCCAGAGACTGACAACAACACACTTCAGGGTATGCTAAGGGCTCACCCAGAGACTCACAGTGACACTTCGGAGGATGCTAGGGGCTCACCCAAAGACTGACAGCGACACACTTCAGAGGATGCTAAGGGCTCACCCAGAGACTGACAACAACACTTCAGAGGATGCTAAGGGCTCACCCAGAGACTGACAACAACACTTCAGAGGATGCTAAGGGCTCACCCAGAGACTGACAACAACACTTCAGAGGATGCTAAGGGCTCTCCCAGAGACTGACAACAACCCTTCAGAGGATGCTAAGGGCTCACCCAGGGGCTGACAGTGACCCTTCAGAGGATGCTAGGGGCTCGCCCAGAGACTGACAACAACACACTTCAGAGGATGCTAAGGGCTCACCCAGAGCCTGACAGCGACACTTCAGAGGATGCTAGGGGCTCACCCAGAGACTGACAACAACCCTTCAGAGGATGCTAAGGGCTCTCCCAGAGACTTACAGTGACACTTCAGAGGATGCTGGGGGATCACCCAGAGAGTGACAGCGACACACTTCAGAGGATGCTAAGGGCTCACCCAGAGACTGACAACAACACTTCAGAGGATGCTAAGGGCTCACCCAGAGACTGACAGCGACACACTTCAGAGGATGCTAAGGGCTCACCCAGAGACTGACAGCGTCACACTTCAGAGGATGCTAGGGGCTCTCCCAGAGACTGACAACAACACTTCAGAGGATGCTAAGGGCTCACCCAGAGACTGACAATGACACACTTCAGGGTATGCTAAGGGCTCACCCAGAGACTGACAGCGACACTTCAGAGGATGCTAGGGGCTCACCCAGAGACTGACAACAACCCTTCAGAGGATGCTAAGGGCTCTCCCAGAGACTGACAGTGACACTTCAGAGGATGCTGGGGGCTCACCCAGAGAGTGACAGCGACACACTTCAGAGGATGCTAAGGGTTCACCCAGAGACTGACAACAACACTTCAGAGGATGCTAAGGGCTCACCCAGAGACTGACAGCAACACACTTCAGGGGATGCTAAGGGCTCACACAGAGACTGACAGCGACACTTCAGAGCATGCTAGGGGTTCTCCCAGAGACTGACAACAACCCTTCAGAGGATGGTAAGGGCATACCCAGAGACTGACAACAACACTTCAGAGGATGCCAAGGGCTCACCCAGAGACTGACAACAACACACTTCAGGGTATGTTGAGGGCTCACCCAGAGACTGACATGATACTTCAGAGGATGCTAGGGGCTCTCTCAGAGACTGACAACAGCCCTTCAGAGGATGCTAAGGGGCTCACACAGAGACTGACAGCGACACACTTCAGAGGATGCTAAGGGCTCACCCAGAGACTGACAGTGACACTTCAGAGGATGCTAGGGGCTCTCCCAGAGACTGACAACAACACTTCATAGGATGCTAAGGGCTCACCCAGAGACTGACAACAACACACTTCAGAGGATGCTAAGGGCTCACCCAGAGACTGACAGCGACACACTTCAGGGTATGCTAAGGGCTCACCCAGAGACTGACAGCGACACTTCAGAGGATGCTAGGGGCTCACCCAGAGACTGACAACAACCCTTCAGAGGATGCTAAGGGCTCTCCCAGAGACTGACAGTGACACTTCAGAGGATGCTGGGGGCTCACCCAGAGAGTGACAGCGACACACTTCAGAGGATGCTAAGGGCTCACCCAGAGACTGACAACAACACTTCAGAGGATGCTAAGGGCTCACCCAGAGACTGACAGCGACACACTTCAGAGGATGCCAAGGGCTCATCCAGAGACTGACAACAACACTTCAGAGGATGCTAAGGGCTCACCCAGAGACTGACAGCGACACACTTCAGAGGATGCTAAGGGCTCACCCAGAGACTGACAGCGACACACTTCAGAGGATGCTAGGGGCTCTCCCAGAGACTGACTGCAGCACTTTAGAGGATGCTAGCTGCTTACCCAGAGACTGACTGCGACACTTCAGAGGATGCTAGTTGCTCTCGCCAGAGACTGACAGGTGCTCTTCTGATGATGAAAGTGGCCGAACTTACAGGGGAAACATTATTTACAATGCGGCTTGAACCATGCTGTGCTCACCCAGAGACTGACAGTGACACTTCAGAGGATTCTAGGGGCTCTCCCAGAGACTGACAACAACCCTTCAGAGGATGCTAAGGGACTCACTCAGAGACTGACAACAACCCTTCAGAGGATGCTAAGGGCTCACCCAGAGACTGACAGCGACACTTCAGAGGATGCTAGGGGCTCTCGTAGAGACTGACAACAACACTACAGAGGATGCTAAGGGCTCACCCAGAGACTGACAGCGACACACTTCAGAGGATGTTAAAGGCTCACCTAGAGAGTGACAGCGACACACTTCAGGGGATGCTAAGGGCTCACCCAGAGACTGACAGCGACACACTTCAGAGGATGCTAGGGGCTCTCCCAGAGACTGACAACAACCCTTCAGAGGATGCTAAGGGCTCACCCAGGGGCTGACAGTGACACTTCAGAGGATGCTAGGGGCTCGCCCAGAGACTGACAACAACACACTTCAGAGGATGCTAAGGGCTCACCCAGAGCCTGACAGCGACACTTCAGAGGATGCTAGGGGCTCACACAGAGACTGACAACAACCCTTCAGAGGATGCTAAGGGCTCTCCCAGAGACTTACAGTGACACTTCAGAGGATGCTGGGGGCTCACCCAGAGAGTGACAGCGACACACTTCAGAGGATGCTAAGGGCTCACCCAGAGACTGACAACAACACTTCAGAGGATGCTAAGGGCTCACCCAGAGACTGACAGCGACACACTTCAGAGGATGCTAAGTGCTCATCCAGAGACTGACAACAACACTTCAGAGGATGCTAAGGGCTCACCCAGAGACTGACAGCGACACACTTCAGAGGATGCTAAGGGCTCACCCAGAGACTGACAGCGACACACTTCAGAGGATGCTAGGGGCTCTCCCAGAGACTGACTGCAGCACTTTAGAGGATGCTAGCTGCTCATCCGGAGACTGACTGCGACACTTCAGAGGATGCTAGTTGCTCTCGCCAGAGACTGACAGGTGCTCTTCTGATGATGAAAGTGGCCGAACTTACAGGGGAAACATTATTTACAATGCGGCTTGAACCATGCTGTGCTCACCCAGAGACTGACAGTGACACTTCAGAGGATGCTAGGGGCTCTCCCAGAGACTGACAACAACCCTTCAGAGGATCCTAAGGGGCTCACCCAGAGACTGACAACAACCCTTCAGAGGATGCTAAGGGCTCACCCAGAGACTGACAACAACACTTCAGAGGATGCCAAGGGCTCACCCAGAGACTGACAACAACACATTTTAGAGGATGCTAAGGGCTCACCCAGAGACTGACAACAACACTTCAGAGGATGCTAAGAGCTCACCCAGAGACTGACAGTGACACTTCAGAGGATGCAAGGGGCTCTCCCAGAGACTGACAACAACACGTCAGAGGATGCTAAGGGCTCACCCAGAGACTGACAACAACACACTTCAGGGTATGCTAAGGGCTAACCCAGAGACTCACAGTGACACTTCAGAGGATGCTAGGGGCTCTCTCAGAGACTGACAACAGCCCTTCAGAGGATGCTAAGGGGCTCACACAGAGACTGACAGCGACACACTTCAGAGGATGCTAAGGGCTCACCTAGAGACTGACAGTGACACTTCAGAGGATGCTAGGGGCTCTCCCAGAGTCTGACAACAACACTTCAGAGGATGCTAGGGGCTCTCCCAGAGACTGACAACAACACTTCGGAGGATGCTAAGGGTTCACCCAGAGACTGACAGCGACACACTTCAGAGGATGCTAAGGGCTCACCCAGAGACTGACAGTGACACTTCGGAGGATGCTAGGGGCTCACCCAGAGACTGACAGCGACACACTTCAGAGGATGCTAAGGGCTCACCCAGAGACTGACAACAACACTTCAGAGGATGCTAAGGGCTCACCCAGAGACTGACAACAACACTTCAGAGGATGCTAAGGGCTCACCCAGAGACTGACAGCGACACACTTCAGAGGATGCTAAGGGCTCATCCAGAGACTGACAACAACACTTCAGAGGATGCTAAGGGCTCACCCAGAGACTGACAGCGACACACTTCAGAGGATGCTAAGGGCTCACCCAGAGACTGACAGCGACACACTTCAGAGGATGCTAGGGGCTCTCCCAGAGACTGACTGCAGCACTTTAGAGGATGCTAGCTGCTCACCCGGAGACTGACTGCGACACTTCAGAAGATGGTAGTTGCTCTCGCCAGAGACTGACAGGTGCTCTTCTGATGATGAAAGTGGCCGAACTTACAGGGGAAACATTATTTACAATGCGGCTTGAACCATGCTGTGCTCACCCAGAGACTGACAGTGACACTTCAGAGGATGCTAGGGGCTCTCCCAGAGACTGACAACAACCCTTCAGAGGATCCTAAGGGGCTCACCCAGAGACGGACAACAACCCTTCAGAGGATGCTAAGTGCTCACCCAGAGACTGACAGCGACACTTCAGAGGATGCTAGGGGCTCTCGTAGAGACTGACAACAACACTACAGAGGATGCTAAGGACTCACCCAGAGACTGACAACAACACACTTCAGAGGATGCTAAGGGCTCACCCAGAGACTGACAGCGACACACTTCAGAGGATGTTAAGGGCTCACCTAGAGAGTGACAGCGACACACTTCAGGGGATGCTAAGGGCTCACCCAGAGACTGACAGCGACACACTTCAGAGGATGCTAGGGGCTCTCCCAGAGACTGACAACAACCCTTCAGAGGATGCTAAGGGCTCACCCAGGGGCTGACAGTGAACCTTCAGAGGATGCTAGGGGCTCACCCAGAGACTGACAACAACACACTTCAGAGGATGCTAAGGGCTCACCCAGAGACTGACAGCGACACACTTCAGGGGATGCTAAGGGCTCACCCAGAGACTGACAGCGACACTTCAGAGCATGCTAGGGGCTCTCCCAGAGACTGACAACAACACTTCAGAGGATGCCAAGGGCTCACCCAGAGACTGACAACAACACATTTTAGAGGATGCTAAGGGCTCACCCAGAGACTGACAACAACACTTCAGAGGATGCTAAGAGCTCACCCAGAGACTGACAGTGACACTTCAGAGGATGCTAGGGGCTCTCCCAGAGACTGACAACAACACTTCAGAGGATGCTAAGGGCTCACCCAGAGACTGACAACAACACACTTCAGGGTATGCTAAGGGCTCACCCAGAGACTCACAGTGACACTTCAGAGGATGCTAGGGGCTCTCTCAGAGACTGACAACAGCCCTTCAGAGGATGCTAAGGGGCTCACACAGAGACTGACAGCGACAGACTTCAGAGGATGCTAATGGCTCACCTAGAGACTGACAGTGACACTTCAGAGGATGCTAGGGGCTCTCCCAGAGTCTGACAACAACACTTCAGAGGATGCTAGGGGCTCTCCCAGAGACTGACAACAACACTTCGGAGGATGCTAAGGGTTCACCCAGAGACTGACAGCGACACACTTCAGAGGATGCTAAGGGCTCACCCAGAGACTGATAGTGACACTTCGGAGGATGCTAGGGGCTCACCCAAAGACTGACAGCGACACACTTCAGAGGATGCTAAGGGCTCACCCAGAGACTGACAACAACACTTCAGAGGATGCTAAGGGCTCACCCAGAGACTGACAACAACATTTCAGAGGATGCTAAGGGCTCACCCAGAGACTGACAGCGACACACTTCAGAGGATGCTAAGGGCTCACCCAGAGACTGACAGCGACACACTTCAGAGGATGCTAGGGGCTCTCCCAGAGACTGACTGCAGCACTTTAGAGGATGCTAGCTGCTCACCCAGAGACTGACTGCGACACTTCAGAGGATGCTAGTTGCTCTCGCCAGAGACTGACAGGTGCTCTTCTGATGATGAAAGTGGCCGAACTTACAGGGGAAACATTATTTACAATGCGGCTTGAACCATGCTGTGCTCACCCAGAGACTGACAGTGACACTTCAGAGGATGCTAGGGGCTCTCCCAGAAACTGACAACAACCCTTCAGAGGATGCTAAGGGACTCACCCAGAGACTGACATGACACTTCAGAGGATGCTAGGGGCTCTCTCAGAGACTGACAACACACTTCAGAGGATGCTAAGGGCTCATCCAGAGACTGACATCAACACTTCAGAGGATGCTAAGGGCTCACCCAGAGACTGACAGCGACACACTTCAGAGGATGCTAAGGGCTCACCCAGAGACTGACAGCGACACTTCAGAGGATGCTAGGGGCTCACCCAGAGACTGACAACAACCCTTCAGAGGATGCTAAGGGCTCTCCCAGAGACTGACTGCAGCACTTTAGAGGATGCTAGCTGCTCACCCGGATACTGACTGCGACACTTCAGAGGATGCTAGTTGCTCTCGCCAGAGACTGACAGGTGCTCTTCTGATGATGAAAGTGGCCGAACTTACAGGGGAAACATTATTTACAATGCGGCTTGAACCATGCTGTGCTCACCCAGAGACTGACAGTGACACTTCAGAGGATGTTAGGGGCTCTCCCAGAGACTGACAACAACCCTTCAGAGGATCCTAAGGGGCTCACCCAGAGACTGACAACAACCCTTCAGAGGATGCTAAGGGCTCACCCAGAGACTGACAGCGACACTTCAGAGGATGCTAGGGGCTCTCGTAGAGACTGACAACAACACTACAGAGGATGCTAAGGGCTCACCCAGAGACTGATAGTGACACTTCGGAGGATGCTAGGGGCTCACCCAAAGACTGACAGCGACACACTTCAGAGGATGCTAAGGGCTCACCCAGAGACTGACAACAACACTTCAGAGGATGCTAAGGGCTCACCCAGAGACTGACAACAACATTTCAGAGGATGCTAAGGGCTCACCCAGAGACTGACAGCGACACACTTCAGAGGATGCTAAGGGCTCACCCAGAGACTGACAGCGACACACTTCAGAGGATGCTAGGGGCTCTCCCAGAGACTGACTGCAGCACTTTAGAGGATGCTAGCTGCTCACCCAGAGACTGACTGCGACACTTCAGAGGATGCTAGTTGCTCTCGCCAGAGACTGACAGGTGCTCTTCTGATGATGAAAGTGGCCGAACTTACAGGGGAAACATTATTTACAATGCGGCTTGAACCATGCTGTGCTCACCCAGAGACTGACAGTGACACTTCAGAGGATTCTAGGGGCTCTCCCAGAGACTGACAACAACCCTTCAGAGGATGCTAAGGGACTCACTCAGAGACTGACAACAACCCTTCAGAGGATGCTAAGGGCTCACCCAGAGACTGACAGCGACACTTCAGAGGATGCTAGGGGCTCTCGTAGAGACTGACAACAACACTACAGAGGATGCTAAGGGCTCACCCAGAGACTGACAGCGACACACTTCAGAGGATGTTAAAGGCTCACCTAGAGAGTGACAGCGACACACTTCAGGGGATGCTAAGGGCTCACCCAGAGACTGACAGCGACACACTTCAGAGGATGCTAGGGGCTCTCCCAGAGACTGACAACAACCCTTCAGAGGATGCTAAGGGCTCACCCAGGGGCTGACAGTGACACTTCAGAGGATGCTAGGGGCTCGCCCAGAGACTGACAACAACACACTTCAGAGGATGCTAAGGGCTCACCCAGAGCCTGACAGCGACACTTCAGAGGATGCTAGGGGCTCACCCAGAGACTGACAACAACCCTTCAGAGGATGCTAAGGGCTCTCCCAGAGACTTACAGTGACACTTCAGAGGATGCTGGGGGCTCACCCAGAGAGTGACAGCGACACACTTCAGAGGATGCTAAGGGCTCACCCAGAGACTGACAACAACACTTCAGAGGATGCTAAGGGCTCACCCAGAGACTGACAGCGACACACTTCAGAGGATGCTAAGTGCTCATCCAGAGACTGACAACAACACTTCAGAGGATGCTAAGGGCTCACCCAGAGACTGACAGCGACACACTTCAGAGGATGCTAAGGGCTCACCCAGAGACTGACAGCGACACACTTCAGAGGATGCTAGGGGCTCTCCCAGAGACTGACTGCAGCACTTTAGATGATGCTAGCTGCTCATCCGGAGACTGACTGCGACACTTCAGAGGATGCTAGTTGCTCTCGCCAGAGACTGACAGGTGCTCTTCTGATGATGAAAGTGGCCGAACTTACAGGGGAAACATTATTTACAATGCGGCTTGAACCATGCTGTGCTCACCCAGAGACTGACAGTGACACTTCAGAGGATGCTAGGGGCTCTCCCAGAGACTGACAACAACCCTTCAGAGGATCCTAAGGGGCTCACCCAGAGACTGACAACAACCCTTCAGAGGATGCTAAGGGCTCACCCAGAGACTGACAACAACACTTCAGAGGATGCCAAGGGCTCACCCAGAGACTGACAACAACACATTTTAGAGGATGCTAAGGGCTCACCCAGAGACTGACAACAACACTTCAGAGGATGCTAAGAGCTCACCCAGAGACTGACAGTGACACTTCAGAGGATGCAAGGGGCTCTCCCAGAGACTGACAACAACACTTCAGAGGATGCTAAGGGCTCACCCAGAGACTGACAACAACACACTTCAGGGTATGCTAAGGGCTAACCCAGAGACTCACAGTGACACTTCAGAGGATGCTAGGGGCTCTCTCAGAGACTGACAACAGCCCTTCAGAGGATGCTAAGGGGCTCACACAGAGACTGACAGCGACACACTTCAGAGGATGCTAAGGGCTCACCTAGAGACTGACAGTGACACTTCAGAGGATGCTAGGGGCTCTCCCAGAGTCTGACAACAACACTTCAGAGGATGCTAGGGGCTCTCCCAGAGACTGACAACAACACTTCGGAGGATGCTAAGGGTTCACCCAGAGACTGACAGCGACACACTTCAGAGGATGCTAAGGGCTCACCCAGAGACTGACAGTGACACTTCGGAGGATGCTAGGGGCTCACCCAGAGACTGACAGCGACACACTTCAGAGGATGCTAAGGGCTCACCCAGAGACTGACAACAACACTTCAGAGGATGCTAAGGGCTCACCCAGAGACTGACAGCGACACACTTCAGAGGATGTTAAAGGCTCACCTAGAGAGTGACAGCGACACACTTCAGAGGATGCTAAGGGCTCACCCAGAGACTGACAGCGACACACTTCAGAGGATGCTAGGGGCTCTCCCAGAGACTGACAACGACCCTTCAGAGGATGCTAAGGGCTCACCCAGGGGCTGACAGTGACACTTCAGAGGATGCTAGGGGCTCGCCCAGAGACTGACAACAACACACTTCAGAGGATGCTAAGGGCTCACCCAGAGCCTGACAGCGACACTTCAGAGGATGCTAGGGGCTCACCCAGAGACTGACAGTGACACTTCAGAGGATGCTAGGGGCTCTCCCAGAGACTGACAACAACCCTTCAGAGGATCCTAAGGGGCTCACCCAGAGACGGACAACAACCCTTCAGAGGATGCTAAGGGCTCACCCAGAGACTGACAGCGACACTTCAGAGGATGCTAGGGGCTCTCGTAGAGACTGACAACAACACTACAGAGGATGCTAAGGACTCACCCAGAGACTGACAACAACACACTTCAGAGGATGCTAAGGGCTCACCCAGAGACTGACAGCGACACACTTCAGAGGATGTTAAGGGCTCACCTAGAGAGTGACAGCGACACACTTCAGGGGATGCTAAGGGCTCACCCAGAGACTGACAGCGACACACTTCAGAGGATGCTAGGGGCTCTCCCAGAGACTGACAACAACCCTTCAGAGGATGCTAAGGGCTCACCCAGGGGCTGACAGTGAACCTTCAGAGGATGCTAGGGGCTCACCCAGAGACTGACAACAACACACTTCAGAGGATGCTAAGGGCTCACCCAGAGACTGACAGCGACACACTTCAGGGGATGCTAAGGGCTCACCCAGAGACTGACAACAACACATTTTAGAGGATGCTAGGGGCTCTCCCAGAGACTGACAACAACACTTCAGAGGATGCCAAGGGCTCACCCAGAGACTGACAACAACACATTTTAGAGGATGCTAAGGGCTCACCCAGAGACTGACAACAACACTTCAGAGGATGCTAAGAGCTCACCCAGAGACTGACAGTGACACTTCAGAGGATGCTAGGGGCTCTCCCAGAGACTGACAACAACACTTCAGAGGATGCTAAGGGCTCACCCAGAGACTGACAACAACACACTTCAGGGTATGCTAAGGGCTCACCCAGAGACTCACAGTGACACTTCAGAGGATGCTAGGGGCTCTCTCAGAGACTGACAACAGCCCTTCAGAGGATGCTAAGGGGCTCACACAGAGACTGACAGCGACACACTTCAGAGGATGCTAAGGGCTCACCTAGAGACTGACAGTGACACTTCAGAGGATGCTAGGGGCTCTCCCAGAGTCTGACAACAACACTTCAGAGGATGCTAGGGGCTCTCCCAGAGACTGACAACAACACTTCGGAGGATGCTAAGGGTTCACCCAGAGACTGACAGCGACACACTTCAGAGGATGCTAAGGGCTCACCCAGAGACTGACAGTGACACTTCGGAGGATGCTAGGGGCTCACCCAGAGACTGACAGCGACACACTTCAGAGGATGCTAAGGGCTCACCCAGAGACTGACAACAACACTTCAGAGGATGCTAAGGGCTCACCCAGAGACTGACAACAACACTTCAGAGGATGCTAAGGGCTCACCCAGAGACTGACAGCGACACACTTCAGAGGATGCTAAGGGCTCATCCAGAGACTGACAACAACACTTCAGAGGATGCTAAGGGCTCACCCAGAGACTGACAGCGACACACTTCAGAGGATGCTAAGGGCTCACCCAGAGACTGACAGCGACACACTTCAGAGGATGCTAGGGGCTCTCTCAGAGACTGACAACAGCCCTTCAGAGGATGCTAAGGGGCTCACACAGAGACTGACAGCGACACACTTCAGAGGATGCTAAGGGCTCACCTAGAGACTGACAGTGACACTTCAGAGGATGCTAGGGGCTCTCCCAGAGTCTGACAACAACACTTCAGAGGATGCTAGGGGCTCTCCCAGAGACTGACAACAACACTTCGGAGGATGCTAAGGGTTCACCCAGAGACTGACAGCGACACACTTCAGAGGATGCTAAGGGCTCACCCAGAGACTGACAGTGACACTTCGGAGGATGCTAGGGGCTCACCCATAGACTGACAGCGACACACTTCAGAGGATGCTAAGGGCTCACCCAGAGACTGACAACAACACTTCAGAGGATGCTAAGGGCTCACCCAGAGACTGACAACAACACTTCAGAGGATGCTAAGGGCTCACCCAGAGACTGACAGCGACACACTTCAGAGGATGCTAAGGGCTCATCCAGAGACTGACAACAACACTTCAGAGGATTCTAAGGGCTCACCCAGAGACTGACAGCGACACACTTCAGAGGATGCTAAGAGCTCACCCAGAGACTGACAGTGACACTTCAGAGGATGCTAGGGGCTCTCCCAGAGACTGACAACAACACTTCAGAGGATGCTAAGGGCTCACCCAGAGACTGACAACAACACACTTCAGGGTATGCTAAGGGCTCACCCAGAGACTCACAGTGACACTTCAGAGGATGCTAGGGGCTCTCTCAGAGACTGACAACAGCTCTTCAGAGGATGCTAAGGGGCTCACACAGAGACTGACAGCGACACACTTCAGAGGATGCTAAGGGCTCACCTAGAGACTGACAGTGACACTTCAGAGGATGCTAGGGGCTCTCCCAGAGTCTGACAACAACACTTCAGAGGATGCTAGGGGCTCTCCCAGAGACTGACAACAACACTTCGGAGGATGCTAAGGGTTCACCCAGAGACTGACAGCGACACACTTCAGAGGATGCTAAGGGCTCACCCAGAGACTGACAGTGACACTTCGGAGGATGCTAGGGGCTCACCCAGAGACTGACAGCGACACACTTCAGAGGATGCTAAGGGCTCACCCAGAGACTGACAACAACACTTCAGAGGATGCTAAGGGCTCACCCAGAGACTGACAACAACACTTCAGAGGATGCTAAGGGCTCACCCAGAGACTGACAGCGACACACTTCAGAGGATGCTAAGGGCTCATCCAGAGACTGACAACAACACTTCAGAGGATGCTAAGGGCTCACCCAGAGACTGACAGCGACACACTTCAGAGGATGCTAAGGGCTCACCCAGAGACTGACAGCGACACACTTCAGAGGATGCTAGGGGCTCTCTCAGAGACTGACAACAGCCCTTCAGAGGATGCTAAGGGGCTCACACAGAGACTGACAGTGACACACTTCAGAGGATGCTAAGGGCTCACCTAGAGACTGACAGTGACACTTCAGAGGATGCTAGGGGCTCTCCCAGAGTCTGACAACAACACTTCAGAGGATGCTAGGGGCTCTCCCAGAGACTGACAACAACACTTCGGAGGATGCTAAGGGTTCACCCAGAGACTGACAGCGACACACTTCAGAGGATGCTAAGGGCTCACCCAGAGACTGACAGTGACACTTCGGAGGATGCTAGGGGCTCACCCATAGACTGACAGCGACACACTTCAGAGGATGCTAAGGGCTCACCCAGAGACTGACAACAACACTTCAGAGGATGCTAAGGGCTCACCCAGAGACTGACAACAACACTTCAGAGGATGCTAAGGGCTCACCCAGAGACTGACAGCGACACACTTCAGAGGATGCTAAGGGCTCATCCAGAGACTGACAACAACACTTCAGAGGATGCTAAGGGCTCACCCAGAGACTGACAGCGACACACTTCAGAGGATGCTAAGGGCTCACCCAGAGACTGACAGCGACACACTTCAGAGGATGCTAGGGGCTCTCCCAGAGACTGACTGCAGCACTTTAGAGGATGCTAGCTGTCACCCGGAGACTGACTGCGACACTTCAGAGGATGCTAGTTGCTCTCGCCAGAGACTGACAGGTGCTCTTCTGATGATGAAAGTGGCCGAACTTACAGGGGAATCATTATTTACAATGCGGCTTGAACCATGCTGTGCTCACCCAGAGACTGACAGTGACACTTCGGAGGATGCTAGGGGCTCACCCAAAGACTGACAGCAACACACTTCAGAGGATGCTAAGGGCTCACCCAGAGACTGACAACAACACTTCAGAGGATGCTAAGGGCTCACCCAGAGACTGACAGCGACACACTTCAGAGGATGTTAAAGGCTCACCTAGAGAGTGACAGCGACACACTTCAGGGGATGCTAGGGGCTCTCCCAGAGACTGACTGCAGCACTTTAGAGGATGCTAGCTGCTCACCCAGAGACTGACTGCGACACTTCAGAGGATGCTAGTTGCTCTCGCCAGAGACTGACAGGTGCTCTTCTGATGATGAAAGTGGCCGAACTTACAGGGGAAACATTATTTACAATGCGGCTTGAACCATGCTGTGCTCACCCAGAGACTGACAGTGACACTTCAGAGGATGTTAGGGGCTCTCCCAGAGACTGACAACAACCCTTCAGAGGATCCTAAGGGGCTCACCCAGAGACTGACAACAACCCTTCAGAGGATGCTAAGGGCTCACCCAGAGACTGACAGCGACACTTCAGAGGATGCTAGGGGCTCTCGTAGAGACTGACAACAACACTACAGAGGATGCTAAGGGCTCACCCAGAGACTGATAGTGACACTTCGGAGGATGCTAGGGGCTCACCCAAAGACTGACAGCGACACACTTCAGAGGATGCTAAGGGCTCACCCAGAGACTGACAACAACACTTCAGAGGATGCTAAGGGCTCACCCAGAGACTGACAACAACATTTCAGAGGATGCTAAGGGCTCACCCAGAGACTGACAGCGACACACTTCAGAGGATGCTAAGGGCTCACCCAGAGACTGACAGCGACACACTTCAGAGGATGCTAGGGGCTCTCCCAGAGACTGACTGCAGCACTTTAGAGGATGCTAGCTGCTCACCCAGAGACTGACTGCGACACTTCAGAGGATGCTAGTTGCTCTCGCCAGAGACTGACAGGTGCTCTTCTGATGATGAAAGTGGCCGAACTTACAGGGGAAACATTATTTACAATGCGGCTTGAACCATGCTGTGCTCACCCAGAGACTGACAGTGACACTTCAGAGGATTCTAGGGGCTCTCCCAGAGACTGACAACAACCCTTCAGAGGATGCTAAGGGACTCACTCAGAGACTGACAACAACCCTTCAGAGGATGCTAAGGGCTCACCCAGAGACTGACAGCGACACTTCAGAGGATGCTAGGGGCTCTCGTAGAGACTGACAACAACACTACAGAGGATGCTAAGGGCTCACCCAGAGACTGACAGCGACACACTTCAGAGGATGTTAAAGGCTCACCTAGAGAGTGACAGCGACACACTTCAGGGGATGCTAAGGGCTCACCCAGAGACTGACAGCGACACACTTCAGAGGATGCTAGGGGCTCTCCCAGAGACTGACAACAACCCTTCAGAGGATGCTAAGGGCTCACCCAGGGGCTGACAGTGACACTTCAGAGGATGCTAGGGGCTCGCCCAGAGACTGACAACAACACACTTCAGAGGATGCTAAGGGCTCACCCAGAGCCTGACAGCGACACTTCAGAGGATGCTAGGGGCTCACCCAGAGACTGACAACAACCCTTCAGAGGATGCTAAGGGCTCTCCCAGAGACTTACAGTGACACTTCAGAGGATGCTGGGGGCTCACCCAGAGAGTGACAGCGACACACTTCAGAGGATGCTAAGGGCTCACCCAGAGACTGACAACAACACTTCAGAGGATGCTAAGGGCTCACCCAGAGACTGACAGCGACACACTTCAGAGGATGCTAAGTGCTCATCCAGAGACTGACAACAACACTTCAGAGGATGCTAAGGGCTCACCCAGAGACTGACAGCGACACACTTCAGAGGATGCTAAGGGCTCACCCAGAGACTGACAGCGACACACTTCAGAGGATGCTAGGGGCTCTCCCAGAGACTGACTGCAGCACTTTAGAGGATGCTAGCTGCTCATCCGGAGACTGACTGCGACACTTCAGAGGATGCTAGTTGCTCTCGCCAGAGACTGACAGGTGCTCTTCTGATGATGAAAGTGGCCGAACTTACAGGGGAAACATTATTTACAATGCGGCTTGAACCATGCTGTGCTCACCCAGAGACTGACAGTGACACTTCAGAGGATGCTAGGGGCTCTCCCAGAGACTGACAACAACCCTTCAGAGGATCCTAAGGGGCTCACCCAGAGACTGACAACAACCCTTCAGAGGATGCTAAGGGCTCACCCAGAGACTGACAACAACACTTCAGAGGATGCCAAGGGCTCACCCAGAGACTGACAACAACACATTTTAGAGGATGCTAAGGGCTCACCCAGAGACTGACAACAACACTTCAGAGGATGCTAAGAGCTCACCCAGAGACTGACAGTGACACTTCAGAGGATGCAAGGGGCTCTCCCAGAGACTGACAACAACACTTCAGAGGATGCTAAGGGCTCACCCAGAGACTGACAACAACACACTTCAGGGTATGCTAAGGGCTAACCCAGAGACTCACAGTGACACTTCAGAGGATGCTAGGGGCTCTCTCAGAGACTGACAACAGCCCTTCAGAGGATGCTAAGGGGCTCACACAGAGACTGACAGCGACACACTTCAGAGGATGCTAAGGGCTCACCTAGAGACTGACAGTGACACTTCAGAGGATGCTAGGGGCTCTCCCAGAGTCTGACAACAACACTTCAGAGGATGCTAGGGGCTCTCCCAGAGACTGACAACAACACTTCGGAGGATGCTAAGGGTTCACCCAGAGACTGACAGCGACACACTTCAGAGGATGCTAAGGGCTCACCCAGAGACTGACAGTGACACTTCGGAGGATGCTAGGGGCTCACCCAGAGACTGACAGCGACACACTTCAGAGGATGCTAAGGGCTCACCCAGAGACTGACAACAACACTTCAGAGGATGCTAAGGGCTCACCCAGAGACTGACAACAACACTTCAGAGGATGCTAAGGGCTCACCCAGAGACTGACAGCGACACACTTCAGAGGATGCTAAGGGCTCATCCAGAGACTGACAACAACACTTCAGAGGATGCTAAGGGCTCACCCAGAGACTGACAGCGACACACTTCAGAGGATGCTAAGGGCTCACCCAGAGACTGACAGCGACACACTTCAGAGGATGCTAGGGGCTCTCCCAGAGACTGACTGCAGCACTTTAGAGGATGCTAGCTGCTCACCCGGAGACTGACTGCGACACTTCAGAAGATGGTAGTTGCTCTCGCCAGAGACTGACAGGTGCTCTTCTGATGATGAAAGTGGCCGAACTTACAGGGGAAACATTATTTACAATGCGGCTTGAACCATGCTGTGCTCACCCAGAGACTGACAGTGACACTTCAGAGGATGCTAGGGGCTCTCCCAGAGACTGACAACAACCCTTCAGAGGATCCTAAGGGGCTCACCCAGAGACGGACAACAACCCTTCAGAGGATGCTAAGGGCTCACCCAGAGACTGACAGCGACACTTCAGAGGATGCTAGGGGCTCTCGTAGAGACTGACAACAACACTACAGAGGATGCTAAGGACTCACCCAGAGACTGACAACAACACACTTCAGAGGATGCTAAGGGCTCACCCAGAGACTGACAGCGACACACTTCAGAGGATGTTAAGGGCTCACCTAGAGAGTGACAGCGACACACTTCAGGGGATGCTAAGGGCTCACCCAGAGACTGACAGCGACACACTTCAGAGGATGCTAGGGGCTCTCCCAGAGACTGACAACAACCCTTCAGAGGATGCTAAGGGCTCACCCAGGGGCTGACAGTGAACCTTCAGAGGATGCTAGGGGCTCACCCAGAGACTGACAACAACACACTTCAGAGGATGCTAAGGGCTCACCCAGAGACTGACAGCGACACACTTCAGGGGATGCTAAGGGCTCACCCAGAGACTGACAACAACACATTTTAGAGGATGCTAGGGGCTCTCCCAGAGACTGACAACAACACTTCAGAGGATGCCAAGGGCTCACCCAGAGACTGACAACAACACATTTTAGAGGATGCTAAGGGCTCACCCAGAGACTGACAACAACACTTCAGAGGATGCTAAGAGCTCACCCAGAGACTGACAGTGACACTTCAGAGGATGCTAGGGGCTCTCCCAGAGACTGACAACAACACTTCAGAGGATGCTAAGGGCTCACCCAGAGACTGACAACAACACACTTCAGGGTATGCTAAGGGCTCACCCAGAGACTCACAGTGACACTTCAGAGGATGCTAGGGGCTCTCTCAGAGACTGACAACAGCCCTTCAGAGGATGCTAAGGGGCTCACACAGAGACTGACAGCGACAGACTTCAGAGGATGCTAATGGCTCACCTAGAGACTGACAGTGACACTTCAGAGGATGCTAGGGGCTCTCCCAGAGTCTGACAACAACACTTCAGAGGATGCTAGGGGCTCTCCCAGAGACTGACAACAACACTTCGGAGGATGCTAAGGGTTCACCCAGAGACTGACAGCGACACACTTCAGAGGATGCTGAGGGCTCACCCAGAGACTGATAGTGACACTTCGGAGGATGCTAGGGGCTCACCCAAAGACTGACAGCGACACACTTCAGAGGATGCTAAGGGCTCACCCAGAGACTGACAACAACACTTCAGAGGATGCTAAGGGCTCACCCAGAGACTGACAACAACATTTCAGAGGATGCTAAGGGCTCACCCAGAGACTGACAGCGACACACTTCAGAGGATGCTAAGGGCTCACCCAGAGACTGACAGCGACACACTTCAGAGGATGCTAGGGGCTCTCCCAGAGACTGACTGCAGCACTTTAGAGGATGCTAGCTGCTCACCCAGAGACTGACTGCGACACTTCAGAGGATGCTAGTTGCTCTCGCCAGAGACTGACAGGTGCTCTTCTGATGATGAAAGTGGCCGAACTTACAGGGGAAACATTATTTACAATGCGGCTTGAACCATGCTGTGCTCACCCAGAGACTGACAGTGACACTTCAGAGGATGCTAGGGGCTCTCCCAGAAACTGACAACAACCCTTCAGAGGATGCTAAGGGACTCACCCAGAGACTGACATGACACTTCAGAGGATGCTAGGGGCTCTCTCAGAGACTGACAACACACTTCAGAGGATGCTAAGGGCTCATCCAGAGACTGACAACAACACTTCAGAGGATGCTAAGGGCTCACCCAGAGACTGACAGCGACACACTTCAGAGGATGCTAAGGGCTCACCCAGAGACTGACAGCGACACTTCAGAGGATGCTAGGGGCTCACCCAGAGACTGACAACAACCCTTCAGAGGATGCTAAGGGCTCTCCCAGAGACTGACTGCAGCACTTTAGAGGATGCTAGCTGCTCACCCGGATACTGACTGCGACACTTCAGAGGATGCTAGTTGCTCTCGCCAGAGACTGACAGGTGCTCTTCTGATGATGAAAGTGGCCGAACTTACAGGGGAAACATTATTTACAATGCGGCTTGAACCATGCTGTGCTCACCCAGAGACTGACAGTGACACTTCAGAGGATGTTAGGGGCTCTCCCAGAGACTGACAACAACCCTTCAGAGGATCCTAAGGGGCTCACCCAGAGACTGACAACAACCCTTCAGAGGATGCTAAGGGCTCACCCAGAGACTGACAGCAACACTTCAGAGGATGCTAGGGGCTCTCGTAGAGACTGACAACAACACTACAGAGGATGCTAAGGACTCACCCAGAGACTGACAACAACACACTTCAGAGGATGCTAAGGGCTCACCCAGAGACTGACAGCGACACACTTCAGAGGATGTTAAGGGCTCACCTAGAGAGTGACAGCGACACACTTCAGGGGATGCTAAGGGCTCACCCAGAGACTGACAGCAACACACTTCAGAGGATGCTAGGGGCTCTCCCAGAGACTGACAACAACCCTTCAGAGGATGCTAAGGGCTCACCCAGGGGCTGACAGTGAACCTTCAGAGGATGCTAGGGGCTCACCCAGAGACTGACAAAAACACACTTCAGAGGATGCTAAGGGCTCACCCAGAGACTGACAGCGACACACTTCAGAGGATGCTAGGGGCTCTCTCAGAGACTGGACAACAGCCCTTCAGAGGATGCTAAGGGGCTCACACAGAGACTGACAGCGACACACTTCAGAGGATGCTAAGGCTCACCTAGAGACTGACAGTGACACTTCAGAGGATGCTAGGGGCTCTCCCAGAGTCTGACAACAACACTTCAGAGGATGCTAGGGGCTCTCCCAGAGACTGACAACAACACTTCGGAGGATGCTAAGGGTTCACCCAGAGACTGACAGCGACACACTTCAGAGGATGCTAAGGGCTCACCCAGAGACTGACAGTGACACTTCGGAGGATGCTAGGGGCTCACCCAGAGACTGACAGCGACACACTTCAGAGGATGCTAAGGGCTCACCCAGAGACTGACAACAACACTTCAGAGGATGCTAAGGGCTCACCCAGAGACTGACAACAACACTTCAGAGGATGCTAAGGGCTCACCCAGAGACTGACAGCGACACACTTCAGAGGATGCTAAGGGCTCATCCAGAGACTGACAACAACACTTCAGAGGATGCTAAGGGCTCACCCAGAGACTGACAGCGACACACTTCAGAGGATGCTAAGGGCTCACCCAGAGACTGACAGCGACACACTTCAGAGGATGCTAAGGGCTCACCTAGAGACTGACAGTGACACTTCAGAGGATGCTAGGGGCTCTCCCAGAGTCTGACAACAACACTTCAGAGGATGCTAGGGGCTCTCCCAGAGACTGACAACAACACTTCGGAGGATGCTAAGGGTTCACCCAGAGACTGACAGCGACACACTTCAGAGGATGCTAAGGGCTCACCCAGAGACTGACAGTGACACTTCGGAGGATGCTAGGGGCTCACCCAGAGACTGACAGCGACACACTTCAGAGGATGCTAAGGGCTCACCCAGAGACTGACAACAACACTTCAGAGGATGCTAAGGGCTCACCCAGAGACTGACAACAACACTTCAGAGGATGCTAAGGGCTCACCCAGAGACTGACAGCGACACACTTCAGAGGATGCTAAGGGCTCATCCAGAGACTGACAACAACACTTCAGAGGATGCTAAGGGCTCACCCAGAGACTGACAGCGACACACTTCAGAGGATGCTAAGGGCTCACCCAGAGACTGACAGCGACACACTTCAGAGGATGCTAGGGGCTCTCCCAGAGACTGACTGCAGCACTTTAGAGGATGCTAGCTGTCACCCGGAGACTGACTGCGACACTTCAGAGGATGCTAGTTGCTCTCGCCAGAGACTGACAGGTGCTCTTCTGATGATGAAAGTGGCCGAACTTACAGGGGAATCATTATTTACAATGCGGCTTGAACCATGCTGTGCTCACCCAGAGACTGACAGTGACACTTCGGAGGATGCTAGGGGCTCACCCAAAGACTGACAGCAACACACTTCAGAGGATGCTAAGGGCTCACCCAGAGACTGACAACAACACTTCAGAGGATGCTAAGGGCTCACCCAGAGACTGACAGCGACACACTTCAGAGGATGTTAAAGGCTCACCTAGAGAGTGACAGCGACACACTTCAGGGGATGCTAAGGGCTCACCCAGAGACTGACAGCGACACACTTCAGAGGATGCTAGGGGCTCTCCCAGAGACTGACAACAACCCTTCAGAGGATGCTAAGGGCTCACCCAGGGGCTGACAGTGACACTTCAGAGGATGCTAGGGGCTCGCCCAGAGACTGACAACAACACACTTCAGAGGATGCTAAGGGCTCACCCAGAGCCTGACAGCGACACTTCAGAGGATGCTAGGGGCTCACCCAGAGACTGACAGTGACACTTCAGAGGATGCTAGGGGCTCTCCCAGAGACTGACAACAACCCTTCAGAGGATCCTAAGGGGCTCACCCAGAGACGGACAACAACCCTTCAGAGGATGCTAAGGGCTCACCCAGAGACTGACAGCGACACTTCAGAGGATGCTAGGGGCTCTCGTAGAGACTGACAACAACACTACAGAGGATGCTAAGGACTCACCCAGAGACTGACAACAACACACTTCAGAGGATGCTAAGGGCTCACCCAGAGACTGACAGCGACACACTTCAGAGGATGTTAAGGGCTCACCTAGAGAGTGACAGCGACACACTTCAGGGGGATGCTAAGGGCTCACCCAGAGACTGACAGCGACACACTTCAGAGGATGCTAGGCGCTCTCCCAGAGACTGACAACAACCCTTCAGAGGATGCTAAGGGCTCACCCAGGGGCTGACAGTGAACCTTCAGAGGATGCTAGGGGCTCACCCAGAGACTGACAACAACACACTTCAGAGGATGCTAAGGGCTCACCCAGAGACTGACAGCGACACACTTCAGGGGATGCTAAGGGCTCACCCAGAGACTGACAGCGACACTTCAGAGCATGCTAGGGGCTCTCCCAGAGACTGACAACAACACTTCAGAGGATGCCAAGGGCTCACCCAGAGACTGACAACAACACATTTTAGAGGATGCTAAGGGCTCACCCAGAGACTGACAACAACACTTCAGAGGATGCTAAGAGCTCACCCAGAGACTGACAGTGACACTTCAGAGGATGCTAGGGGCTCTCCCAGAGACTGACAACAACACTTCAGAGGATGCTAAGGGCTCACCCAGAGACTGACAACAACACACTTCAGGGTATGCTAAGGGCTCACCCAGAGACTCACAGTGACACTTCAGAGGATGCTAGGGGCTCTCTCAGAGACTGACAACAGCCCTTCAGAGGATGCTAAGGGGCTCACACAGAGACTGACAGCGACAGACTTCAGAGGATGCTAAGGGCTCACCTAGAGACTGACAGTGACACTTCAGAGGATGCTAGGGGCTCTCCCAGAGTCTGACAACAACACTTCAGAGGATGCTAGGGGCTCTCCCAGAGACTGACAACAACACTTCGGAGGATGCTAAGGGTTCACCCAGAGACTGACAGCGACACACTTCAGAGGATGCTAAGGGCTCACCCAGAGACTGATAGTGACACTTCGGAGGATGCTAGGGGCTCACCCAAAGACTGACAGCGACACACTTCAGAGGATGCTAAGGGCTCACCCAGAGACTGACAACAACACTTCAGAGGATGCTAAGGGCTCACCCAGAGACTGACAACAACATTTCAGAGGATGCTAAGGGCTCACCCAGAGACTGACAGCGACACACTTCAGAGGATGCTAAGGGCTCACCCAGAGACTGACAGCGACACACTTCAGAGGATGCTAGGGGCTCTCCCAGAGACTGACTGCAGCACTTTAGAGGATGCTAGCTGCTCACCCAGAGACTGACTGCGACACTTCAGAGGATGCTAGTTGCTCTCGCCAGAGACTGACAGGTGCTCTTCTGATGATGAAAGTGGCCGAACTTACAGGGGAAACATTATTTACAATGCGGCTTGAACCATGCTGTGCTCACCCAGAGACTGACAGTGACACTTCAGAGGATGCTAGGGGCTCTCCCAGAAACTGACAACAACCCTTCAGAGGATGCTAAGGGACTCACCCAGAGACTGACATGACACTTCAGAGGATGCTAGGGGCTCTCTCAGAGACTGACAACACACTTCAGAGGATGCTAAGGGCTCATCCAGAGACTGACAACAACACTTCAGAGGATGCTAAGGGCTCACCCAGAGACTGACAGCGACACACTTCAGAGGATGCTAAGGGCTCACCCAGAGACTGACAGCGACACTTCAGAGGATGCTAGGGGCTCACCCAGAGACTGACAACAACCCTTCAGAGGATGCTAAGGGCTCTCCCAGAGACTGACTGCAGCACTTTAGAGGATGCTAGCTGCTCACCCGGATACTGACTGCGACACTTCAGAGGATGCTAGTTGCTCTCGCCAGAGACTGACAGGTGCTCTTCTGATGATGAAAGTGGCCGAACTTACAGGGGAACCATTATTTACAATGCGGCTTGAACCATGCTGTGCTCACCCAGAGACTGACAGTGACACTTCAGAGGATGTTAGGGGCTCTCCCAGAGACTGACAACAACCCTTCAGAGGATCCTAAGGGGCTCACCCAGAGACTGACAACAACCCTTCAGAGGATGCTAAGGGCTCACCCAGAGACTGACAGCGACACTTCAGAGGATGCTAGGGGCTCTCGTAGAGACTGACAACAACACTACAGAGGATGCTAAGGACTCACCCAGAGACTGACAACAACACACTTCAGAGGATGCTAAGGGCTCACCCAGAGACTGACAGCGACACACTTCAGAGGATGTTAAGGGCTCACCTAGAGAGTGACAGCGACACACTTCAGGGGATGCTAAGGGCTCACCCAGAGACTGACAGCGACACACTTCAGAGCATGCTAGGGGCTCTCCCAGAGACTGACAACAACCCTTCAGAGGATGCTAAGGGCTCACCCAGGGGCTGACAGTGAACCTTCAGAGGATGCTAGGGGCTCACCCAGAGACTGACAACAACACACTTCAGAGGATGCTAAGGGCTCACCCAGAGACTGACAGCGACACACTTCAGAGGATGCTAGGGGCTCTCTCAGAGACTGACAACAGCCCTTCAGAGGATGCTAAGGGGCTCACACAGAGACTGACAGCGACACACTTCAGAGGATGCTAAGGGCTCACCTAGAGACTGACAGTGACACTTCAGAGGATGCTAGGGGCTCTCCCAGAGTCTGACAACAACACTTCAGAGGATGCTAGGGGCTCTCCCAGAGACTGACAACAACACTTCGGAGGATGCTAAGGGTTCACCCAGAGACTGACAGCGACACACTTCAGAGGATGCTAAGGGCTCACCCAGAGACTGACAGTGACACTTCGGAGGATGCTAGGGGCTCACCCAGAGACTGACAGCGACACACTTCAGAGGATGCTAAGGGCTCACCCAGAGACTGACAACAACACTTCAGAGGATGCTAAGGGCTCACCCAGAGACTGACAACAACACTTCAGAGGATGCTAAGGGCTCACCCAGAGACTGACAGCGACACACTTCAGAGGATGCTAAGGGCTCATCCAGAGACTGACAACAACACTTCAGAGGATGCTAAGGGCTCACCCAGAGACTGACAGCGACACACTTCAGAGGATGCTAAGGGCTCACCCAGAGACTGACAGCGACACACTTCAGAGGATGCTAGGGGCTCTCCCAGAGACTGACTGCAGCACTTTAGAGGATGCTAGCTGTCACCCGGAGACTGACTGCGACACTTCAGAGGATGCTAGTTGCTCTCGCCAGAGACTGACAGGTGCTCTTCTGATGATGAAAGTGGCCGAACTTACAGGGGAATCATTATTTACAATGCGGCTTGAACCATGCTGTGCTCACCCAGAGACTGACAGTGACACTTCGGAGGATGCAAGGGGCTCACCCAAAGACTGACAGCAACACACTTCAGAGGATGCTAAGGGCTCACCCAGAGACTGACAACAACACTTCAGAGGATGCTAAGGGCTCACCCAGAGACTGACAGCGACACACTTCAGAGGATGTTAAAGGCTCACCTAGAGAGTGACAGCGACACACTTCAGGGGATGCTAAGGGCTCACCCAGAGACTGACAGCGACACACTTCAGAGGATGCTAGGGGCTCTCCCAGAGACTGACAACAACCCTTCAGAGGATGCTAAGGGCTCACCCAGGGGCTGACAGTGACACTTCAGAGGATGCTAGGGGCTCGCCCAGAGACTGACAACAACACACTTCAGAGGATGCTAAGGGCTCACCCAGAGCCTGACAGCGACACTTCAGAGGATGCTAGGGGCTCACCCAGAGACTGACAACAACCCTTCAGAGGATGCTAAGGGCTCTCCCAGAGACTTACAGTGACACTTCAGAGGATGCTGGGGGCTCACCCAGAGAGTGACAGCGACACACTTCAGAGGATGCTAAGGGCTCACCCAGAGACTGACAACAACACTTCAGAGGATGCTAAGGGCTCACCCAGAGACTGACAGCGACACACTTCAGAGGATGCTAAGTGCTCATCCAGAGACTGACAACAACACTTCAGAGGATGCTAAGGGCTCACCCAGAGACTGACAGCGACACACTTCAGAGGATGCTAAGGGCTCACCCAGAGACTGACAGCGACACACTTCAGAGGATGCTAGGGGCTCTCCCAGAGACTGACTGCAGCACTTTAGAGGATGCTAGCTGCTCATCCGGAGACTGACTGCGACACTTCAGAGGATGCTAGTTGCTCTCGCCAGAGACTGACAGGTGCTCTTCTGATGATGAAAGTGGCCGAACTTACAGGGGAAACATTATTTACAATGCGGCTTGAACCATGCTGTGCTCACCCAGAGACTGACAGTGACACTTCAGAGGATGCTAGGGGCTCTCCCAGAGACTGACAACAACCCTTCAGAGGATCCTAAGGGGCTCACCCAGAGACGGACAACAACCCTTCAGAGGATGCTAAGGGCTCACCCAGAGACTGACAACAACACATTTTAGAGGATGCTAAGGGCTCACCCAGAGACTGACAACAACACTTCAGAGGATGCTAAGAGCTCACCCAGAGACTGACAGTGACACTTCAGAGGATGCAAGGGGCTCTCCCAGAGACAGACAACAACACTTCAGAGGATGCTAAGGGCTCACCCAGAGACTGACAACAACACACTTCAGGGTATGCTAAGGGCTAACCCAGAGACTCACAGTGACACTTCAGAGGATGCTAGGGGCTCTCTCAGAGACTGACAACAGCCCTTCAGAGGATGCTAAGGGGCTCACACAGAGACTGACAGCGACACACTTCAGAGGATGCTAAGGGCTCACCTAGAGACTGACAGTGACACTTCAGAGGATGCTAGGGGCTCCCCCAGAGTCTGACAACAACACTTCAGAGGATGCTAGGGGCTCTCCCAGAGACTGACAACAACACTTCGGAGGATGCTAAGGGTTCACCCAGAGACTGACAGCGACACACTTCAGAGGATGCTAAGGGCTCACCCAGAGACTGACAGTGACACTTCGGAGGATGCTAGGGGCTCACCCAGAGACTGACAGCGACACACTTCAGAGGATGCTAAGGGCTCACCCAGAGACTGACAACAACACTTCAGAGGATGCTAAGGGCTCACCCAGAGACTGACAACAACACTTCAGAGGATGCTAAGGGCTCACCCAGAGACTGACAGCGACACACTTCAGAGGATGCTAAGGGCTCATCCAGAGACTGACAACAACACTTCAGAGGATGCTAAGGGCTCACCCAGAGACTGACAGCGACACACTTCAGAGGATGCTAAGGGCTCACCCAGAGACTGACAGCGACACACTTCAGAGGATGCTAGGGGCTCTCCCAGAGACTGACTGCAGCACTTTAGAGGATGCTAGCTGCTCACCCGGAGACTGACTGCGACACTTCAGAAGATGCTAGTTGCTCTCGCCAGAGACTGACAGGTGCTCTTCTGATGATGAAAGTGGCCGAACTTACAGGGGAAACATTATTTACAATGCGGCTTGAACCATGCTGTGCTCACCCAGAGACTGACAGTGACACTTCAGAGGATGCTAGGGGCTCTCCCAGAGACTGACAACAACCCTTCAGAGGATCCTAAGGGGCTCACCCAGAGACGGACAACAACCCTTCAGAGGATGCTAAGGGCTCACCCAGAGACTGACAGCGACACTTCAGAGGATGCTAGGGGCTCTCGTAGAGACTGACAACAACACTACAGAGGATGCTTAGGACTCACCCAGAGACTGACAACAACACACTTCAGAGGATGCTAAGGGCTCACCCAGAGACTGACAGCGACACACTTCAGAGGATGTTAAGGGCTCACCTAGAGAGTGACAGCGACACACTTCAGGGGATGCTAAGGGCTCACCCAGAGACTGACAGCGACACACTTCAGAGGATGCTAGGGGCTCTCCCAGAGACTGACAACAACCCTTCAGAGGATGCTAAGGGCTCACCCAGGGGCTGACAGTGAACCTTCAGAGGATGCTAGGGGATCACCCAGAGACTGACAACAACACACTTCAGAGGATGCTAAGGGCTCACCCAGAGACTGACAGCGACACACTTCAGGGGATGCTAAGGGCTCACCCAGAGACTGACAGCGACACTTCAGAGCATGCTAGGGGCTCTCCCAGAGACTGACAACAACACTTCAGAGGATGCCAAGGGCTCACCCAGAGACTGACAACAACACATTTTAGAGGATGCTAAGGGCTCACCCAGAGACTGACAACAACACTTCAGAGGATGCTAAGAGCTCACCCAGAGACTGACAGTGACACTTCAGAGGATGCTAGGGGCTCTCCCAGAGACTGACAACAACACTTCAGAGGATGCTAAGGGCTCACCCAGAGACTGACAACAACACACTTCAGGGTATGCTAAGGGCTCACCCAGAGACTCACAGTGACACTTCAGAGGATGCTAGGGGCTCTCTCAGGGACTGACAACAGCCCTTCAGAGGATGCTAAGGGGCTCACACAGAGACTGACAGCGACACACTTCAGAGGATGCTAAGGGCTCACCTAGAGACTGACAGTGACACTTCAGAGGATGCTAGGGGCTCTCCCAGAGTCTGACAACAACACTTCAGAGGATGCTAGGGGCTCTCCCAGAGACTGACAACAACACTTCGGAGGATGCTAAGGGTTCACCCAGAGACTGACAGCGACACACTTCAGAGGATGCTAAGGGCTCACCCAGAGACTGATAGTGACACTTCGGAGGATGCTAGGGGCTCACCCAAAGACTGACAGCGACACACTTCAGAGGATGCTAAGGGCTCACCCAGAGACTGACAACAACACTTCAGAGGATGCTAAGGGCTCACCCAGAGACTGACAACAACATTTCAGAGGATGCTAAGGGCTCACCCAGAGACTGACAGCGACACACTTCAGAGGATGCTAAGGGCTCACCCAGAGACTGACAGCGACACACTTCAGAGGATGCTAGGGGCTCTCCCAGAGACTGACTGCAGCACTTTAGAGGATGCTAGCTGCTCACCCAGAGACTGACTGCGACACTTCAGAGGATGCTAGGGGCTCTCCCAGAGTCTGACAACAACACTTCAGAGGATGCTAGGGGCTCTCCCAGAGACTGACAACAACACTTCGGAGGATGCTAAGGGTTCACCCAGAGACTGACAGCGACACACTTCAGAGGATGCTAAGGGCTCACCCAGAGACTGACAGTGACACTTCGGAGGATGCTAGGGGCTCACCCAGAGACTGACAGCGACACACTTCAGAGGATGCTAAGGGCTCACCCAGAGACTGACAACAACACTTCAGAGGATGCTAAGGGCTCACCCAGAGACTGACAACAACACTTCAGAGGATGCTAAGGGCTCACCCAGAGACTGACAGCGACACACTTCAGAGGATGCTAAGGGCTCATCCAGAGACTGACAACAACACTTCAGAGGATGCTAAGGGCTCACCCAGAGACTGACAGCGACACACTTCAGAGGATGCTAAGGGCTCACCCAGAGACTGACAGCGACACACTTCAGAGGATGCTAGGGGCTCTCCCAGAGACTGACTGCAGCACTTTAGAGGATGCTAGCTGCTCACCCGGAGACTGACTGCGACACTTCAGAAGATGGTAGTTGCTCTCGCCAGAGACTGACAGGTGCTCTTCTGATGATGAAAGTGGCCGAACTTACAGGGGAAACATTATTTACAATGCGGCTTGAACCATGCTGTGCTCACCCAGAGACTGACAGTGACACTTCAGAGGATGCTAGGGGCTCTCCCAGAGACTGACAACAACCCTTCAGAGGATCCTAAGGGGCTCACCCAGAGACGGACAACAACCCTTCAGAGGATGCTAAGGGCTCACCCAGAGACTGACAGCGACACTTCAGAGGATGCTAGGGGCTCTCGTAGAGACTGACAACAACACTACAGAGGATGCTAAGGACTCACCCAGAGACTGACAACAACACACTTCAGAGGATGCTAAGGGCTCACCCAGAGACTGACAGCGACACACTTCAGAGGATGTTAAGGGCTCACCTAGAGAGTGACAGCGACACACTTCAGGGGATGCTAAGGGCTCACCCAGAGACTGACAGCGACACACTTCAGAGGATGCTAGGGGCTCTCCCAGAGACTGACAACAACCCTTCAGAGGATGCTAAGGGCTCACCCAGGGGCTGACAGTGAACCTTCAGAGGATGCTAGGGGCTCACCCAGAGACTGACAACAACACACTTCAGAGGATGCTAAGGGCTCACCCAGAGACTGACAGCGACACACTTCAGGGGATGCTAAGGGCTCACCCAGAGACTGACAACAACACATTTTAGAGGATGCTAGGGGCTCTCCCAGAGACTGACAACAACACTTCAGAGGATGCCAAGGGCTCACCCAGAGACTGACAACAACACATTTTAGAGGATGCTAAGGGCTCACCCAGAGACTGACAACAACACTTCAGAGGATGCTAAGAGCTCACCCAGAGACTGACAGTGACACTTCAGAGGATGCTAGGGGCTCTCCCAGAGACTGACAACAACACTTCAGAGGATGCTAAGGGCTCACCCAGAGACTGACAACAACACACTTCAGGGTATGCTAAGGGCTCACCCAGAGACTCACAGTGACACTTCAGAGGATGCTAGGGGCTCTCTCAGAGACTGACAACAGCCCTTCAGAGGATGCTAAGGGGCTCACACAGAGACTGACAGCGACAGACTTCAGAGGATGCTAATGGCTCACCTAGAGACTGACAGTGACACTTCAGAGGATGCTAGGGGCTCTCCCAGAGTCTGACAACAACACTTCAGAGGATGCTAGGGGCTCTCCCAGAGACTGACAACAACACTTCGGAGGATGCTAAGGGTTCACCCAGAGACTGACAGCGACACACTTCAGAGGATGCTGAGGGCTCACCCAGAGACTGATAGTGACACTTCGGAGGATGCTAGGGGCTCACCCAAAGACTGACAGCGACACACTTCAGAGGATGCTAAGGGCTCACCCAGAGACTGACAACAACACTTCAGAGGATGCTAAGGGCTCACCCAGAGACTGACAACAACATTTCAGAGGATGCTAAGGGCTCACCCAGAGACTGACAGCGACACACTTCAGAGGATGCTAAGGGCTCACCCAGAGACTGACAGCGACACACTTCAGAGGATGCTAGGGGCTCTCCCAGAGACTGACTGCAGCACTTTAGAGGATGCTAGCTGCTCACCCAGAGACTGACTGCGACACTTCAGAGGATGCTAGTTGCTCTCGCCAGAGACTGACAGGTGCTCTTCTGATGATGAAAGTGGCCGAACTTACAGGGGAAACATTATTTACAATGCGGCTTGAACCATGCTGTGCTCACCCAGAGACTGACAGTGACACTTCAGAGGATGCTAGGGGCTCTCCCAGAAACTGACAACAACCCTTCAGAGGATGCTAAGGGACTCACCCAGAGACTGACATGACACTTCAGAGGATGCTAGGGGCTCTCTCAGAGACTGACAACACACTTCAGAGGATGCTAAGGGCTCATCCAGAGACTGACAACAACACTTCAGAGGATGCTAAGGGCTCACCCAGAGACTGACAGCGACACACTTCAGAGGATGCTAAGGGCTCACCCAGAGACTGACAGCGACACTTCAGAGGATGCTAGGGGCTCACCCAGAGACTGACAACAACCCTTCAGAGGATGCTAAGGGCTCTCCCAGAGACTGACTGCAGCACTTTAGAGGATGCTAGCTGCTCACCCGGATACTGACTGCGACACTTCAGAGGATGCTAGTTGCTCTCGCCAGAGACTGACAGGTGCTCTTCTGATGATGAAAGTGGCCGAACTTACAGGGGAAACATTATTTACAATGCGGCTTGAACCATGCTGTGCTCACCCAGAGACTGACAGTGACACTTCAGAGGATGTTAGGGGCTCTCCCAGAGACTGACAACAACCCTTCAGAGGATCCTAAGGGGCTCACCCAGAGACTGACAACAACCCTTCAGAGGATGCTAAGGGCTCACCCAGAGACTGACAGCAACACTTCAGAGGATGCTAGGGGCTCTCGTAGAGACTGACAACAACACTACAGAGGATGCTAAGGACTCACCCAGAGACTGACAACAACACACTTCAGAGGATGCTAAGGGCTCACCCAGAGACTGACAGCGACACACTTCAGAGGATGTTAAGGGCTCACCTAGAGAGTGACAGCGACACACTTCAGGGGATGCTAAGGGCTCACCCAGAGACTGACAGCAACACACTTCAGAGGATGCTAGGGGCTCTCCCAGAGACTGACAACAACCCTTCAGAGGATGCTAAGGGCTCACCCAGGGGCTGACAGTGAACCTTCAGAGGATGCTAGGGGCTCACCCAGAGACTGACAAAAACACACTTCAGAGGATGCTAAGGGCTCACCCAGAGACTGACAGCGACACACTTCAGAGGATGCTAGGGGCTCTCTCAGAGACTGACAACAGCCCTTCAGAGGATGCTAAGGGGCTCACACAGAGACTGACAGCGACACACTTCAGAGGATGCTAAGGGCTCACCTAGAGACTGACAGTGACACTTCAGAGGATGCTAGGGGCTCTCCCAGAGTCTGACAACAACACTTCAGAGGATGCTAGGGGCTCTCCCAGAGACTGACAACAACACTTCGGAGGATGCTAAGGGTTCACCCAGAGACTGACAGCGACACACTTCAGAGGATGCTAAGGGCTCACCCAGAGACTGACAGTGACACTTCGGAGGATGCTAGGGGCTCACCCAGAGACTGACAGCGACACACTTCAGAGGATGCTAAGGGCTCACCCAGAGACTGACAACAACACTTCAGAGGATGCTAAGGGCTCACCCAGAGACTGACAACAACACTTCAGAGGATGCTAAGGGCTCACCCAGAGACTGACAGCGACACACTTCAGAGGATGCTAAGGGCTCATCCAGAGACTGACAACAACACTTCAGAGGATGCTAAGGGCTCACCCAGAGACTGACAGCGACACACTTCAGAGGATGCTAAGGGCTCACCCAGAGACTGACAGCGACACACTTCAGAGGATGCTAAGGGCTCACCTAGAGACTGACAGTGACACTTCAGAGGATGCTAGGGGCTCTCCCAGAGTCTGACAACAACACTTCAGAGGATGCTAGGGGCTCTCCCAGAGACTGACAACAACACTTCGGAGGATGCTAAGGGTTCACCCAGAGACTGACAGCGACACACTTCAGAGGATGCTAAGGGCTCACCCAGAGACTGACAGTGACACTTCGGAGGATGCTAGGGGCTCACCCAGAGACTGACAGCGACACACTTCAGAGGATGCTAAGGGCTCACCCAGAGACTGACAACAACACTTCAGAGGATGCTAAGGGCTCACCCAGAGACTGACAACAACACTTCAGAGGATGCTAAGGGCTCACCCAGAGACTGACAGCGACACACTTCAGAGGATGCTAAGGGCTCATCCAGAGACTGACAACAACACTTCAGAGGATGCTAAGGGCTCACCCAGAGACTGACAGCGACACACTTCAGAGGATGCTAAGGGCTCACCCAGAGACTGACAGCGACACACTTCAGAGGATGCTAGGGGCTCTCCCAGAGACTGACTGCAGCACTTTAGAGGATGCTAGCTGTCACCCGGAGACTGACTGCGACACTTCAGAGGATGCTAGTTGCTCTCGCCAGAGACTGACAGGTGCTCTTCTGATGATGAAAGTGGCCGAACTTACAGGGGAATCATTATTTACAATGCGGCTTGAACCATGCTGTGCTCACCCAGAGACTGACAGTGACACTTCGGAGGATGCTAGGGGCTCACCCAAAGACTGACAGCAACACACTTCAGAGGATGCTAAGGGCTCACCCAGAGACTGACAACAACACTTCAGAGGATGCTAAGGGCTCACCCAGAGACTGACAGCGACACACTTCAGAGGATGTTAAAGGCTCACCTAGAGAGTGACAGCGACACACTTCAGGGGATGCTAAGGGCTCACCCAGAGACTGACAGCGACACACTTCAGAGGATGCTAGGGGCTCTCCCAGAGACTGACAACAACCCTTCAGAGGATGCTAAGGGCTCACCCAGGGGCTGACAGTGACACTTCAGAGGATGCTAGGGGCTCGCCCAGAGACTGACAACAACACACTTCAGAGGATGCTAAGGGCTCACCCAGAGCCTGACAGCGACACTTCAGAGGATGCTAGGGGCTCACCCAGAGACTGACAGTGACACTTCAGAGGATGCTAGGGGCTCTCCCAGAGACTGACAACAACCCTTCAGAGGATCCTAAGGGGCTCACCCAGAGACGGACAACAACCCTTCAGAGGATGCTAAGGGCTCACCCAGAGACTGACAGCGACACTTCAGAGGATGCTAGGGGCTCTCGTAGAGACTGACAACAACACTACAGAGGATGCTAAGGACTCACCCAGAGACTGACAACAACACACTTCAGAGGATGCTAAGGGCTCACCCAGAGACTGACAGCGACACACTTCAGAGGATGTTAAGGGCTCACCTAGAGAGTGACAGCGACACACTTCAGGGGATGCTAAGGGCTCACCCAGAGACTGACAGCGACACACTTCAGAGGATGCTAGGCGCTCTCCCAGAGACTGACAACAACCCTTCAGAGGATGCTAAGGGCTCACCCAGGGGCTGACAGTGAACCTTCAGAGGATGCTAGGGGCTCACCCAGAGACTGACAACAACACACTTCAGAGGATGCTAAGGGCTCACCCAGAGACTGACAGCGACACACTTCAGGGGATGCTAAGGGCTCACCCAGAGACTGACAGCGACACTTCAGAGCATGCTAGGGGCTCTCCCAGAGACTGACAACAACACTTCAGAGGATGCCAAGGGCTCACCCAGAGACTGACAACAACACATTTTAGAGGATGCTAAGGGCTCACCCAGAGACTGACAACAACACTTCAGAGGATGCTAAGAGCTCACCCAGAGACTGACAGTGACACTTCAGAGGATGCTAGGGGCTCTCCCAGAGACTGACAACAACACTTCAGAGGATGCTAAGGGCTCACCCAGAGACTGACAACAACACACTTCAGGGTATGCTAAGGGCTCACCCAGAGACTCACAGTGACACTTCAGAGGATGCTAGGGGCTCTCTCAGAGACTGACAACAGCCCTTCAGAGGATGCTAAGGGGCTCACACAGAGACTGACAGCGACAGACTTCAGAGGATGCTAAGGGCTCACCTAGAGACTGACAGTGACACTTCAGAGGATGCTAGGGGCTCTCCCAGAGTCTGACAACAACACTTCAGAGGATGCTAGGGGCTCTCCCAGAGACTGACAACAACACTTCGGAGGATGCTAAGGGTTCACCCAGAGACTGACAGCGACACACTTCAGAGGATGCTAAGGGCTCACCCAGAGACTGATAGTGACACTTCGGAGGATGCTAGGGGCTCACCCAAAGACTGACAGCGACACACTTCAGAGGATGCTAAGGGCTCACCCAGAGACTGACAACAACACTTCAGAGGATGCTAAGGGCTCACCCAGAGACTGACAACAACATTTCAGAGGATGCTAAGGGCTCACCCAGAGACTGACAGCGACACACTTCAGAGGATGCTAAGGGCTCACCCAGAGACTGACAGCGACACACTTCAGAGGATGCTAGGGGCTCTCCCAGAGACTGACTGCAGCACTTTAGAGGATGCTAGCTGCTCACCCAGAGACTGACTGCGACACTTCAGAGGATGCTAGTTGCTCTCGCCAGAGACTGACAGGTGCTCTTCTGATGATGAAAGTGGCCGAACTTACAGGGGAAACATTATTTACAATGCGGCTTGAACCATGCTGTGCTCACCCAGAGACTGACAGTGACACTTCAGAGGATGCTAGGGGCTCTCCCAGAAACTGACAACAACCCTTCAGAGAATGCTAAGGGACTCACCCAGAGACTGACATGACACTTCAGAGGATGCTAGGGGCTCTCTCAGAGACTGACAACACACTTCAGAGGATGCTAAGGGCTCATCCAGAGACTGACAACAACACTTCAGAGGATGCTAAGGGCTCACCCAGAGACTGACAGCGACACACTTCAGAGGATGCTAAGGGCTCACCCAGAGACTGACAGCGACACTTCAGAGGATGCTAGGGGCTCACCCAGAGACTGACAACAACCCTTCAGAGGATGCTAAGGGCTCTCCCAGAGACTGACTGCAGCACTTTAGAGGATGCTAGCTGCTCACCCGGATACTGACTGCGACACTTCAGAGGATGCTAGTTGCTCTCGCCAGAGACTGACAGGTGCTCTTCTGATGATGAAAGTGGCCGAACTTACAGGGGAACCATTATTTACAATGCGGCTTGAACCATGCTGTGCTCACCCAGAGACTGACAGTGACACTTCAGAGGATGTTAGGGGCTCTCCCAGAGACTGACAACAACCCTTCAGAGGATCCTAAGGGGCTCACCCAGAGACTGACAACAACCCTTCAGAGGATGCTAAGGGCTCACCCAGAGACTGACAGCGACACTTCAGAGGATGCTAGGGGCTCTCGTAGAGACTGACAACAACACTACAGAGGATGCTAAGGACTCACCCAGAGACTGACAACAACACACTTCAGAGGATGCTAAGGGCTCACCCAGAGACTGACAGCGACACACTTCAGAGGATGTTAAGGGCTCACCTAGAGAGTGACAGCGACACACTTCAGGGGATGCTAAGGGCTCACCCAGAGACTGACAGCGACACACTTCAGAGCATGCTAGGGGCTCTCCCAGAGACTGACAACAACCCTTCAGAGGATGCTAAGGGCTCACCCAGGGGCTGACAGTGAACCTTCAGAGGATGCTAGGGGCTCACCCAGAGACTGACAACAACACACTTCAGAGGATGCTAAGGGCTCACCCAGAGACTGACAGCGACACACTTCAGAGGATGCTAGGGGCTCTCTCAGAGACTGACAACAGCCCTTCAGAGGATGCTAAGGGGCTCACACAGAGACTGACAGCGACACACTTCAGAGGATGCTAAGGGCTCACCTAGAGACTGACAGTGACACTTCAGAGGATGCTAGGGGCTCTCCCAGAGTCTGACAACAACACTTCAGAGGATGCTAGGGGCTCTCCCAGAGACTGACAACAACACTTCGGAGGATGCTAAGGGTTCACCCAGAGACTGACAGCGACACACTTCAGAGGATGCTAAGGGCTCACCCAGAGACTGACAGTGACACTTCGGAGGATGCTAGGGGCTCACCCAGAGACTGACAGCGACACACTTCAGAGGATGCTAAGGGCTCACCCAGAGACTGACAACAACACTTCAGAGGATGCTAAGGGCTCACCCAGAGACTGACAACAACACTTCAGAGGATGCTAAGGGCTCACCCAGAGACTGACAGCGACACACTTCAGAGGATGCTAAGGGCTCATCCAGAGACTGACAACAACACTTCAGAGGATGCTAAGGGCTCACCCAGAGACTGACAGCGACACACTTCAGAGGATGCTAAGGGCTCACCCAGAGACTGACAGCGACACACTTCAGAGGATGCTAGGGGCTCTCCCAGAGACTGACTGCAGCACTTTAGAGGATGCTAGCTGTCACCCGGAGACTGACTGCGACACTTCAGAGGATGCTAGTTGCTCTCGCCAGAGACTGACAGGTGCTCTTCTGATGATGAAAGTGGCCGAACTTACAGGGGAATCATTATTTACAATGCGGCTTGAACCATGCTGTGCTCACCCAGAGACTGACAGTGACACTTCGGAGGATGCAAGGGGCTCACCCAAAGACTGACAGCAACACACTTCAGAGGATGCTAAGGGCTCACCCAGAGACTGACAACAACACTTCAGAGGATGCTAAGGGCTCACCCAGAGACTGACAGCGACACACTTCAGAGGATGTTAAAGGCTCACCTAGAGAGTGACAGCGACACACTTCAGGGGATGCTAAGGGCTCACCCAGAGACTGACAGCGACACACTTCAGAGGATGCTAGGGGCTCTCCCAGAGACTGACAACAACCCTTCAGAGGATGCTAAGGGCTCACCCAGGGGCTGACAGTGACACTTCAGAGGATGCTAGGGGCTCGCCCAGAGACTGACAACAACACACTTCAGAGGATGCTAAGGGCTCACCCAGAGCCTGACAGCGACACTTCAGAGGATGCTAGGGGCTCACCCAGAGACTGACAACAACCCTTCAGAGGATGCTAAGGGCTCTCCCAGAGACTTACAGTGACACTTCAGAGGATGCTGGGGGCTCACCCAGAGAGTGACAGCGACACACTTCAGAGGATGCTAAGGGCTCACCCAGAGACTGACAACAACACTTCAGAGGATGCTAAGGGCTCACCCAGAGACTGACAGCGACACACTTCAGAGGATGCTAAGTGCTCATCCAGAGACTGACAACAACACTTCAGAGGATGCTAAGGGCTCACCCAGAGACTGACAGCGACACACTTCAGAGGATGCTAAGGGCTCACCCAGAGACTGACAGCGACACACTTCAGAGGATGCTAGGGGCTCTCCCAGAGACTGACTGCAGCACTTTAGAGGATGCTAGCTGCTCATCCGGAGACTGACTGCGACACTTCAGAGGATGCTAGTTGCTCTCGCCAGAGACTGACAGGTGCTCTTCTGATGATGAAAGTGGCCGAACTTACAGGGGAAACATTATTTACAATGCGGCTTGAACCATGCTGTGCTCACCCAGAGACTGACAGTGACACTTCAGAGGATGCTAGGGGCTCTCCCAGAGACTGACAACAACCCTTCAGAGGATCCTAAGGGGCTCACCCAGAGACGGACAACAACCCTTCAGAGGATGCTAAGGGCTCACCCAGAGACTGACAACAACACATTTTAGAGGATGCTAAGGGCTCACCCAGAGACTGACAACAACACTTCAGAGGATGCTAAGAGCTCACCCAGAGACTGACAGTGACACTTCAGAGGATGCAAGGGGCTCTCCCAGAGACAGACAACAACACTTCAGAGGATGCTAAGGGCTCACCCAGAGACTGACAACAACACACTTCAGGGTATGCTAAGGGCTAACCCAGAGACTCACAGTGACACTTCAGAGGATGCTAGGGGCTCTCTCAGAGACTGACAACAGCCCTTCAGAGGATGCTAAGGGGCTCACACAGAGACTGACAGCGACACACTTCAGAGGATGCTAAGGGCTCACCTAGAGACTGACAGTGACACTTCAGAGGATGCTAGGGGCTCCCCCAGAGTCTGACAACAACACTTCAGAGGATGCTAGGGGCTCTCCCAGAGACTGACAACAACACTTCGGAGGATGCTAAGGGTTCACCCAGAGACTGACAGCGACACACTTCAGAGGATGCTAAGGGCTCACCCAGAGACTGACAGTGACACTTCGGAGGATGCTAGGGGCTCACCCAGAGACTGACAGCGACACACTTCAGAGGATGCTAAGGGCTCACCCAGAGACTGACAACAACACTTCAGAGGATGCTAAGGGCTCACCCAGAGACTGACAACAACACTTCAGAGGATGCTAAGGGCTCACCCAGAGACTGACAGCGACACACTTCAGAGGATGCTAAGGGCTCATCCAGAGACTGACAACAACACTTCAGAGGATGCTAAGGGCTCACCCAGAGACTGACAGCGACACACTTCAGAGGATGCTAAGGGCTCACCCAGAGACTGACAGCGACACACTTCAGAGGATGCTAGGGGCTCTCCCAGAGACTGACTGCAGCACTTTAGAGGATGCTAGCTGCTCACCCGGAGACTGACTGCGACACTTCAGAAGATGCTAGTTGCTCTCGCCAGAGACTGACAGGTGCTCTTCTGATGATGAAAGTGGCCGAACTTACAGGGGAAACATTATTTACAATGCGGCTTGAACCATGCTGTGCTCACCCAGAGACTGACAGTGACACTTCAGAGGATGCTAGGGGCTCTCCCAGAGACTGACAACAACCCTTCAGAGGATCCTAAGGGGCTCACCCAGAGACGGACAACAACCCTTCAGAGGATGCTAAGGGCTCACCCAGAGACTGACAGCGACACTTCAGAGGATGCTAGGGGCTCTCGTAGAGACTGACAACAACACTACAGAGGATGCTTAGGACTCACCCAGAGACTGACAACAACACACTTCAGAGGATGCTAAGGGCTCACCCAGAGACTGACAGCGACACACTTCAGAGGATGTTAAGGGCTCACCTAGAGAGTGACAGCGACACACTTCAGGGGATGCTAAGGGCTCACCCAGAGACTGACAGCGACACACTTCAGAGGATGCTAGGGGCTCTCCCAGAGACTGACAACAACCCTTCAGAGGATGCTAAGGGCTCACCCAGGGGCTGACAGTGAACCTTCAGAGGATGCTAGGGGATCACCCAGAGACTGACAACAACACACTTCAGAGGATGCTAAGGGCTCACCCAGAGACTGACAGCGACACACTTCAGGGGATGCTAAGGGCTCACCCAGAGACTGACAGCGACACTTCAGAGCATGCTAGGGGCTCTCCCAGAGACTGACAACAACACTTCAGAGGATGCCAAGGGCTCACCCAGAGACTGACAACAACACATTTTAGAGGATGCTAAGGGCTCACCCAGAGACTGACAACAACACTTCAGAGGATGCTAAGAGCTCACCCAGAGACTGACAGTGACACTTCAGAGGATGCTAGGGGCTCTCCCAGAGACTGACAACAACACTTCAGAGGATGCTAAGGGCTCACCCAGAGACTGACAACAACACACTTCAGGGTATGCTAAGGGCTCACCCAGAGACTCACAGTGACACTTCAGAGGATGCTAGGGGCTCTCTCAGGGACTGACAACAGCCCTTCAGAGGATGCTAAGGGGCTCACACAGAGACTGACAGCGACACACTTCAGAGGATGCTAAGGGCTCACCTAGAGACTGACAGTGACACTTCAGAGGATGCTAGGGGCTCTCCCAGAGTCTGACAACAACACTTCAGAGGATGCTAGGGGCTCTCCCAGAGACTGACAACAACACTTCGGAGGATGCTAAGGGTTCACCCAGAGACTGACAGCGACACACTTCAGAGGATGCTAAGGGCTCACCCAGAGACTGATAGTGACACTTCGGAGGATGCTAGGGGCTCACCCAAAGACTGACAGCGACACACTTCAGAGGATGCTAAGGGCTCACCCAGAGACTGACAACAACACTTCAGAGGATGCTAAGGGCTCACCCAGAGACTGACAACAACATTTCAGAGGATGCTAAGGGCTCACCCAGAGACTGACAGCGACACACTTCAGAGGATGCTAAGGGCTCACCCAGAGACTGACAGCGACACACTTCAGAGGATGCTAGGGGCTCTCCCAGAGACTGACTGCAGCACTTTAGAGGATGCTAGCTGCTCACCCAGAGACTGACTGCGACACTTCAGAGGATGCTAGTTGCTCTCGCCAGAGACTGACAGGTGCTCTTCTGATGATGAAAGTGGCCGAACTTACAGGGGAAACATTATTTACAATGCGGCTTGAACCATGCTGTGCTCACCCAGAGACTGACAGTGACACTTCAGAGGATGCTAGGGGCTCTCCCAGAAACTGACAACAACCCTTCAGAGGATGCTAAGGGACTCACCCAGAGACTGACATGACACTTCAGAGGATGCTAGGGGCTCTCTCAGAGACTGACAACACACTTCAGAGGATGCTAAGGGCTCATCCAGAGACTGACAACAACACTTCAGAGGATGCTAAGGGCTCACCCAGAGACTGACAGCGACACACTTCAGAGGATGCTAAGGGCTCACCCAGAGACTGACAGCGACACTTCAGAGGATGCTAGGGGCTCACCCAGAGACTGACAACAACCCTTCAGAGGATGCTAAGGGCTCTCCCAGAGACTGACTGCAGCACTTTAGAGGATGCTAGCTGCTCACCCGGATACTGACTGCGACACTTCAGAGGATGCTAGTTGCTCTCGCCAGAGACTGACAGGTGCTCTTCTGATGATGAAAGTGGCCGAACTTACAGGGGAACCATTATTTACAATGCGGCTTGAACCATGCTGTGCTCACCCAGAGACTGACAGTGACACTTCAGAGGATGTTAGGGGCTCTCCCAGAGACTGACAACAACCCTTCAGAGGATCCTAAGGGGCTCACCCAGAGACTGACAACAACCCTTCAGAGGATGCTAAGGGCTCACCCAGAGACTGACAGCGACACTTCAGAGGATGCTAGGGGCTCTCGTAGAGACTGACAACAACACTACAGAGGATGCTAAGGACTCACCCAGAGACTGACAACAACACACTTCAGAGGATGCTAAGGGCTCACCCAGAGACTGACAGCGACACACTTCAGAGGATGTTAAGGGCTCACCTAGAGAGTGACAGCGACACACTTCAGGGGATGCTAAGGGCTCACCCAGAGACTGACAGCGACACACTTCAGAGCATGCTAGGGGCTCTCCCAGAGACTGACAACAACCCTTCAGAGGATGCTAAGGGCTCACCCAGGGGCTGACAGTGAACCTTCAGAGGATGCTAGGGGCTCACCCAGAGACTGACAACAACACACTTCAGAGGATGCTAAGGGCTCACCCAGAGACTGACAGCGACACACTTCAGAGGATGCTAGGGGCTCTCTCAGAGACTGACAACAGCCCTTCAGAGGATGCTAAGGGGCTCACACAGAGACTGACAGCGACACACTTCAGAGGATGCTAAGGGCTCACCTAGAGACTGACAGTGACACTTCAGAGGATGCTAGGGGCTCTCCCAGAGTCTGACAACAACACTTCAGAGGATGCTAGGGGCTCTCCCAGAGACTGACAACAACACTTCGGAGGATGCTAAGGGTTCACCCAGAGACTGACAGCGACACACTTCAGAGGATGCTAAGGGCTCACCCAGAGACTGACAGTGACACTTCGGAGGATGCTAGGGGCTCACCCAGAGACTGACAGCGACACACTTCAGAGGATGCTAAGGGCTCACCCAGAGACTGACAACAACACTTCAGAGGATGCTAAGGGCTCACCCAGAGACTGACAACAACACTTCAGAGGATGCTAAGGGCTCACCCAGAGACTGACAGCGACACACTTCAGAGGATGCTAAGGGCTCATCCAGAGACTGACAACAACACTTCAGAGGATGCTAAGGGCTCACCCAGAGACTGACAGCGACACACTTCAGAGGATGCTAAGGGCTCACCCAGAGACTGACAGCGACACACTTCAGAGGATGCTAGGGGCTCTCCCAGAGACTGACTGCAGCACTTTAGAGGATGCTAGCTGTCACCCGGAGACTGACTGCGACACTTCAGAGGATGCTAGTTGCTCTCGCCAGAGACTGACAGGTGCTCTTCTGATGATGAAAGTGGCCGAACTTACAGGGGAATCATTATTTACAATGCGGCTTGAACCATGCTGTGCTCACCCAGAGACTGACAGTGACACTTCGGAGGATGCAAGGGGCTCACCCAAAGACTGACAGCAACACACTTCAGAGGATGCTAAGGGCTCACCCAGAGACTGACAACAACACTTCAGAGGATGCTAAGGGCTCACCCAGAGACTGACAGCGACACACTTCAGAGGATGTTAAAGGCTCACCTAGAGAGTGACAGCGACACACTTCAGGGGATGCTAAGGGCTCACCCAGAGACTGACAGCGACACACTTCAGAGGATGCTAGGGGCTCTCCCAGAGACTGACAACAACCCTTCAGAGGATGCTAAGGGCTCACCCAGGGGCTGACAGTGACACTTCAGAGGATGCTAGGGGCTCGCCCAGAGACTGACAACAACACACTTCAGAGGATGCTAAGGGCTCACCCAGAGCCTGACAGCGACACTTCAGAGGATGCTAGGGGCTCACCCAGAGACTGACAACAACCCTTCAGAGGATGCTAAGGGCTCTCCCAGAGACTTACAGTGACACTTCAGAGGATGCTGGGGGCTCACCCAGAGAGTGACAGCGACACACTTCAGAGGATGCTAAGGGCTCACCCAGAGACTGACAACAACACTTCAGAGGATGCTAAGGGCTCACCCAGAGACTGACAGCGACACACTTCAGAGGATGCTAAGTGCTCATCCAGAGACTGACAACAACACTTCAGAGGATGCTAAGGGCTCACCCAGAGACTGACAGCGACACACTTCAGAGGATGCTAAGGGCTCACCCAGAGACTGACAGCGACACACTTCAGAGGATGCTAGGGGCTCTCCCAGAGACTGACTGCAGCACTTTAGAGGATGCTAGCTGCTCATCCGGAGACTGACTGCGACACTTCAGAGGATGCTAGTTGCTCTCGCCAGAGACTGACAGGTGCTCTTCTGATGATGAAAGTGGCCGAACTTACAGGGGAAACATTATTTACAATGCGGCTTGAACCATGCTGTGCTCACCCAGAGACTGACAGTGACACTTCAGAGGATGCTAGGGGCTCTCCCAGAGACTGACAACAACCCTTCAGAGGATCCTAAGGGGCTCACCCAGAGACGGACAACAACCCTTCAGAGGATGCTAAGGGCTCACCCAGAGACTGACAACAACACATTTTAGAGGATGCTAAGGGCTCACCCAGAGACTGACAACAACACTTCAGAGGATGCTAAGAGCTCACCCAGAGACTGACAGTGACACTTCAGAGGATGCAAGGGGCTCTCCCAGAGACAGACAACAACACTTCAGAGGATGCTAAGGGCTCACCCAGAGACTGACAACAACACACTTCAGGGTATGCTAAGGGCTAACCCAGAGACTCACAGTGACACTTCAGAGGATGCTAGGGGCTCTCTCAGAGACTGACAACAGCCCTTCAGAGGATGCTAAGGGGCTCACACAGAGACTGACAGCGACACACTTCAGAGGATGCTAAGGGCTCACCTAGAGACTGACAGTGACACTTCAGAGGATGCTAGGGGCTCCCCCAGAGTCTGACAACAACACTTCAGAGGATGCTAGGGGCTCTCCCAGAGACTGACAACAACACTTCGGAGGATGCTAAGGGTTCACCCAGAGACTGACAGCGACACACTTCAGAGGATGCTAAGGGCTCACCCAGAGACTGACAGTGACACTTCGGAGGATGCTAGGGGCTCACCCAGAGACTGACAGCGACACACTTCAGAGGATGCTAAGGGCTCACCCAGAGACTGACAACAACACTTCAGAGGATGCTAAGGGCTCACCCAGAGACTGACAACAACACTTCAGAGGATGCTAAGGGCTCACCCAGAGACTGACAGCGACACACTTCAGAGGATGCTAAGGGCTCATCCAGAGACTGACAACAACACTTCAGAGGATGCTAAGGGCTCACCCAGAGACTGACAGCGACACACTTCAGAGGATGCTAAGGGCTCACCCAGAGACTGACAGCGACACACTTCAGAGGATGCTAGGGGCTCTCCCAGAGACTGACTGCAGCACTTTAGAGGATGCTAGCTGCTCACCCGGAGACTGACTGCGACACTTCAGAAGATGCTAGTTGCTCTCGCCAGAGACTGACAGGTGCTCTTCTGATGATGAAAGTGGCCGAACTTACAGGGGAAACATTATTTACAATGCGGCTTGAACCATGCTGTGCTCACCCAGAGACTGACAGTGACACTTCAGAGGATGCTAGGGGCTCTCCCAGAGACTGACAACAACCCTTCAGAGGATCCTAAGGGGCTCACCCAGAGACGGACAACAACCCTTCAGAGGATGCTAAGGGCTCACCCAGAGACTGACAGCGACACTTCAGAGGATGCTAGGGGCTCTCGTAGAGACTGACAACAACACTACAGAGGATGCTTAGGACTCACCCAGAGACTGACAACAACACACTTCAGAGGATGCTAAGGGCTCACCCAGAGACTGACAGCGACACACTTCAGAGGATGTTAAGGGCTCACCTAGAGAGTGACAGCGACACACTTCAGGGGATGCTAAGGGCTCACCCAGAGACTGACAGCGACACACTTCAGAGGATGCTAGGGGCTCTCCCAGAGACTGACAACAACCCTTCAGAGGATGCTAAGGGCTCACCCAGGGGCTGACAGTGAACCTTCAGAGGATGCTAGGGGATCACCCAGAGACTGACAACAACACACTTCAGAGGATGCTAAGGGCTCACCCAGAGACTGACAGCGACACACTTCAGGGGATGCTAAGGGCTCACCCAGAGACTGACAGCGACACTTCAGAGCATGCTAGGGGCTCTCCCAGAGACTGACAACAACACTTCAGAGGATGCCAAGGGCTCACCCAGAGACTGACAACAACACATTTTAGAGGATGCTAAGGGCTCACCCAGAGACTGACAACAACACTTCAGAGGATGCTAAGAGCTCACCCAGAGACTGACAGTGACACTTCAGAGGATGCTAGGGGCTCTCCCAGAGACTGACAACAACACTTCAGAGGATGCTAAGGGCTCACCCAGAGACTGACAACAACACACTTCAGGGTATGCTAAGGGCTCACCCAGAGACTCACAGTGACACTTCAGAGGATGCTAGGGGCTCTCTCAGGGACTGACAACAGCCCTTCAGAGGATGCTAAGGGGCTCACACAGAGACTGACAGCGACACACTTCAGAGGATGCTAAGGGCTCACCTAGAGACTGACAGTGACACTTCAGAGGATGCTAGGGGCTCTCCCAGAGTCTGACAACAACACTTCAGAGGATGCTAGGGGCTCTCCCAGAGACTGACAACAACACTTCGGAGGATGCTAAGGGTTCACCCAGAGACTGACAGCGACACACTTCAGAGGATGCTAAGGGCTCACCCAGAGACTGACAACAACACTTCAGAGGATGCTAAGGGCTCACCCAGAGACTGACAACAACATTTCAGAGGATGCTAAGGGCTCACCCAGAGACTGACAGCGACACACTTCAGAGGATGCTAAGGGCTCACCCAGAGACTGACAGCGACACACTTCAGAGGATGCTAGGGGCTCTCCCAGAGACTGACTGCAGCACTTTAGAGGATGCTAGCTGCTCACCCAGAGACTGACTGCGACACTTCAGAGGATGCTAGTTGCTCTCGCCAGAGACTGACAGGTGCTCTTCTGATGATGAAAGTGGCCGAACTTACAGGGGAAACATTATTTACAATGCGGCTTGAACCATGCTGTGCTCACCCAGAGACTGACAGTGACACTTCAGAGGATGCTAGGGGCTCTCCCAGAAACTGACAACAACCCTTCAGAGGATGCTAAGGGACTCACCCAGAGACTGACATGACACTTCAGAGGATGCTAGGGGCTCTCTCAGAGACTGACAACACACTTCAGAGGATGCTAAGGGCTCATCCAGAGACTGACAACAACACTTCAGAGGATGCTAAGGGCTCACCCAGAGACTGACAGCGACACACTTCAGAGGATGCTAAGGGCTCACCCAGAGACTGACAGCGACACTTCAGAGGATGCTAGGGGCTCACCCAGAGACTGACAACAACCCTTCAGAGGATGCTAAGGGCTCTCCCAGAGACTGACTGCAGCACTTTAGAGGATGCTAGCTGCTCACCCGGATACTGACTGCGACACTTCAGAGGATGCTAGTTGCTCTCGCCAGAGACTGACAGGTGCTCTTCTGATGATGAAAGTGGCCGAACTTACAGGGGAAACATTATTTACAATGCGGCTTGAACCATGCTGTGCTCACCCAGAGACTGACAGTGACACTTCAGAGGATGCTAGGGGCTCTCCCAGAGACTGACAACAACCCTTCAGAGGATCCTAAGGGGCTCACCCAGAGACTGACAACAACCCTTCAGAGGATGCTAAGGGCTCACTCAGAGACTGACAGCGACACTTCAGAGGATGCTAGGGGCTCTCGTAGAGACTGACAACAACACTACAGAGGATGCTAAGGACTCACCCAGAGACTGACAACAACACACTTCAGAGGATGCTAAGGGCTCACCCAGAGACTGACAGCGACACACTTCAGAGGATGTTAAGGGCTCACCTAGAGAGTGACAGCGACACACTTCAGGGTATGCTAAGGGCTCACCCAGAGACTGACAGCGACACACTTCAGAGGATGCTAGGGGCTCTCCCAGAGACTGACAACAACCCTTCAGAGGATGCTAAGGGCTCACCCAGGGGCTGACAGTGAACCTTCAGAGGATGATAGGGGCTCACCCAGAGACTGACAACAACACACTTCAGAGGATGCTAAGGGCTCACCCAGAGACTGACAGCGACACACTTCAGGGGATGCTAAGGGCTCACCCAGAGACTGACAGCGACACTTCAGAGCATGCTAGGGGCTCTCCCAGAGACTGACAACAACACTTCAGAGGATGCCAAGGGCTCACCCAGAGACTGACAACAACACATTTTAGAGGATGCTAAGGGCTCACCCAGAGACTGACAACAACACTTCTGAGGATGCTAAGAGCTCACCCAGAGACTGACAGTGACACTTCAGAGGATGCTAGGGGCTCTCCCAGAGACTGACAACAACACTTCAGAGGATGCTAAGGGCTCACCCAGAGACTGACAACAACACACTTCAGGGTATGCTAAGGGCTAACCCAGAGACTCACAGTGACACTTCAGAGGATGCTAGGGGCTCTCTCAGAGACTGACAACAGCCCTTCAGAGGATGCTAAGGGGCTCACACAGAGACTGACAGCGATACACTTCAGAGGATGCTAAGGGCTCACCTAGAGACTGACAGTGACACTTCAGAGGATGCTAGGGGCTCTCCCAGAGTCTGACAACAACACTTCAGAGGATGCTAGGGGCTCTCCCAGAGACTGACAACAACACTTCGGAGGATGCTAAGGGTTCACCCAGAGACTGACAGCGACACACTTCAGAGGATGCTAAGGGCTCACCCAGAGACTGACAGTGACACTTCGGAGGATGCTAGGGGCTCACCCAGAGACTGACAGCGACACACTTCAGAGGATGCTAAGGGCTCACCCAGAGACTGACAACAACACTTCAGAGGATGCTAAGGGCTCACCCAGAGACTGACAACAACACTTCAGAGGATGCTAAGGGCTCACCCAGAGACTGACAGCGACACACTTCAGAGGATGCTAAGGGCTCATCCAGAGACTGACAACAACACTTCAGAGGATGCTAAGGGCTCACCCAGAGACTGACAGCGACACACTTCAGAGGATGCTAAGGGCTCACCCAGAGACTGACAGCGACACACTTCAGAGGATGCTAGGGGCTCTCCCAGAGACTGACTGCAGCACTTTAGAGGATGCTAGCTGTCACCCGGAGACTGACTGCGACACTTCAGAGGATGCTAGTTGCTCTCGCCAGAGACTGACAGGTGCTCTTCTGATGATGAAAGTGGCCGAACTTACAGGGGAAACATTATTTACAATGCGGCTTGAACCATGCTGTGCTCACCCAGAGACTGACAGTGACACTTCGGAGGATGCTAGGGGCTCACCCAAAGACTGACAGCGACACACTTCAGAGGATGCTAAGGGCTCACCCAGAGACTGACAACAACACTTCAGAGGATGCTAAGGGCTCACCCAGAGACTGACAGCGACACACTTCAGAGGATGTTAAAGGCTCACCTAGAGAGTGACAGCGACACACTTCAGGGGATGCTAAGGGCTCACCCAGAGACTGACAGCGACACACTTCAGAGGATGCTAGGGGCTCTCCCAGAGACTGACAACAACCCTTCAGAGGATGCTAAGGGCTCACCCAGGGGCTGACAGTGACACTTCAGAGGATGCTAGGGGCTCGCCCAGAGACTGACAACAACACACTTCAGAGGATGCTAAGGGCTCACCCAGAGCCTGACAGCGACACTTCAGAGGATGCTAGGGGCTCACCCAGAGACTGACAACAACCCTTCAGAGGATGCTAAGGGCTCTCCCAGAGACTTACAGTGACACTTCAGAGGATGCTGGGGGCTCACCCAGAGAGTGACAGCGACACACTTCAGAGGATGCTAAGGGCTCACCCAGAGACTGACAACAACACTTCAGAGGATGCTAAGGGCTCACCCAGAGACTGACAGCGACACACTTCAGAGGATGCTAAGTGCTCATCCAGAGACTGACAACAACACTTTAGAGGATGCTAAGGGCTCACCCAGAGACTGACAACAACACACTTCAGAGGATGCTAAGGGCTCACCCAGAGACTGACAGCGACACACTTCAGAGGATGTTAAGGGCTCACCTAGAGAGTGACAGCGACACACTTCAGGGTATGCTAAGGGCTCACCCAGAGACTGACAGCGACACACTTCAGAGGATGCTAGGGGCTCTCCCAGAGACTGACAACAACCCTTCAGAGGATGCTAAGGGCTCACCCAGGGGCTGACAGTGAACCTTCAGAGGATGCTAGGGGCTCACCCAGAGACTGACAACAACACACTTCAGAGGATGCTAAGGGCTCACCCAGAGACTGACAGCGACACACTTCAGGGGATGCTAAGGGCTCACCCAGAGACTGACAGCGACACTTCAGAGCATGCTAGGGGCTCTCCCAGAGACTGACAACAACACTTCAGAGGATGCCAAGGGCTCACCCAGAGACTGACAACAACACATTTTAGAGGATGCTAAGGGCTCACCCAGAGACTGACAACAACACCTCAGAGGATGCTAAGAGCTCACCCAGAGACTGACAGTGACACTTCAGAGGATGCTAGGGGCTCTCCCAGAGACTGACAACAACACTTCAGAGGATGCTAAGGGCTCACCCAGAGACTGACAACAACACACTTCAGGGTATGCTAAGGGCTAACCCAGAGACTCACAGTGACACTTCAGAGGATGCTAGGGGCTCTCTCAGAGACTGACAACAGCCCTTCAGAGGATGCTAAGGGGCTCACACAGAGACTGACAGCGATACACTTCAGAGGATGCTAAGGGCTCACCTAGAGACTGACAGTGACACTTCAGAGGATGCTAGGGGCTCTCCCAGAGTCTGACAACAACACTTCAGAGGATGCTAGGGGCTCTCCCAGAGACTGACAACAACACTTCGGAGGATGCTAAGGGTTCACCCAGAGACTGACAGCGACACACTTCAGAGGATGCTAAGGGCTCACCCAGAGACTGACAGTGACACTTCGGAGGATGCTAGGGGCTCACCCAGAGACTGACAGCGACACACTTCAGAGGATGCTAAGGGCTCACCCAGAGACTGACAACAACACTTCAGAGGATGCTAAGGGCTCACCCAGAGACTGACAACAACACTTCAGAGGATGCTAAGGGCTCACCCAGAGACTGACAGCGACACACTTCAGAGGATGCTAAGGGCTCATCCAGAGACTGACAACAACACTTCAGAGGATGCTAAGGGCTCACCCAGAGACTGACAGCGACACACTTCAGAGGATGCTAAGGGCTCACCCAGAGACTGACAGCGACACACTTCAGAGGATGCTAGGGGCTCTCCCAGAGACTGACTGCAGCACTTTAGAGGATGCTAGCTGTCACCCGGAGACTGACTGCGACACTTCAGAGGATGCTAGTTGCTCTCGCCAGAGACTGACAGGTGCTCTTCTGATGATGAAAGTGGCCGAACTTACAGGGGAAACATTATTTACAATGCGGCTTGAACCATGCTGTGCTCACCAAGAGACTGACAGTGACACTTCGGAGGATGCTAGGGGCTCACCCAAAGACTGACAGCGACACACTTCAGAGGATGCTAAGGGCTCACCCAGAGACTGACAACAACACTTCAGAGGATGCTAAGGGCTCACCCAGAGACTGACAGCGACACACTTCAGAGGATGTTAAAGGCTCACCTAGAGAGTGACAGCGACACACTTCAGGGGATGCTAAGGGCTCACCCAGAGACTGACAGCGACACACTTCAGAGGATGCTAGGGGCTCTCCCAGAGACTGACAACAACCCTTCAGAGGATGCTAAGGGCTCACCCAGGGGCTGACAGTGACACTTCAGAGGATGCTAGGGGCTCGCCCAGAGACTGACAACAACACACTTCAGAGGATGCTAAGGGCTCACCCAGAGCCTGACAGCGACACTTCAGAGGATGCTAGGGGCTCACCCAGAGACTGACAACAACCCTTCAGAGGATGCTAAGGGCTCTCCCAGAGACTTACAGTGACACTTCAGAGGATGCTGGGGGCTCACCCAGAGAGTGACAGCGACACACTTCAGAGGATGCTAAGGGCTCACCCAGAGACTGACAACAACACTTCAGAGGATGCTAAGGGCTCACCCAGAGACTGACAGCGACACACTTCAGAGGATGCTAAGTGCTCATCCAGAGACTGACAACAACACTTTAGAGGATGCTAAGGGCTCACCCAGAGACTGACAGCGACACACTTCAGAGGATGCTAAGGGCTCACCCAGAGACTGACAGCGACACACTTCAGAGGATGCTAGGGGCTCTCCCAGAGACTGACTGCAGCACTTTAGAGGATGCTAGCTGCTCATCCGGAGACTGACTGCGACACTTCAGAGGATGCTAGTTGCTCTCGCCAGAGACTGACAGGTGCTCTTCTGATGAAGAAAGTGGCCGAACTTACAGGGGAAACATTATTTACAATGCGGCTTGAACCATGCTGTGCTCACCCAGAGACTGACAGTGACACTTCAGAGGATGCTAGGGGCTCTCCCAGAGACTGACAACAACCCTTCAGAGGATCCTAAGGGGCTCACCCAGAGACTGACAACAACCCTTCAGAGGATGCTAAGGGCTCACCCAGAGACTGACAACAACACTTCAGAGGATGCCAAGGGCTCACCCAGAGACTGACAACAACACATTTTAGAGGATGCTAAGGGCTCACCCAGAGACTGACAACAACACTTCAGAGGATGCTAAGAGCTCACCCAGAGACTGACAGTGACACTTCAGAGGATGCAAGGGGCTCTCCCAGAGACTGACAACAACACTTCAGAGGATGCTAAGGGCTCACCCAGAGACTGACAACAACACACTTCAGGGTATGCTAAGGGCTAACCCAGAGACTCACAGTGACACTTCAGAGGATGCTAGGGGCTCTCTCAGAGACTGACAACAGCCCTTCAGAGGATGCTAAGGGGCTCACACAGAGACTGACAGCGACACACTTCAGAGGATGCTAAGGGCTCACCTAGAGACTGACAGTGACACTTCAGAGGATGCTAGGGGCTCTCCCAGAGTCTGACAACAACACTTCAGAGGATGCTAGGGGCTCTCCCAGAGACTGACAACAACACTTCGGAGGATGCTAAGGGTTCACCCAGAGACTGACAGCGACACACTTCAGAGGATGCTAAGGGCTCACCCAGAGACTGACAGTGACACTTCGGAGGATGCTAGGGGCTCACCCAGAGACTGACAGCGACACACTTCAGAGGATGCTAAGGGCTCACCCAGAGACTGACAACAACACTTCAGAGGATGCTAAGGGCTCACCCAGAGACTGACAGCGACACACTTCAGAGGATGCTAAGGGCTCACCCAGAGACTGACAGCGACACACTTCAGAGGATGTTAAGGGCTCACCTAGAGAGTGACAGCGACACACTTCAGGGTATGCTAAGGGCTCACCCAGAGACTGACAGCGACACACTTCAGAGGATGCTAGGGGCTCTCCCAGAGACTGACAACAACCCTTCAGAGGATGCTAAGGGCTCACCCAGGGGCTGACAGTGAACCTTCAGAGGATGATAGGGGCTCACCCAGAGACTGACAACAACACACTTCAGAGGATGCTAAGGGCTCACCCAGAGACTGACAGCGACACACTTCAGGGGATGCTAAGGGCTCACCCAGAGACTGACAGCGACACTTCAGAGCATGCTAGGGGCTCTCCCAGAGACTGACAACAACACTTCAGAGGATGCCAAGGGCTCACCCAGAGACTGACAACAACACATTTTAGAGGATGCTAAGGGCTCACCCAGAGACTGACAACAACACTTCTGAGGATGCTAAGAGCTCACCCAGAGACTGACAGTGACACTTCAGAGGATGCTAGGGGCTCTCCCAGAGACTGACAACAACACTTCAGAGGATGCTAAGGGCTCACCCAGAGACTGACAACAACACACTTCAGGGTATGCTAAGGGCTAACCCAGAGACTCACAGTGACACTTCAGAGGATGCTAGGGGCTCTCTCAGAGACTGACAACAGCCCTTCAGAGGATGCTAAGGGGCTCACACAGAGACTGACAGCGATACACTTCAGAGGATGCTAAGGGCTCACCTAGAGACTGACAGTGACACTTCAGAGGATGCTAGGGGCTCTCCCAGAGTCTGACAACAACACTTCAGAGGATGCTAGGGGCTCTCCCAGAGACTGACAACAACACTTCGGAGGATGCTAAGGGTTCACCCAGAGACTGACAGCGACACACTTCAGAGGATGCTAAGGGCTCACCCAGAGACTGACAGTGACACTTCGGAGGATGCTAGGGGCTCACCCAGAGACTGACAGCGACACACTTCAGAGGATGCTAAGGGCTCACCCAGAGACTGACAACAACACTTCAGAGGATGCTAAGGGCTCACCCAGAGACTGACAACAACACTTCAGAGGATGCTAAGGGCTCACCCAGAGACTGACAGCGACACACTTCAGAGGATGCTAAGGGCTCATCCAGAGACTGACAACAACACTTCAGAGGATGCTAAGGGCTCACCCAGAGACTGACAGCGACACACTTCAGAGGATGCTAAGGGCTCACCCAGAGACTGACAGCGACACACTTCAGAGGATGCTAGGGGCTCTCCCAGAGACTGACTGCAGCACTTTAGAGGATGCTAGCTGTCACCCGGAGACTGACTGCGACACTTCAGAGGATGCTAGTTGCTCTCGCCAGAGACTGACAGGTGCTCTTCTGATGATGAAAGTGGCCGAACTTACAGGGGAAACATTATTTACAATGCGGCTTGAACCATGCTGTGCTCACCCAGAGACTGACAGTGACACTTCGGAGGATGCTAGGGGCTCACCCAAAGACTGACAGCGACACACTTCAGAGGATGCTAAGGGCTCACCCAGAGACTGACAACAACACTTCAGAGGATGCTAAGGGCTCACCCAGAGACTGACAGCGACACACTTCAGAGGATGTTAAAGGCTCACCTAGAGAGTGACAGCGACACACTTCAGGGGATGCTAAGGGCTCACCCAGAGACTGACAGCGACACACTTCAGAGGATGCTAGGGGCTCTCCCAGAGACTGACAACAACCCTTCAGAGGATGCTAAGGGCTCACCCAGGGGCTGACAGTGACACTTCAGAGGATGCTAGGGGCTCGCCCAGAGACTGACAACAACACACTTCAGAGGATGCTAAGGGCTCACCCAGAGCCTGACAGCGACACTTCAGAGGATGCTAGGGGCTCACCCAGAGACTGACAACAACCCTTCAGAGGATGCTAAGGGCTCTCCCAGAGACTTACAGTGACACTTCAGAGGATGCTGGGGGCTCACCCAGAGAGTGACAGCGACACACTTCAGAGGATGCTAAGGGCTCACCCAGAGACTGACAACAACACTTCAGAGGATGCTAAGGGCTCACCCAGAGACTGACAGCGACACACTTCAGAGGATGCTAAGTGCTCATCCAGAGACTGACAACAACACTTTAGAGGATGCTAAGGGCTCACCCAGAGACTGACAACAACACACTTCAGAGGATGCTAAGGGCTCACCCAGAGACTGACAGCGACACACTTCAGAGGATGTTAAGGGCTCACCTAGAGAGTGACAGCGACACACTTCAGGGTATGCTAAGGGCTCACCCAGAGACTGACAGCGACACACTTCAGAGGATGCTAGGGGCTCTCCCAGAGACTGACAACAACCCTTCAGAGGATGCTAAGGGCTCACCCAGGGGCTGACAGTGAACCTTCAGAGGATGCTAGGGGCTCACCCAGAGACTGACAACAACACACTTCAGAGGATGCTAAGGGCTCACCCAGAGACTGACAGCGACACACTTCAGGGGATGCTAAGGGCTCACCCAGAGACTGACAGCGACACTTCAGAGCATGCTAGGGGCTCTCCCAGAGACTGACAACAACACTTCAGAGGATGCCAAGGGCTCACCCAGAGACTGACAACAACACATTTTAGAGGATGCTAAGGGCTCACCCAGAGACTGACAACAACACCTCAGAGGATGCTAAGAGCTCACCCAGAGACTGACAGTGACACTTCAGAGGATGCTAGGGGCTCTCCCAGAGACTGACAACAACACTTCAGAGGATGCTAAGGGCTCACCCAGAGACTGACAACAACACACTTCAGGGTATGCTAAGGGCTAACCCAGAGACTCACAGTGACACTTCAGAGGATGCTAGGGGCTCTCTCAGAGACTGACAACAGCCCTTCAGAGGATGCTAAGGGGCTCACACAGAGACTGACAGCGATACACTTCAGAGGATGCTAAGGGCTCACCTAGAGACTGACAGTGACACTTCAGAGGATGCTAGGGGCTCTCCCAGAGTCTGACAACAACACTTCAGAGGATGCTAGGGGCTCTCCCAGAGACTGACAACAACACTTCGGAGGATGCTAAGGGTTCACCCAGAGACTGACAGCGACACACTTCAGAGGATGCTAAGGGCTCACCCAGAGACTGACAGTGACACTTCGGAGGATGCTAGGGGCTCACCCAGAGACTGACAGCGACACACTTCAGAGGATGCTAAGGGCTCACCCAGAGACTGACAACAACACTTCAGAGGATGCTAAGGGCTCACCCAGAGACTGACAACAACACTTCAGAGGATGCTAAGGGCTCACCCAGAGACTGACAGCGACACACTTCAGAGGATGCTAAGGGCTCATCCAGAGACTGACAACAACACTTCAGAGGATGCTAAGGGCTCACCCAGAGACTGACAGCGACACACTTCAGAGGATGCTAAGGGCTCACCCAGAGACTGACAGCGACACACTTCAGAGGATGCTAGGGGCTCTCCCAGAGACTGACTGCAGCACTTTAGAGGATGCTAGCTGTCACCCGGAGACTGACTGCGACACTTCAGAGGATGCTAGTTGCTCTCGCCAGAGACTGACAGGTGCTCTTCTGATGATGAAAGTGGCCGAACTTACAGGGGAAACATTATTTACAATGCGGCTTGAACCATGCTGTGCTCACCAAGAGACTGACAGTGACACTTCGGAGGATGCTAGGGGCTCACCCAAAGACTGACAGCGACACACTTCAGAGGATGCTAAGGGCTCACCCAGAGACTGACAACAACACTTCAGAGGATGCTAAGGGCTCACCCAGAGACTGACAGCGACACACTTCAGAGGATGTTAAAGGCTCACCTAGAGAGTGACAGCGACACACTTCAGGGGATGCTAAGGGCTCACCCAGAGACTGACAGCGACACACTTCAGAGGATGCTAGGGGCTCTCCCAGAGACTGACAACAACCCTTCAGAGGATGCTAAGGGCTCACCCAGGGGCTGACAGTGACACTTCAGAGGATGCTAGGGGCTCGCCCAGAGACTGACAACAACACACTTCAGAGGATGCTAAGGGCTCACCCAGAGCCTGACAGCGACACTTCAGAGGATGCTAGGGGCTCACCCAGAGACTGACAACAACCCTTCAGAGGATGCTAAGGGCTCTCCCAGAGACTTACAGTGACACTTCAGAGGATGCTGGGGGCTCACCCAGAGAGTGACAGCGACACACTTCAGAGGATGCTAAGGGCTCACCCAGAGACTGACAACAACACTTCAGAGGATGCTAAGGGCTCACCCAGAGACTGACAGCGACACACTTCAGAGGATGCTAAGTGCTCATCCAGAGACTGACAACAACACTTTAGAGGATGCTAAGGGCTCACCCAGAGACTGACAGCGACACACTTCAGAGGATGCTAAGGGCTCACCCAGAGACTGACAGCGACACACTTCAGAGGATGCTAGGGGCTCTCCCAGAGACTGACTGCAGCACTTTAGAGGATGCTAGCTGCTCATCCGGAGACTGACTGCGACACTTCAGAGGATGCTAGTTGCTCTCGCCAGAGACTGACAGGTGCTCTTCTGATGAAGAAAGTGGCCGAACTTACAGGGGAAACATTATTTACAATGCGGCTTGAACCATGCTGTGCTCACCCAGAGACTGACAGTGACACTTCAGAGGATGCTAGGGGCTCTCCCAGAGACTGACAACAACCCTTCAGAGGATCCTAAGGGGCTCACCCAGAGACTGACAACAACCCTTCAGAGGATGCTAAGGGCTCACCCAGAGACTGACAACAACACTTCAGAGGATGCCAAGGGCTCACCCAGAGACTGACAACAACACATTTTAGAGGATGCTAAGGGCTCACCCAGAGACTGACAACAACACTTCAGAGGATGCTAAGAGCTCACCCAGAGACTGACAGTGACACTTCAGAGGATGCAAGGGGCTCTCCCAGAGACTGACAACAACACTTCAGAGGATGCTAAGGGCTCACCCAGAGACTGACAACAACACACTTCAGGGTATGCTAAGGGCTAACCCAGAGACTCACAGTGACACTTCAGAGGATGCTAGGGGCTCTCTCAGAGACTGACAACAGCCCTTCAGAGGATGCTAAGGGGCTCACACAGAGACTGACAGCGACACACTTCAGAGGATGCTAAGGGCTCACCTAGAGACTGACAGTGACACTTCAGAGGATGCTAGGGGCTCTCCCAGAGTCTGACAACAACACTTCAGAGGATGCTAGGGGCTCTCCCAGAGACTGACAACAACACTTCGGAGGATGCTAAGGGTTCACCCAGAGACTGACAGCGACACACTTCAGAGGATGCTAAGGGCTCACCCAGAGACTGACAGTGACACTTCGGAGGATGCTAGGGGCTCACCCAGAGACTGACAGCGACACACTTCAGAGGATGCTAAGGGCTCACCCAGAGACTGACAACAACACTTCAGAGGATGCTAAGGGCTCACCCAGAGACTGACAACAACACTTCAGAGGATGCTAAGGGCTCACCCAGAGACTGACAGCGACACACTTCAGAGGATGCTAAGGGCTCATCCAGAGACTGACAACAACACTTCAGAGGATGCTAAGGGCTCACCCAGAGACTGACAGCGACACACTTCAGAGGATGCTAAGGGCTCACCCAGAGACTGACAGCGACACACTTCAGAGGATGCTAGGGGCTCTCCCAGAGACTGACAACAACCCTTCAGAGGATGCTAAGGGCTCACCCAGGGGCTGACAGTGACACTTCAGAGGATGCTAGGGGCTCGCCCAGAGACTGACAACAACACACTTCAGAGGATGCTAAGGGCTCACCCAGAGCCTGACAGCGACACTTCAGAGGATGCTAGGGGCTCACCCAGAGACTGACAACAACCCTTCAGAGGATGCTAAGGGCTCTCCCAGAGACTTACAGTGACACTTCAGAGGATGCTGGGGGCTCACCCAGAGAGTGACAGCGACACACTTCAGAGGATGCTAAGGGCTCACCCAGAGACTGACAACAACACTTCAGAGGATGCTAAGGGCTCACCCAGAGACTGACAGCGACACACTTCAGAGGATGCTAAGTGCTCATCCAGAGACTGACAACAACACTTTAGAGGATGCTAAGGGCTCACCCAGAGACTGACAGCGACACACTTCAGAGGATGCTAAGGGCTCACCCAGAGACTGACAGCGACACACTTCAGAGGATGCTAGGGGCTCTCCCAGAGACTGACTGCAGCACTTTAGAGGATGCTAGCTGCTCATCCGGAGACTGACTGCGACACTTCAGAGGATGCTAGTTGCTCTCGCCAGAGACTGACAGGTGCTCTTCTGATGAAGAAAGTGGCCGAACTTACAGGGGAAACATTATTTACAATGCGGCTTGAACCATGCTGTGCTCACCCAGAGACTGACAGTGACACTTCAGAGGATGCTAGGGGCTCTCCCAGAGACTGACAACAACCCTTCAGAGGATCCTAAGGGGCTCACCCAGAGACTGACAACAACCCTTCAGAGGATGCTAAGGGCTCACCCAGAGACTGACAACAACACTTCAGAGGATGCCAAGGGCTCACCCAGAGACTGACAACAACACATTTTAGAGGATGCTAAGGGCTCACCCAGAGACTGACAACAACACTTCAGAGGATGCTAAGAGCTCACCCAGAGACTGACAGTGACACTTCAGAGGATGCAAGGGGCTCTCCCAGAGACTGACAACAACACTTCAGAGGATGCTAAGGGCTCACCCAGAGACTGACAACAACACACTTCAGGGTATGCTAAGGGCTAACCCAGAGACTCACAGTGACACTTCAGAGGATGCTAGGGGCTCTCTCAGAGACTGACAACAGCCCTTCAGAGGATGCTAAGGGGCTCACACAGAGACTGACAGCGACACACTTCAGAGGATGCTAAGGGCTCACCTAGAGACTGACAGTGACACTTCAGAGGATGCTAGGGGCTCTCCCAGAGTCTGACAACAACACTTCAGAGGATGCTAGGGGCTCTCCCAGAGACTGACAACAACACTTCGGAGGATGCTAAGGGTTCACCCAGAGACTGACAGCGACACACTTCAGAGGATGCTAAGGGCTCACCCAGAGACTGACAGTGACACTTCGGAGGATGCTAGGGGCTCACCCAGAGACTGACAGCGACACACTTCAGAGGATGCTAAGGGCTCACCCAGAGACTGACAACAACACTTCAGAGGATGCTAAGGGCTCACCCAGAGACTGACAACAACACTTCAGAGGATGCTAAGGGCTCACCCAGAGACTGACAGCGACACACTTCAGAGGATGCTAAGGGCTCATCCAGAGACTGACAACAACACTTCAGAGGATGCTAAGGGCTCACCCAGAGACTGACAGCGACACACTTCAGAGGATGCTAAGGGCTCACCCAGAGACTGACAGCGACACACTTCAGAGGATGCTAGGGGCTCTCCCAGAGACTGACAACAACCCTTCAGAGGATGCTAAGGGCTCACCCAGGGGCTGACAGTGACACTTCAGAGGATGCTAGGGGCTCGCCCAGAGACTGACAACAACACACTTCAGAGGATGCTAAGGGCTCACCCAGAGCCTGACAGCGACACTTCAGAGGATGCTAGGGGCTCACCCAGAGACTGACAACAACCCTTCAGAGGATGCTAAGGGCTCTCCCAGAGACTTACAGTGACACTTCAGAGGATGCTGGGGGCTCACCCAGAGAGTGACAGCGACACACTTCAGAGGATGCTAAGGGCTCACCCAGAGACTGACAACAACACTTCAGAGGATGCTAAGGGCTCACCCAGAGACTGACAGCGACACACTTCAGAGGATGCTAAGTGCTCATCCAGAGACTGACAACAACACTTTAGAGGATGCTAAGGGCTCACCCAGAGACTGACAGCGACACACTTCAGAGGATGCTAAGGGCTCACCCAGAGACTGACAGCGACACACTTCAGAGGATGCTAGGGGCTCTCCCAGAGACTGACTGCAGCACTTTAGAGGATGCTAGCTGCTCATCCGGAGACTGACTGCGACACTTCAGAGGATGCTAGTTGCTCTCGCCAGAGACTGACAGGTGCTCTTCTGATGATGAAAGTGGCCGAACTTACAGGGGAAACATTATTTACAATGCGGCTTGAACCATGCTGTGCTCACCCAGAGACTGACAGTGACACTTCAGAGGATGCTAGGGGCTCTCCCAGAGACTGACAACAACCCTTCAGAGGATCCTAAGGGGCTCACCCAGAGACTGACAACAACCCTTCAGAGGATGCTAAGGGCTCACCCAGAGACTGACAACAACACTTCAGAGGATGCCAAGGGCTCACCCAGAGACTGACAACAACACATTTTAGAGGATGCTAAGGGCTCACCCAGAGACTGACAACAACACTTCAGAGGATGCTAAGAGCTCACCCAGAGACTGACAGTGACACTTCAGAGGATGCAAGGGGCTCTCCCAGAGACTGACAACAACACTTCAGAGGATGCTAAGGGCTCACCCAGAGACTGACAACAACACACTTCAGGGTATGCTAAGGGCTAACCCAGAGACTCACAGTGACACTTCAGAGGATGCTAGGGGCTCTCTCAGAGACTGACAACAGCCCTTCAGAGGATGCTAAGGGGCTCACACAGAGACTGACAGCGACACACTTCAGAGGATGCTAAGGGCTCACCTAGAGACTGACAGTGACACTTCAGAGGATGCTAGGGGCTCTCCCAGAGTCTGACAACAACACTTCAGAGGATGCTAGGGGCTCTCCCAGAGACTGACAACAACACTTCGGAGGATGCTAAGGGTTCACCCAGAGACTGATAGCGACACACTTCAGAGGATGCTAAGGGCTCACCCAGAGACTGACAGTGACACTTCGGAGGATGCTAGGGGCTCACCCAGAGACTGACAGCGACACACTTCAGAGGATGCTAAGGGCTCACCCAGAGACTGACAACAACACTTCAGAGGATGCTAAGGGCTCACCCAGAGACTGACAACAACACTTCAGAGGATGCTAAGGGCTCACCCAGAGACTGACAGCGACACACTTCAGAGGATGCTAAGGGCTCATCCAGAGACTGACAACAACACTTCAGAGGATGCTAAGGGCTCACCCAGAGACTGACAGCGACACACTTCAGAGGATGCTAAGGGCTCACCCAGAGACTGACAGCGACACACTTCAGAGGATGCTAGGGGCTCTCCCAGAGACTGACTGCAGCACTTTAGAGGATGCTAGCTGCTCACCCGGAGACTGACTGCGACACTTCAGAAGATGCTAGTTGCTCTCGCCAGAGACTGACAGGTGCTCTTCTGATGATGAAAGTGGCCGAACTTACAGGGGAAACATTATTTACAATGCGGCTTGAACCATGCTGTGCTCACCCAGAGACTGACAGTGACACTTCAGAGGATGCTAGGGGCTCTCCCAGAGACTGACAACAACCCTTCAGAGGATCCTAAGGGGCTCACCCAGAGACGGACAACAACCCTTCAGAGGATGCTAAGGGCTCACCCAGAGACTGACAGCGACACTTCAGAGGATGCTAGGGGCTCTCGTAGAGACTGACAACAACACTACAGAGGATGCTAAGGACTCACCTAGAGACTGACAACAACACACTTCAGAGGATGCTAAGGGCTCACCCAGAGACTGACAGTGACACACTTCAGAGGATGTTAAGGGCTCACCTAGAGAGTGACAGCGACACACTTCAGGGGATGCTAAGGGCTCACCCAGAGACTGACAGCGACACACTTCAGAGGATGCTAGGGGCTCTCCCAGAGACTGACAACAACCCTTCAGAGGATGCTAAGGGCTCACCCAGGGGCTGACAGTGAACCTTCAGAGGATGCTAGGGGCTCACCCAGAGACTGACAACAACACACTTTAGAGGATGCTAAGGGCTCACCCAGAGACTGACAGCGACACACTTCAGGGGATGCTAAGGGCTCACCCAGAGACTGACAGCGACACTTCAGAGCATGCTAGGGGCTCTCCCAGAGACTGACAACAACACTTCAGAGGATGCCAAGGGCTCACCCAGAGACTGACAACAACACATTTTAGAGGATGCTAAGGGCTCACCCAGAGACTGACAACAACACTTCAGAGGATGCTAAGAGCTCACCCAGAGACTGACAGTGACACTTCAGAGGATGCTAGGGGCTCTCCCAGAGACTGACAACAACACTTCAGAGGATGCTAAGGGTTCACCCAGAGACTGACAACAACACACTTCAGGGTATGCTAAGGGCTCACCCAGAGACTCACAGTGACACTTCAGAGGATGCTAGGGGCTCTCTCAGAGTCTGACAACAGCCCTTCAGAGGATGCTAAGGGGCTCACACAGAGACTGACAGCGACACACTTCAGAGGATGCTAAGGGCTCACCTAGAGACTGACAGTGACACTTCAGAGGATGCTAGGGGCTCTCCCAGAGTCTGACAACAACACTTCAGAGGATGCTAGGGGCTCTCCCAGAGACTGACAACAACACTTCGGAGGATGCTAAGGGTTCACCCAGAGACTGACAGCGACACACTTCAGAGGATGCTAAGGGCTCACCCAGAGACTGATAGTGACACTTCGGAGGATGCTAGGGGCTCACCCAAAGACTGACAGCGACACACTTCAGAGGATGCTAAGGGCTCACCCAGAGACTGACAACAACACTTCAGAGGATGCTAAGGGCTCACCCAGAGACTGACAACAACATTTCAGAGGATGCTAAGGGCTCACCCAGAGACTGACAGCGACACACTTCAGAGGATGCTAAGGGCTCACCCAGAGACTGACAGCGACACACTTCAGAGGATGCTAGGGGCTCTCCCAGAGACTGACTGCAGCACTTTAGAGGATGCTAGCTGCTCACCCAGAGACTGACTGCGACACTTCAGAGGATGCTAGTTGCTCTCGCCAGAGACTGACAGGTGCTCTTCTGATGATGAAAGTGGCCGAACTTACAGGGGAAACATTATTTACAATGCGGCTTGAACCATGCTGTGCTCACCCAGAGACTGACAGTGACACTTCAGAGGATGCTAGGGGCTCTCCCAGAAACTGACAACAACCCTTCAGAGGATGCTAAGGGACTCACCCAGAGACTGACATGACACTTCAGAGGATGCTAGGGGCTCTCTCAGAGACTGACAACACACTTCAGAGGATGCTAAGGGCTCATCCAGAGACTGACAACAACACTTCAGAGGATGCTAAGGGCTCACCCAGAGACTGACAGCGACACACTTCAGAGGATGTTAAGGGCTCACCTAGAGAGTGACAGCGACACACTTCAGGGGATGCTAAGGGCTCACCCAGAGACTGACAGCGACACACTTCAGAGGATGCTAGGGGCTCTCCCAGAGACTGACAACAACACTTCAGAGGATGCTAAGGGCTCACCCAGAGACTGACAACAACACACTTCAGGGTATGCTAAGGGCTCACCCAGAGACTCACAGTGACACTTCAGAGGATGCTAAGGGCTCTCTCAGAGACTGACAACAGCCCTTCAGAGGATGCTAAGGGGCTCACACAGAGACTGACAGCGACACACTTCAGAGGATGCTAAGGGCTCACCTAGAGACTGACAGTGACACTTCAGAGGATGCTAGGGGCTCTCCCAGAGTCTGACAACAACACTTCAGAGGATGCTAGGGGCTCTCCCAGAGACTGACAACAACACTTCGGAGGATGCTAAGGGTTCACCCAGAGACTGACAGCGACACACTTCAGAGGATGCTAAGGGCTCACCCAGAGACTGATAGTGACACTTCGGAGGATGCTAGGGGCTCACCCAAAGACTGACAGCGACACACTTCAGAGGATGCTAAGGGCTCACCCAGAGACTGACAACAACACTTCAGAGGATGCTAAGGGCTCACCCAGAGACTGACAACAACATTTCAGAGGATGCTAAGGGCTCACCCAGAGACTGACAGCGACACACTTCAGAGGATGCTAAGGGCTCACCCAGAGACTGACAGCGACACACTTCAGAGGATGCTAGGGGCTCTCCCAGAGACTGACTGCAGCACTTTAGAGGATGCTAGCTGCTCACCCAGAGACTGACTGCGACACTTCAGAGGATGCTAGTTGCTCTCGCCAGAGACTGACAGGTGCTCTTCTGATGATGAAAGTGGCCGAACTTACAGGGGAAACATTATTTACAATGCGGCTTGAACCATGCTGTGCTCACCCAGAGACTGACAGTGACACTTCAGAGGATGCTAGGGGCTCTCCCAGAAACTGACAACAACCCTTCAGAGGATGCTAAGGGACTCACCCAGAGACTGACATGACACTTCAGAGGATGCTAGGGGCTCTCTCAGAGACTGACAACACACTTCAGAGGATGCTAAGGGCTCATCCAGAGACTGACAACAACACTTCAGAGGATGCTAAGGGCTCACCCAGAGACTGACAGCGACACACTTCAGAGGATGTTAAGGGCTCACCTAGAGAGTGACAGCGACACACTTCAGGGGATGCTAAGGGCTCACCCAGAGACGGACAGCGACACACTTCAGAGGATGCTAGGGGCTCTCCCAGAGACTGACAACAACCCTTCAGAGGATGCTAAGGGCTCACCCAGGGGCTGACAGTGAACCTTCAGAGGATGCTAGGGGCTCACCCAGAGACTGACAACAACACACTTCAGAGGATGCTAAGGGCTCACCCAGAGACTGACAGCGACACACTTCAGAGGATGCTAGGGGCTCTCCCAGAGACTGACAACAACCCTTCAGAGGATGCTAAGGGCTCACCCAGGGGCTGACAGTGAACCTTCAGAGGATGCTAGGGGCTCACCCAGAGACTGACAACAACACACTTTAGAGGATGCTAAGGGCTCACCCAGAGACTGACAGCGACACACTTCAGGGGATGCTAAGGGCTCACCCAGAGACTGACAGCGACACTTCAGAGCATGCTAGGGGCTCTCCCAGAGACTGACAACAACACTTCAGAGGATGCCAAGGGCTCACCCAGAGACTGACAACAACACATTTTAGAGGATGCTAAGGGCTCACCCAGAGACTGACAACAACACTTCAGAGGATGCTAAGAGCTCACCCAGAGACTGACAGTGACACTTCAGAGGATGCTAGGGGCTCTCCCAGAGACTGACAACAACACTTCAGAGGATGCTAAGGGTTCACCCAGAGACTGACAACAACACACTTCAGGGTATGCTAAGGGCTCACCCAGAGACTCACAGTGACACTTCAGAGGATGCTAGGGGCTCTCTCAGAGTCTGACAACAGCCCTTCAGAGGATGCTAAGGGGCTCACACAGAGACTGACAGCGACACACTTCAGAGGATGCTAAGGGCTCACCTAGAGACTGACAGTGACACTTCAGAGGATGCTAGGGGCTCTCCCAGAGTCTGACAACAACACTTCAGAGGATGCTAGGGGCTCTCCCAGAGACTGACAACAACACTTCGGAGGATGCTAAGGGTTCACCCAGAGACTGACAGCGACACACTTCAGAGGATGCTAAGGGCTCACCCAGAGACTGATAGTGACACTTCGGAGGATGCTAGGGGCTCACCCAAAGACTGACAGCGACACACTTCAGAGGATGCTAAGGGCTCACCCAGAGACTGACAACAACACTTCAGAGGATGCTAAGGGCTCACCCAGAGACTGACAACAACATTTCAGAGGATGCTAAGGGCTCACCCAGAGACTGACAGCGACACACTTCAGAGGATGCTAAGGGCTCACCCAGAGACTGACAGCGACACACTTCAGAGGATGCTAGGGGCTCTCCCAGAGACTGACTGCAGCACTTTAGAGGATGCTAGCTGCTCACCCAGAGACTGACTGCGACACTTCAGAGGATGCTAGTTGCTCTCGCCAGAGACTGACAGGTGCTCTTCTGATGATGAAAGTGGCCGAACTTACAGGGGAAACATTATTTACAATGCGGCTTGAACCATGCTGTGCTCACCCAGAGACTGACAGTGACACTTCAGAGGATGCTAGGGGCTCTCCCAGAAACTGACAACAACCCTTCAGAGGATGCTAAGGGACTCACCCAGAGACTGACATGACACTTCAGAGGATGCTAGGGGCTCTCTCAGAGACTGACAACACACTTCAGAGGATGCTAAGGGCTCATCCAGAGACTGACAACAACACTTCAGAGGATGCTAAGGGCTCACCCAGAGACTGACAGCGACACACTTCAGAGGATGTTAAGGGCTCACCTAGAGAGTGACAGCGACACACTTCAGGGGATGCTAAGGGCTCACCCAGAGACTGACAGCGACACACTTCAGAGGATGCTAGGGGCTCTCCCAGAGACTGACAACAACACTTCAGAGGATGCTAAGGGCTCACCCAGAGACTGACAACAACACACTTCAGGGTATGCTAAGGGCTCACCCAGAGACTCACAGTGACACTTCAGAGGATGCTAGGGGCTCTCTCAGAGACTGACAACAGCCCTTCAGAGGATGCTAAGGGGCTCACACAGAGACTGACAGCGACACACTTCAGAGGATGCTAAGGGCTCACCTAGAGACTGACAGTGACACTTCAGAGGATGCTAGGGGCTCTCCCAGAGTCTGACAACAACACTTCAGAGGATGCTAGGGGCTCTCCCAGAGACTGACAACAACACTTCGGAGGATGCTAAGGGTTCACCCAGAGACTGACAGCGACACACTTCAGAGGATGCTAAGGGCTCACCCAGAGACTGATAGTGACACTTCGGAGGATGCTAGGGGCTCACCCAAAGACTGACAGCGACACACTTCAGAGGATGCTAAGGGCTCACCCAGAGACTGACAACAACACTTCAGAGGATGCTAAGGGCTCACCCAGAGACTGACAACAACATTTCAGAGGATGCTAAGGGCTCACCCAGAGACTGACAGCGACACACTTCAGAGGATGCTAAGGGCTCACCCAGAGACTGACAGCGACACACTTCAGAGGATGCTAGGGGCTCTCCCAGAGACTGACTGCAGCACTTTAGAGGATGCTAGCTGCTCACCCAGAGACTGACTGCGACACTTCAGAGGATGCTAGTTGCTCTCGCCAGAGACTGACAGGTGCTCTTCTGATGATGAAAGTGGCCGAACTTACAGGGGAAACATTATTTACAATGCGGCTTGAACCATGCTGTGCTCACCCAGAGACTGACAGTGACACTTCAGAGGATGCTAGGGGCTCTCCCAGAAACTGACAACAACCCTTCAGAGGATGCTAAGGGACTCACCCAGAGACTGACATGACACTTCAGAGGATGCTAGGGGCTCTCTCAGAGACTGACAACACACTTCAGAGGATGCTAAGGGCTCATCCAGAGACTGACAACAACACTTCAGAGGATGCTAAGGGCTCACCCAGAGACTGACAGCGACACACTTCAGAGGATGTTAAGGGCTCACCTAGAGAGTGACAGCGACACACTTCAGGGGATGCTAAGGGCTCACCCAGAGACGGACAGCGACACACTTCAGAGGATGCTAGGGGCTCTCCCAGAGACTGACAACAACCCTTCAGAGGATGCTAAGGGCTCACCCAGGGGCTGACAGTGAACCTTCAGAGGATGCTAGGGGCTCACCCAGAGACTGACAACAACACACTTCAGAGGATGCTAAGGGCTCACCCAGAGACTGACAGCGACACACTTCAGGGGATGCTAAGGGCTCACCCAGAGACTGACAGCGACACTTCAGAGCATGCTAGGGGCTCTCCCAGAGACTGACAACAACACTTCAGAGGATGCCAAGGGCTCACCCAGAGACTGACAACAACACATTTTAGAGGATGCTAAGGGCTCACCCAGAGACTGACAACAACACTTCAGAGGATGCTAAGAGCTCACCCAGAGACTGACAGTGACACTTCAGAGGATGCTAGGGGCTCTCCCAGAGACTGACAACAACACTTCAGAGGATGCTAAGGGCTCACCCAGAGACTGACAACAACACACTTCAGGGTATGCTAAGGGCTAACCCAGAGACTCACAGTGACACTTCAGAGGATGCTAGGGGCTCTCTCAGAGACTGACAACAGCCCTTCAGAGGATGCTAAGGGGCTCACACAGAGACTGACAGCGACACACTTCAGAGGATGCTAAGGGCTCACCTAGAGACTGACAGTGACACTTCAGAGGATGCTAGGGGCTCTCCCAGAGTCTGACAACAACACTTCAGAGGATGCTAGGGGCTCTCCCAGAGACTGACAACAACACTTCGGAGGATGCTAAGGGTTCACCCAGAGACTGACAGCGACACACTTCAGAGGATGCTAAGGGCTCACCCAGAGACTGACAGTGACACTTCGGAGGATGCTAGGGGCTCACCCAGAGACTGACAGCGACACACTTCAGAGGATGCTAAGGGCTCACCCAGAGACTGACAACAACACTTCAGAGGATGCTAAGGGCTCACCCAGAGACTGACAACAACACTTCAGAGGATGCTAAGGGCTCACCCAGAGACTGACAGCGACACACTTCAGAGGATGCTAAGGGCTCATCCAGAGACTGACAACAACACTTCAGAGGATGCTAAGGGCTCACCCAGAGACTGACAGCGACACACTTCAGAGGATGCTAAGGGCTCACCCAGAGACTGACAGCGACACACTTCAGAGGATGCTAGGGGCTCTCCCAGAGACTGACTGCAGCACTTTAGAGGATGCTAGCTGTCACCCGGAGACTGACTGCGACACTTCAGAGGATGCTAGTTGCTCTCGCCAGAGACTGACAGGTGCTCTTCTGATGATGAAAGTGGCCGAACTTACAGGGGAAACATTATTTACAATGCGGCTTGAACCATGCTGTGCTCACCCAGAGACTGACAGTGACACTTCGGAGGATGCTAGGGGCTCACCCAAAGACTGACAGCGACACACTTCAGAGGATGCTAAGGGCTCACCCAGAGACTGACAACAACACTTCAGAGGATGCTAAGGGCTCACCCAGAGACTGACAGCGACACACTTCAGAGGATGTTAAAGGCTCACCTAGAGAGTGACAGCGACACACTTCAGGGGATGCTAAGGGCTCACCCAGAGACTGACAGCGACACACTTCAGAGGATGCTAGGGGCTCTCCCAGAGACTGACAACAACCCTTCAGAGGATGCTAAGGGCTCACCCAGGGGCTGACAGTGACACTTCAGAGGATGCTAGGGGCTCGCCCAGAGACTGACAACAACACACTTCAGAGGATGCTAAGGGCTCACCCAGAGCCTGACAGCGACACTTCAGAGGATGCTAGGGGCTCACCCAGAGACTGACAACAACCCTTCAGAGGATGCTAAGGGCTCTCCCAGAGACTTACAGTGACACTTCAGAGGATGTTGGGGGCTCACCCAGAGAGTGACAGCGACACACTTCAGAGGATGCTAAGGGCTCACCCAGAGACTGACAACAACACTTCAGAGGATGCTAAGGGCTCACCCAGAGACTGACAGCGACACACTTCAGAGGATGCTAAGTGCTCATCCAGAGACTGACAACAACACTTTAGAGGATGCTAAGGGCTCACCCAGAGACTGACAGCGACACACTTCAGAGGATGCTAAGGGCTCACCCAGAGACTGACAGCGACACACTTCAGAGGATGCTAGGGGCTCTCCCAAAGACTGACTGCAGCACTTTAGAGGATGCTAGCTGCTCATCCGGAGACTGACTGCGACACTTCAGAGGATGCTAGTTGCTCTCGCCAGAGACTGACAGGTGCTCTTCTGATGATGAAAGTGGCCGAACTTACAGGGGAAACATTATTTACAATGCGGCTTGAACCATGCTGTGCTCACCCAGAGACTGACAGTGACACTTCAGAGGATGCTAGGGGCTCTCCCAGAGACTGACAACAACCCTTCAGAGGATCCTAAGGGGCTCACCCAGAGACTGACAACAACCCTTCAGAGGATGCTAAGGGCTCACCCAGAGACTGACAACAACACTTCAGAGGATGCCAAGGGCTCACCCAGAGACTGACAACAACACATTTTAGAGGATGCTAAGGGCTCACCCAGAGACTGACAACAACACTTCAGAGGATGCTAAGAGCTCACCCAGAGACTGACAGTGACACTTCAGAGGATGCAAGGGGCTCTCCCAGAGACTGACAACAACACTTCAGAGGATGCTAAGGGCTCACCCAGAGACTGACAACAACACGCTTCAGGGTATGCTAAGGGCTAACCCAGAGACTCACAGTGACACTTCAGAGGATGCTAGGGGCTCTCTCAGAGACTGACAACAGCCCTTCAGAGGATGCTAAGGGGCTCACACAGAGACTGACAGCGACACACTTCAGAGGATGCTAAGGGCTCACCTAGAGACTGACAGTGACACTTCAGAGGATGCTAGGGGCTCTCCCAGAGTCTGACAACAACACTTCGGAGGATGCTAAGGGTTCACCCAGAGACTGACAGCGACACACTTCAGAGGATGCTAAGGGCTCACCCAGAGACTGACAGTGACACACTTCAGAGGATGCTAAGGGCTCACCCAGAGACTGACAACAACACTTCAGAGGATGCTAAGGGCTCACCCAGAGACTGACAACAACACTTCAGAGGATGCTAAGGGCTCACCCAGAGACTGACAGCGACACACTTCAGAGGATGCTAAGGGCTCATCCAGAGACTGACAACAACACTTCAGAGGATGCTAAGGGCTCACCCAGAGACTGACAGCGACACACTTCAGAGGATGCTAAGGGCTCATCCAGAGACTGACAACAACACTTCAGAGGATGCTAAGGGCTCACCCAGAGACTGACAGCGACACACTTCAGAGGATGCTAAGGGCTCACCCAGAGACTGACAGCGACACACTTCAGAGGATGCTAGGGGCTCTCCCAGAGACTGACTGCAGCACTTTAGAGGATGCTAGCTGCTCACCCGGAGACTGACTGCGACACTTCAGAAGATGCTAGTTGCTCCCGCCAGAGACTGACAGGTGCTCTTCTGATGATGAAAGTGGCCGAACTTACAGGGGAAACATTATTTACAATGCGGCTTGAACCATGCTGTGCTCACCCAGAGACTGACAGTGACACTTCAGAGGATGCTAGGGGCTCTCCCAGAGACTGACAACAACCCTTCAGAGGATCCTAAGGGCTCACCCAGAGACGGACAACAACCCTTCAGAGGATGCTAAGGGCTCACCCAGAGACTGACAGCGACACTTCAGAGGATGCTAGCGGCTCTCGTAGAGACTGACAACAACACTACAGAGGATGCTAAGGACTCACCCAGAGACTGACAACAACACACTTCAGAGGATGCTAAGGGCTCACCCAGAGACTGACAGCGACACACTTCAGAGGATGTTAAGGGCTCACCTAGAGAGTGACAGCGACACACTTCAGGGGATTCTAAGGGCTCACCCAGAGACTGACAGCGACACACTTCAGAGGATGCTAGGGGCTCTCCCAGAGACTGACAACAACCCTTCAGAGGATGCTAAGGGCTCACCCAGGGGCTGACAGTGAACCTTCAGAGGATGCTAGGGGCTCACCCAGAGACTGACAACAACACACTTCAGAGGATGCTAAGGGCTCACCCAGAGACTGACAGCGACACACTTCAGGGGATGCTAAGGGCTCACCCAGAGACTGACAGCGACACTTCAGAGCATGCTAGGGGCTCTCCCAGAGATTGACAACAACACTTCAGAGGATGCCAAGGGCTCACCCAGAGACTGACAACAACACATTTTAGAGGATGCTAAGGGCTCACCCAGAGACTGACAACAACACTTCAGAGGATGCTAAGAGCTCACCCAGAGACTGACAGTGACACTTCAGAGGATGCTAGGGGCTCTCCCAGAGACTGACAACAACACTTCAGAGGATGCTAAGGGCTCACCCAGAGACTGACAACAACACACTTCAGGGTATGCTAAGGGCTCACCCAGAGACTCACAGTGACACTTCAGAGGATGCTAGGGGCTCTCTCAGAGACTGACAACAGCCCTTCAGAGGATGCTAAGGGGCTCACACAGAGACTGACAGCGACACACTTCAGAGGATGCTAAGGGCTCACCTAGAGACTGACAGTGAAACTTCAGAGGATGCTAGGGGCTCTCCCAGAGTCTGACAACAACACTTCAGAGGATGCTAGGGGCTCTCCCAGAGACTGACAACAACACTTCGGAGGATGCTAAGGGTTCACCCAGAGACTGACAGCGACACACTTCAGAGGATGCTAGGGGCTCACCCAAAGACTGACAGCGACACACTTCAGGGTATGCTAAGGGCTAACCCAGAGACTCACAGTGACACTTCAGAGGATGCTAGGGGCTCTCTCAGAGACTGACAACAGCCCTTCAGAGGATGCTAAGGGGCTCACACAGAGACTGACAGCGACACACTTCAGGGTATGCTAAGGGCTAACCCAGAGACTCACAGTGACACTTCAGAGGATGCTAGGGGCTCTCTCAGAGACTGACAACAACACTTCAGAGGATGCTAAGGGCTCACCCAGAGACTGACAACAACACTTCAGAGGATGCTAAGGGCTCACCCAGAGACTGACAGCGACACACTTCAGAGGATGCTAAGGGCTCATCCAGAGACTGACAACAACACTTCAGAGGATGCTAAGGGCTCACCCAGAGACTGACAGCGACACACTTCAGAGGATGCTAAGGGCTCACCCAGAGACTGACAGCGACACACTTCAGAGGATGCTAGGGGCTCTCCCAGAGACTGACTGCAGCACTTTAGAGGATGCTAGCTGTCACCCGGAGACTGACTGCGACACTTCAGAGGATGCTAGTTGCTCTCGCCAGAGACTGACAGGTGCTCTTCTGATGATGAAAGTGGCCGAACTTACAGGGGAAACATTATTTACAATGCGGCTTGAACCATGCTGTGCTCACCCAGAGACTGACAGTGACACTTCGGAGGATGCTAGGGGCTCACCCAAAGACTGACAGCGACACACTTCAGAGGATGCTAAGGGCTCACCCAGAGACTGACAACAACACTTCAGAGGATGCTAAGGGCTCACCCAGAGACTGACAGCGACACACTTCAGAGGATGTTAAAGGCTCACCTAGAGAGTGACAGCGACACACTTCAGGGGATGCTAAGGGCTCACCCAGAGACTGACAGCGACACACTTCAGAGGATGCTAGGGGCTCTCCCAGAGACTGACAACAACCCTTCAGAGGATGCTAAGGGCTCACCCAGGGGCTGACAGTGACACTTCAGAGGATGCTAGGGGCTCGCCCAGAGACTGACAACAACACACTTCAGAGGATGCTAAGGGCTCACCCAGAGCCTGACAGCGACACTTCAGAGGATGCTAGGGGCTCACCCAGAGACTGACAACAACCCTTCAGAGGATGCTAAGGGCTCTCCCAGAGACTTACAGTGACACTTCAGAGGATGTTGGGGGCTCACCCAGAGAGTGACAGCGACACACTTCAGAGGATGCTAAGGGCTCACCCAGAGACTGACAACAACACTTCAGAGGATGCTAAGGGCTCACCCAGAGACTGACAGCGACACACTTCAGAGGATGCTAAGTGCTCATCCAGAGACTGACAACAACACTTTAGAGGATGCTAAGGGCTCACCCAGAGACTGACAGCGACACACTTCAGAGGATGCTAAGGGCTCACCCAGAGACTGACAGCGACACACTTCAGAGGATGCTAGGGGCTCTCCCAAAGACTGACTGCAGCACTTTAGAGGATGCTAGCTGCTCATCCGGAGACTGACTGCGACACTTCAGAGGATGCTAGTTGCTCTCGCCAGAGACTGACAGGTGCTCTTCTGATGATGAAAGTGGCCGAACTTACAGGGGAAACATTATTTACAATGCGGCTTGAACCATGCTGTGCTCACCCAGAGACTGACAGTGACACTTCAGAGGATGCTAGGGGCTCTCCCAGAGACTGACAACAACCCTTCAGAGGATCCTAAGGGGCTCACCCAGAGACTGACAACAACCCTTCAGAGGATGCTAAGGGCTCACCCAGAGACTGACAACAACACTTCACAGGATGCCAAGGGCTCACCCAGAGACTGACAACAACACATTTTAGAGGATGCTAAGGGCTCACCCAGAGACTGACAACAACACTTCAGAGGATGCTAAGAGCTCACCCAGAGACTGACAGTGACACTTCAGAGGATGCAAGGGGCTCTCCCAGAGACTGACAACAACACTTCAGAGGATGCTAAGGGCTCACCCAGAGACTGACAACAACACGCTTCAGGGTATGCTAAGGGCTAACCCAGAGACTCACAGTGACACTTCAGAGGATGCTAGGGGCTCTCTCAGAGACTTACAACAGCCCTTCAGAGGATGCTAAGGGGCTCACACAGAGACTGACAGCGACACACTTCAGAGGATGCTAAGGGCTCACCTAGAGACTGACAGTGACACTTCAGAGGATGCTAGGGGCTCTCCCAGAGTCTGACAACAACACTTCGGAGGATGCTAAGGGTTCACCCAGAGACTGACAGCGACACACTTCAGAGGATGCTAAGGGCTCACCCAGAGACTGACAGTGACACACTTCAGAGGATGCTAAGGGCTCACCCAGAGACTGACAACAACACTTCAGAGGATGCTAAGGGCTCACCCAGAGACTGACAACAACACTTCAGAGGATGCTAAGGGCTCACCCAGAGACTGACAGCGACACACTTCAGAGGATGCTAAGGGCTCATCCAGAGACTGACAACAACACTTCAGAGGATGCTAAGGGCTCACCCAGAGACTGACAGCGACACACTTCAGAGGATGCTAAGGGCTCATCCAGAGACTGACAACAACACTTCAGAGGATGCTAAGGGCTCACCCAGAGACTGACAGCGACACACTTCAGAGGATGCTAAGGGCTCACCCAGAGACTGACAGCGACACACTTCAGAGGATGCTAGGGGCTCTCCCAGAGACTGACTGCAGCACTTTAGAGGATGCTAGCTGCTCACCCGGAGACTGACTGCGACACTTCAGAAGATGCTAGTTGCTCCCGCCAGAGACTGACAGGTGCTCTTCTGATGATGAAAGTGGCCGAACTTACAGGGGAAACATTATTTACAATGCGGCTTGAACCATGCTGTGCTCACCCAGAGACTGACAGTGACACTTCAGAGGATGCTAGGGGCTCTCCCAGAGACTGACAACAACCCTTCAGAGGATCCTAAGGGCTCACCCAGAGACGGACAACAACCCTTCAGAGGATGCTAAGGGCTCACCCAGAGACTGACAGCGACACTTCAGAGGATGCTAGGGGCTCTCGTAGAGACTGACAACAACACTACAGAGGATGCTAAGGACTCACCCAGAGACTGACAACAACACACTTCAGAGGATGCTAAGGGCTCACCCAGAGACTGACAGCGACACACTTCAGAGGATGTTAAGGGCTCACCTAGAGAGTGACAGCGACACACTTCAGGGGATTCTAAGGGCTCACCCAGAGACTGACAGCGACACACTTCAGAGGATGCTAGGGGCTCTCCCAGAGACTGACAACAACCCTTCAGAGGATGCTAAGGGCTCACCCAGGGGCTGACAGTGAACCTTCAGAGGATGCTAGGGGCTCACCCAGAGACTGACAACAACACACTTCAGAGGATGCTAAGGGCTCACCCAGAGACTGACAGCGACACACTTCAGGGGATGCTAAGGGCTCACCCAGAGACTGACAGCGACACTTCAGAGCATGCTAGGGGCTCTCCCAGAGATTGACAACAACACTTCAGAGGATGCCAAGGGCTCACCCAGAGACTGACAACAACACATTTTAGAGGATGCTAAGGGCTCACCCAGAGACTGACAACAACACTTCAGAGGATGCTAAGAGCTCACCCAGAGACTGACAGTGACACTTCAGAGGATGCTAGGGGCTCTCCCAGAGACTGACAACAACACTTCAGAGGATGCTAAGGGCTCACCCAGAGACTGACAACAACACACTTCAGGGTATGCTAAGGGCTCACCCAGAGACTCACAGTGACACTTCAGAGGATGCTAGGGGCTCTCTCAGAGACTGACAACAGCCCTTCAGAGGATGCTAAGGGGCTCACACAGAGACTGACAGCGACACACTTCAGAGGATGCTAAGGGCTCACCTAGAGACTGACAGTGAAACTTCAGAGGATGCTAGGGGCTCTCCCAGAGTCTGACAACAACACTTCAGAGGATGCTAGGGGCTCTCCCAGAGACTGACAACAACACTTCGGAGGATGCTAAGGGTTCACCCAGAGACTGACAGCGACACACTTCAGAGGATGCTAAGGGCTCACCCAGAGACTGATAGTGACACTTCGGAGGATGCTAGGGGCTCACCCAAAGACTGACAGCGACACACTTCAGAGGATGCTAAGGGCTCACCCAGAGACTGACAACAACACTTCAGAGGATGCTAAGGGCTCACCCAGAGACTGACAACAACATTTCAGAGGATGCTAAGGGCTCACCCAGAGACTGACAGCGACACACTTCAGAGGATGCTAAGGGCTCACCCAGAGACTGACAGCGACACACTTCAGAGGATGCTAGGGGCTCTCCCAGAGACTGACTGCAGCACTTTAGAGGATGCTAGTTGCTCTCGCCAGAGACTGACAGGTGCTCTTCTGATGATGAAAGTGGCCGAACTTACAGGGGAAACATTATTTACAATGCGGCTTGAACCATGCTGTGCTCACCCAGAGACTGACAGTGACACTTCAGAGGATGCTAGGGGCTCTCCCAGAAACTGACAACAACCCTTCAGAGGATGCTAAGGGACTCACCCAGAGACTGACATGACACTTCAGAGGATGCTAGGGGCTCTCTCAGAGACTGACAACACACTTCAGAGGATGCTAAGGGCTCATCCAGAGACTGACAACAACACTTCAGAGGATGCTAAGGGCTCACCCAGAGACTGACAGCGACACACTTCAGAGGATGCTAAGGGCTCACCCAGAGACTGACAGCGACACTTCAGAGGATGCGAGGGGCTCACCCAGAGACTGACAACAACCCTTCAGAGGATGCTAAGGGCTCTCCCAGAGACTGACTGCGACACTTCAGAGGATGCTAGTTGCTCTCGTCAGAGACTGACAGGTGCTCTTCTGATGATGAAAGTGGCCGAACTTACAGGGGAAACATTATTTACAATGCGGCTTGAACCATGCTGTGCTCACCCAGAGACTGACAGTGACACTTCAGAGGATGCTAGGGGCTCTCCCAGAGACTGACAACAACCCTTCAGAGGATCCTAAGGGGCTCACCCAGAGACTGACAACAACCCTTCAGAGGATGCTAAGGGCTCACCCAGAGACTGACAGCGACACTTCAGAGGATGCTAGGGGCTCTCGTAGAGACTGACAACAACACTACAGAGGATGCTAAGGACTCACCCAGAGACTGACAACAACACACTTCAGAGGATGCTAAGGGCTCACCCAGAGACTGACAGCGACACACTTCAGAGGATGTTAAGGGCTCACCTAGAGAGTGACAGCGACACACTTCAGGGGATGCTAAGGGCTCACCCAGAGACTGACAGCGACACACTTCAGAGGATGCTAGGGGCTCTCCCAGAGACTGACAACAACCCTTCAGAGGATGCTAAGGGCTCACCCAGGGGCTGACAGTGAACCTTCAGAGGATGCTAGGGGCTCACCCAGAGACTGACAACAACACACTTCAGAGGATGCTAAGGGCTCACCCAGAGACTGACAGCGACACACTTCAGGGGATGCTAAGGGCTCACCCAGAGACTGACAGCGACACTTCAGAGCATGCTAGGGGCTCTCCCAGAGACTGACAATAACACTTCAGAGGATGCCAAGGGCTCACCCAGAGACTGACAACAACACATTTTAGAGGATGCTAAGGGCTCACCCAGAGACTGACAACAACACTTCAGAGGATGCTAAGAGCTCACCCAGAGACTGACAGTGACACTTCAGAGGATGCTAGGGGCTCTCCCAGAGACTGACAACAACACTTCAGAGGATGCTAAGGGCCCACCCAGAGACTGACAACAACACACTTCAGGGTATGCTAAGGGCTAACCCAGAGACTCACAGTGACACTTCAGAGGATGCTAGGGGCTCTCTCAGAGACTGACAACAGCCCTTCAGAGGATGCTAAGGGGCTCACACAGAGACTGACAGCGACACACTTCAGAGGATGCTAAGGGCTCACCTAGAGACTGACAGTGACACTTCAGAGGATGCTAGGGGCTCTCCCAGAGTCTGACAACAACACTTCAGAGGATGCTAGGGGCTCTCCCAGAGACTGACAACAACACTTCGGAGGATGCTAAGGGTTCACCCAGAGACTGACAGCGACACACTTCAGAGGATGCTAAGGGCTCACCCAGAGACTGACAGTGACACTTCGGAGGATGCTAGGGGCTCACCCAGAGACTGACAGCGACACACTTCAGAGGATGCTAAGGGCTCACCCAGAGACTGACAACAACACTTCAGAGGATGCTAAGGGCTCACCCAGAGACTGACAACAACACTTCAGAGGATGCTAAGGGCTCACCCAGAGACTGACAGCGACACACTTCAGAGGATGCTAAGGGCTCATCCAGAGACTGACAACAACACTTCAGAGGATGCTAAGGGCTCACCCAGAGACTGACAGCGACACACTTCAGAGGATGCTAAGGGCTCACCCAGAGACTGACAGCGACACACTTCAGAGGATGCTAGGGGCTCTCCCAGAGACTGACTGCAGCACTTTAGAGGATGCTAGCTGTCACCCGGAGACTGACTGCGACACTTCAGAGGATGCTAGTTGCTCTCGCCAGAGACTGACAGGTGCGCTTCTGATGATGAAAGTGGCCGAACTTACAGGGGAAACATTATTTACAATGCGGCTTGAACCATGCTGTGCTCACCCAGAGACTGACAGTGACACTTCGGAGGATGCTAGGGGCTCACCCAAAGACTGACAGCGACACACTTCAGAGGATGCTAAGGGCTCACCCAGAGACTGACAACAACACTTCAGAGGATGCTAAGGGCTCACCCAGAGACTGACAGCGACACACTTCAGAGGATGCTAAGGGCTCATCCAGAGACTGACAACAACACTTCAGAGGATGCTAAGGGCTCACCCAGAGACTGACAGCGACACACTTCAGAGGATGCTAAGGGCTCACCCAGAGACTGACAGCGACACACTTCAGAGGATGCTAGGGGCTCTCCCAGAGACTGACAACAACCCTTCAGAGGATCCTAAGGGGCTCACCCAGAGACGGACAACAACCCTTCAGAGGATGCTAAGGGCTCACCCAGAGACTGACAGCGACACTTCAGAGGATGCTAGGGGCTCTCGTAGAGACTGACAACAACACTACAGAGGATGCTAAGGACTCACCCAGAGACTGACAACAACACACTTCAGAGGATGCTAAGGGCTCACCCAGAGACTGACAGCGACACACTTCAGAGGATGTTAAGGGCTCACCTAGAGAGTGACAGCGACACACTTCAGGGGATGCTAAGGGCTCACCCAGAGACTGACAGCGACACACTTCAGAGGATGCTAGGGGCTCTCCCAGAGACTGACAACAACCCTTCAGAGGATGCTAAGGGCTCACCCACGGGCTGACAGTGAACCTTCAGAGGATGCTAGGGGCTCACCCAGAGACTGACAACAACACACTTCAGAGGATGCTAAGGGCTCACCCAGAGACTGACAGCGACACACTTCAGGGGATGCTAAGGGCTCACCCAGAGACTGACAGCGACACTTCAGAGCATGCTTGGGGCTCTCCCAGAGACTGACAACAACACTTCAGAGGATGCCAAGGGCTCACCCAGAGACTGACAACAACACTTCAGAGGATGCTAAGAGCTCACCCAGAGACTGACAGTGACACTTCAGAGGATGCTAGGGGCTCTCCCAGAGACTGACAACAACACTTCAGAGGATGCTAAGGGCTCACCCAGAGACTGACAACAACACACTTCAGGGTATGCTAAGGGCTCACCCAGAGACTCACAGTGACATTTCAGAGGATGCTAGGGGCTCTCTCAGAGACTGACAACAGCCCTTCAGAGGATGCTAAGGGGCTCACACAGAGACTGACAGCGACACACTTCAGAGGATGCTAAGGGCTCACCTAGAGACTGACAGTGACACTTCAGAGGATGCTAGGGGCTCTCCCAGAGTCTGACAACAACACTTCAGAGGATGCTAGGGGCTCTCCCAGAGACTGACAACAACACTTCGGAGGATGCTAAGGGTTCACCCAGAGACTGACAGCGACACACTTCAGAGGATGCTAAGGGCTCACCCAGAGACTGATAGTGACACTTCGGAGGATGCTAGGGGCTCACCCAAAGACTGACAGCGACACACTTCAGAGGATGCTAAGGGCTCACCCAGAGACTGACAACAACACTTCAGAGGATGCTAAGGGCTCACCCAGAGACTGACAACAACATTTCAGAGGATGCTAAGAGCTCACCCAGAGACTGACAGCGACACACTTCAGAGGATGCTAAGGGCTCACCCAGAGACTGACAGCGACACACTTCAGAGGATGCTAGGGGCTCTCCCAGAGACTGACTGCAGCACTTTAGAGGATGCTAGCTGCTCACCCAGAGACTGACTGCGACACTTCAGAGGATGCTAGTTGCTCTCGCCAGAGACTGACAGGTGCTCTTCTGATGATGAAAGTGGCCGAACTTACAGGGGAAACATTATTTACAATGCGGCTTGAGCCATGCTGTGCTCACCCAGAGACTGACAGTGACACTTCAGAGGATGCTAGGGGCTCTCCCAGAAACTGACAACAACCCTTCGGAGGATGCTAAGGGACTCACCAGAGACTGACATGACACTTCAGAGGATGCTAGGGGCTCTCTCAGAGACTGACAACACACTTCAGAGGATGCTAAGGGCTCATCCAGAGACTGACAACAACACTTCAGAGGATGCTAAGGGCTCACCCAGAGACTGACAGCGACACACTTCAGAGGATGTTAAGGGCTCACCTAGAGAGTGACAGCGACACACTTCAGGGGATGCTAAGGGCTCACCCAGAGACTGACAGCGACACACTTCAGAGGATGCTAGGGGCTCTCCCAGAGACTGACAACAACCCTTCAGAGGATGCTAAGGGCTCACCCAGGGGCTGACAGTGAACCTTCAGAGGATGCTAGGGGCTCACCCAGAGACTGACAACAACACACTTCAGAGGATGCTAAGGGCTCACCCAGAGACTGACAGCGACACACTTCAGGGGATGCTAAGGGCTCACCCAGAGACTGACAGCGACACTTCAGAGCATGCTAGGGGCTCTCCCAGAGACTGACAACAACACTTCAGAGGATGCCAAGGGCTCACCCAGAGACTGACAACAACACATTTTAGAGGATGCTAAGGGCTCACCCAGAGACTGACAACAACACTTCAGAGGATGCTAAGAGCTCACCCAGAGACTGACAGTGACACTTCAGAGGATGCTAGGGGCTCTCCCAGAGACTGACAACAACACTTCAGAGGATGCTAAGGGCTCACCCAGAGACTGACAACAACACACTTCAGGGTATGCTAAGGGCTAACCCAGAGACTCACAGTGACACTTCAGAGGATGCTAGGGGCTCTCTCAGAGACTGACAACAGCCCTTCAGAGGATGCTAAGGGGCTCACCCAGAGACTGACAGCGACACACTTCAGGGGATGCTAAGGGCTCACCCGGAGACTGACAGCGACACTTCAGAGCATGCTAGGGGCTCTCCCAGAGACTGACAACAACACTTCAGAGGATGCCAAGGGCTCACCCAGAGACTGACAACAACACATTTTAGAGGATGCTAAGGGCTCACCCAGAGACTGACAACAACACTTCAGAGGATGCTAAGAGCTCACCCAGAGACTGACAGTGACACTTCAGAGGATGCTAGGGGCTCTCCCAGAGACTGACAACAACACTTCAGAGGATGCTAAGGGCCCACCCAGAGACTGACAACAACACACTTCAGGGTATGCTAAGGGCTAACCCAGAGACTCACAGTGACACTTCAGAGGATGCTAGGGGCTCTCTCAGAGACTGACAACAGCCCTTCAGAGGATGCTAAGGGGCTCACACAGAGACTGACAGCGACACACTTCAGAGGATGCTAAGGGCTCACCTAGAGACTGACAGTGACACTTCAGAGGATGCTAGGGGCTCTCCCAGAGTCTGACAACAACACTTCAGAGGATGCTAGGGGCTCTCCCAGAGACTGACAACAACACTTCGGAGGATGCTAAGGGTTCACCCAGAGACTGACAGCGACACACTTCAGAGGATGCTAAGGGCTCACCCAGAGACTGACAGTGACACTTCGGAGGATGCTAGGGGCTCACCCAGAGACTGACAGCGACACACTTCAGAGGATGCTAAGGGCTCACCCAGAGACTGACAACAACACTTCAGAGGATGCTAAGGGCTCACCCAGAGACTGACAACAACACTTCAGAGGATGCTAAGGGCTCACCCAGAGACTGACAGCGACACACTTCAGAGGATGCTAAGGGCTCATCCAGAGACTGACAACAACACTTCAGAGGATGCTAAGGGCTCACCCAGAGACTGACAGCGACACACTTCAGAGGATGCTAAGGGCTCACCCAGAGACTGACAGCGACACACTTCAGAGGATGCTAGGGGCTCTCCCAGAGACTGACTGCAGCACTTTAGAGGATGCTAGCTGTCACCCGGAGACTGACTGCGACACTTCAGAGGATGCTAGTTGCTCTCGCCAGAGACTGACAGGTGCGCTTCTGATGATGAAAGTGGCCGAACTTACAGGGGAAACATTATTTACAATGCGGCTTGAACCATGCTGTGCTCACCCAGAGACTGACAGTGACACTTCGGAGGATGCTAGGGGCTCACCCAAAGACTGACAGCGACACACTTCAGAGGATGCTAAGGGCTCACCCAGAGACTGACAACAACACTTCAGAGGATGCTAAGGGCTCACCCAGAGACTGACAACAACATTTCAGAGGATGCTAAGGGCTCACCCAGAGACTGACAGCGACACACTTCAGAGGATGCTAAGGGCTCACCCAGAGACTGACAGCGACACACTTCAGAGGATGCTAGGGGCTCTCCCAGAGACTGACTGCAGCACTTTAGAGGATGCTAGTTGCTCTCGCCAGAGACTGACAGGTGCTCTTCTGATGATGAAAGTGGCCGAACTTACAGGGGAAACATTATTTACAATGCGGCTTGAACCATGCTGTGCTCACCCAGAGACTGACAGTGACACTTCAGAGGATGCTAGGGGCTCTCCCAGAAACTGACAACAACCCTTCAGAGGATGCTAAGGGACTCACCCAGAGACTGACATGACACTTCAGAGGATGCTAGGGGCTCTCTCAGAGACTGACAACACACTTCAGAGGATGCTAAGGGCTCATCCAGAGACTGACAACAACACTTCAGAGGATGCTAAGGGCTCACCCAGAGACTGACAGCGACACACTTCAGAGGATGCTAAGGGCTCACCCAGAGACTGACAGCGACACTTCAGAGGATGCGAGGGGCTCACCCAGAGACTGACAACAACCCTTCAGAGGATGCTAAGGGCTCTCCCAGAGACTGACTGCGACACTTCAGAGGATGCTAGTTGCTCTCGTCAGAGACTGACAGGTGCTCTTCTGATGATGAAAGTGGCCGAACTTACAGGGGAAACATTATTTACAATGCGGCTTGAACCATGCTGTGCTCACCCAGAGACTGACAGTGACACTTCAGAGGATGCTAGGGGCTCTCCCAGAGACTGACAACAACCCTTCAGAGGATCCTAAGGGGCTCACCCAGAGACTGACAACAACCCTTCAGAGGATGCTAAGGGCTCACCCAGAGACTGACAGCGACACTTCAGAGGATGCTAGGGGCTCTCGTAGAGACTGACAACAACACTACAGAGGATGCTAAGGACTCACCCAGAGACTGACAACAACACACTTCAGAGGATGCTAAGGGCTCACCCAGAGACTGACAGCGACACACTTCAGAGGATGTTAAGGGCTCACCTAGAGAGTGACAGCGACACACTTCAGGGGATGCTAAGGGCTCACCCAGAGACTGACAGCGACACACTTCAGAGGATGCTAGGGGCTCTCCCAGAGACTGACAACAACCCTTCAGAGGATGCTAAGGGCTCACCCAGGGGCTGACAGTGAACCTTCAGAGGATGCTAGGGGCTCACCCAGAGACTGACAACAACACACTTCAGAGGATGCTAAGGGCTCACCCAGAGACTGACAGCGACACACTTCAGGGGATGCTAAGGGCTCACCCAGAGACTGACAGCGACACTTCAGAGCATGCTAGGGGCTCTCCCAGAGACTGACAATAACACTTCAGAGGATGCCAAGGGCTCACCCAGAGACTGACAACAACACATTTTAGAGGATGCTAAGGGCTCACCCAGAGACTGACAACAACACTTCAGAGGATGCTAAGAGCTCACCCAGAGACTGACAGTGACACTTCAGAGGATGCTAGGGGCTCTCCCAGAGACTGACAACAACACTTCAGAGGATGCTAAGGGCCCACCCAGAGACTGACAACAACACACTTCAGGGTATGCTAAGGGCTAACCCAGAGACTCACAGTGACACTTCAGAGGATGCTAGGGGCTCTCTCAGAGACTGACAACAGCCCTTCAGAGGATGCTAAGGGGCTCACACAGAGACTGACAGCGACACACTTCAGAGGATGCTAAGGGCTCACCTAGAGACTGACAGTGACACTTCAGAGGATGCTAGGGGCTCTCCCAGAGTCTGACAACAACACTTCAGAGGATGCTAGGGGCTCTCCCAGAGACTGACAACAACACTTCGGAGGATGCTAAGGGTTCACCCAGAGACTGACAGCGACACACTTCAGAGGATGCTAAGGGCTCACCCAGAGACTGACAGTGACACTTCGGAGGATGCTAGGGGCTCACCCAGAGACTGACAGCGACACACTTCAGAGGATGCTAAGGGCTCACCCAGAGACTGACAACAACACTTCAGAGGATGCTAAGGGCTCACCCAGAGACTGACAACAACACTTCAGAGGATGCTAAGGGCTCACCCAGAGACTGACAGCGACACACTTCAGAGGATGCTAAGGGCTCATCCAGAGACTGACAACAACACTTCAGAGGATGCTAAGGGCTCACCCAGAGACTGACAGCGACACACTTCAGAGGATGCTAAGGGCTCACCCAGAGACTGACAGCGACACACTTCAGAGGATGCTAGGGGCTCTCCCAGAGACTGACAACAACCCTTCAGAGGATCCTAAGGGGCTCACCCAGAGACGGACAACAACCCTTCAGAGGATGCTAAGGGCTCACCCAGAGACTGACAGCGACACTTCAGAGGATGCTAGGGGCTCTCGTAGAGACTGACAACAACACTACAGAGGATGCTAAGGACTCACCCAGAGACTGACAACAACACACTTCAGAGGATGCTAAGGGCTCACCCAGAGACTGACAGCGACACACTTCAGAGGATGTTAAGGGCTCACCTAGAGAGTGACAGCGACACACTTCAGGGGATGCTAAGGGCTCACCCAGAGACTGACAGCGACACACTTCAGAGGATGCTAGGGGCTCTCCCAGAGACTGACAACAACCCTTCAGAGGATGCTAAGGGCTCACCCACGGGCTGACAGTGAACCTTCAGAGGATGCTAGGGGCTCACCCAGAGACTGACAACAACACACTTCAGAGGATGCTAAGGGCTCACCCAGAGACTGACAGCGACACACTTCAGGGGATGCTAAGGGCTCACCCAGAGACTGACAGCGACACTTCAGAGCATGCTTGGGGCTCTCCCAGAGACTGACAACAACACTTCAGAGGATGCCAAGGGCTCACCCAGAGACTGACAACAACACATTTTAGAGGATGCTAAGGGCTCACCCAGAGACTGACAACAACACTTCAGAGGATGCTAAGAGCTCACCCAGAGACTGACAGTGACACTTCAGAGGATGCTAGGGGCTCTCCCAGAGACTGACAACAACACTTCAGAGGATGCTAAGGGCTCACCCAGAGACTGACAACAACACACTTCAGGGTATGCTAAGGGCTCACCCAGAGACTCACAGTGACATTTCAGAGGATGCTAGGGGCTCTCTCAGAGACTGACAACAGCCCTTCAGAGGATGCTAAGGGGCTCACACAGAGACTGACAGCGACACACTTCAGAGGATGCTAAGGGCTCACCTAGAGACTGACAGTGACACTTCAGAGGATGCTAGGGGCTCTCCCAGAGTCTGACAACAACACTTCAGAGGATGCTAGGGGCTCTCCCAGAGACTGACAACAACACTTCGGAGGATGCTAAGGGTTCACCCAGAGACTGACAGCGACACACTTCAGAGGATGCTAAGGGCTCACCCAGAGACTGATAGTGACACTTCGGAGGATGCTAGGGGCTCACCCAAAGACTGACAGCGACACACTTCAGAGGATGCTAAGGGCTCACCCAGAGACTGACAACAACACTTCAGAGGATGCTAAGGGCTCACCCAGAGACTGACAACAACATTTCAGAGGATGCTAAGAGCTCACCCAGAGACTGACAGCGACACACTTCAGAGGATGCTAAGGGCTCACCCAGAGACTGACAGCGACACACTTCAGAGGATGCTAGGGGCTCTCCCAGAGACTGACTGCAGCACTTTAGAGGATGCTAGCTGCTCACCCAGAGACTGACTGCGACACTTCAGAGGATGCTAGTTGCTCTCGCCAGAGACTGACAGGTGCTCTTCTGATGATGAAAGTGGCCGAACTTACAGGGGAAACATTATTTACAATGCGGCTTGAACCATGCTGTGCTCACCCAGAGACTGACAGTGACACTTCAGAGGATGCTAGGGGCTCTCCCAGAAACTGACAACAACCCTTCGGAGGATGCTAAGGGACTCACCAGAGACTGACATGACACTTCAGAGGATGCTAGGGGCTCTCTCAGAGACTGACAACACACTTCAGAGGATGCTAAGGGCTCATCCAGAGACTGACAACAACACTTCAGAGGATGCTAAGGGCTCACCCAGAGACTGACAGCGACACACTTCAGAGGATGTTAAGGGCTCACCTAGAGAGTGACAGCGACACACTTCAGGGGATGCTAAGGGCTCACCCAGAGACTGACAGCGACACACTTCAGAGGATGCTAGGGGCTCTCCCAGAGACTGACAACAACCCTTCAGAGGATGCTAAGGGCTCACCCAGGGGCTGACAGTGAACCTTCAGAGGATGCTAGGGGCTCACCCAGAGACTGACAACAACACACTTCAGAGGATGCTAAGGGCTCACCCAGAGACTGACAGCGACACACTTCAGGGGATGCTAAGGGCTCACCCAGAGACTGACAGCGACACTTCAGAGCATGCTAGGGGCTCTCCCAGAGACTGACAACAACACTTCAGAGGATGCCAAGGGCTCACCCAGAGACTGACAACAACACATTTTAGAGGATGCTAAGGGCTCATCCAGAGACTGACAACAACACTTCAGAGGATGCTAAGAGCTCACCCAGAGACTGACAGTGACACTTCAGAGGATGCTAGGGGCTCTCCCAGAGACTGACAACAACACTTCAGAGGATGCTAAGGGCTCACCCAGAGACTGACAACAACACACTTCAGGGTATGCTAAGGGCTAACCCAGAGACTCACAGTGACACTTCAGAGGATGCTAGGGGCTCTCTCAGAGACTGACAACAGCCCTTCAGAGGATGCTAAGGGGCTCACACAGAGACTGACAGCGACACACTTCAGAGGATGCTAAGGGCTCACCTAGAGACTGACAGTGACACTTCAGAGGATGCTAGGGGCTCTCCCAGAGTCTGACAACAACACTTCAGAGGATGCTAGGGGCTCTCCCAGAGACTGACAACAACACTTCGGAGGATGCTAAGGGTTCACCCAGAGACTGACAGCGACACACTTCAGAGGATGCTAAGGGCTCACCCAGAGACTGACAGTGACACTTCGGAGGATGCTAGGGGCTCACCCAGAGACTGACAGCGACACACTTCAGAGGATGCTAAGGGCTCACCCAGAGACTGACAACAACACTTCAGAGGATGCTAAGGGCTCACCCAGAGACTGACAACAACACTTCAGAGGATGCTAAGGGCTCACCCAGAGACTGACAGCGACACACTTCAGAGGATGCTAAGGGCTCATCCAGAGACTGACAACAACACTTCAGAGGATGCTAAGGGCTCACCCAGAGACTGACAGCGACACACTTCAGAGGATGCTAAGGGCTCACCCAGAGACTGACAGCGACACACTTCAGAGGATGCTAGGGGCTCTCCCAGAGACTGACTGCAGCACTTTAGAGGATGCTAGCTGTCACCCGGAGACTGACTGCGACACTTCAGAGGATGCTAGTTGCTCTCGCCAGAGACTGACAGGTGCTCTTCTGATGATGAAAGTGGCCGAACTTACAGGGGAAACATTATTTACAATGCGGCTTGAACCATGCTGTGCTCACCCAGAGACTGACAGTGACACTTCGGAGGATGCTAGGGGCTTACCCAAAGACTGACAGCGACACACTTCAGAGGATGCTAAGGGCTCACCCAGAGACTGACAACAACACTTCAGAGGATGCTAAGGGCTCACCCAGAGACTGACAGCGACACACTTCAGAGGATGTTAAAGGCTCACCTAGAGAGTGACAGCGACACACTTCAGGGGATGCTAAGGGCTCACCCAGAGACTGACAGCGACACACTTCAGAGGATGCTAGGGGCTCTCCCAGAGACTGACAACAACCCTTCAGAGGATGCTAAGGGCTCACCCAGGGGCTGACAGTGACACTTCAGAGGATGCTAGGGGCTCGCCCAGAGACTGACAACAACACACTTCAGAGGATGCTAAGGGCTCACCCAGAGCCTGACAGCGACACTTCAGAGGATGCTAGGGGCTCACCCAGAGACTGACAACAACCCTTCAGAGGATGCTAAGGGCTCTCCCAGAGACTTACAGTGACACTTCAGAGGATGCTGGGGGCTCACCCAGAGAGTGACAGCGACACACTTCAGAGGATGCTAAGGGCTCACCCAGAGACTGACAACAACACTTCAGAGGATGCTAAGGGCTCACCCAGAGACTGACAGCGACACACTTCAGAGGATGCTAAGTGCTCATCCAGAGACTGACAACAACACTTTAGAGGATGCTAAGGGCTCACCCAGAGACTGACAGCGACACACTTCAGAGGATGCTAAGGGCTCACCCAGAGACTGACAGCGACACACTTCAGAGGATGCTAGGGGCTCTCCCAGAGACTGACTGCAGCACTTTAGAGGATGCTAGCTGCTCATCCGGAGACTGACTGCGACACTTCAGAGGATGCTAGTTGCTCTCGCCAGAGACTGACAGGTGCTCTTCTGATGATGAAAGTGGCCGAACTTACAGGGGAAACATTATTTACAATGCGGCTTGAACCATGCTGTGCTCACCCAGAGACTGACAGTGACACTTCAGAGGATGCTAGGGGCTCTCCCAGAGACTGACAACAACCCTTCAGAGGATCCTAAGGGGCTCACCCAGAGACTGACAACAACCCTTCAGAGGATGCTAAGGGCTCACCCAGAGACTGACAACAACACTTCAGAGGATGCCAAGGGCTCACCCAGAGACTGACAACAACACATTTTAGAGGATGCTAAGGGCTCACCCAGAGACTGACAACAACACTTCAGAGGATGCTAAGAGCTCACCCAGAGACTGACAGTGACACTTCAGAGGATGCAAGGGGCTCTCCCAGAGACTGACAACAACACTTCAGAGGATGCTACGGGCTCACCCAGAGACTGACAACAACACACTTCAGGGTATGCTAAGGGCTAACCCAGAGACTCACAGTGACACTTCAGAGGATGCTAGGGGCTCTCTCAGAGACTGACAACAGCCCTTCAGAGGATGCTAAGGGGCTCACACAGAGACTGACAGCGACACACTTCAGAGGATGCTAAGGGCTCACCTAGAGACTGACAGTGACACTTCAGAGGATGCTAGGGGCTCTCCCAGAGTCTGACAACAACACTTCAGAGGATGCTAGGGGCTCTCCCAGAGACTGACAACAACACTTCAGAGGATGCTAAGGGTTCACCCAGAGACTGACAGCGACACACTTCAGAGGATGCTAAGGGCTCACCCAGAGACTGACAGTGACACTTCGGAGGATGCTACGGGCTCACCCAGAGACTGACAGCGACACACTTTAGAGGATGCTAAGGGCTCACCCAGAGACTGACAACAACACTTCAGAGGATGCTAAGGGCTCACCCAGAGACTGACAGCGACACACTTCAGAGGATGCTAAGGGCTCATCCAGAGACTGACAACAACACTTCAGAGGATGCTAAGGGCTCACCCAGAGACTGACAGCGACACACTTCAGAGGATGCTAAGGGCTCACCTAGAGACTGACAGCGACACACTTCAGAGGATGCTAGGGGCTCTCTCAGAGACTGACAACAGCCCTTCAGAGGATGCTAAGGGGCTCACACAGAGACTGACAGCGACACACTTCAGAGGATGCTAAGGGCTCACCTAGAGACTGACAGTGACACTTCAGAGGATGCTAGGGGCTCTCCCAGAGTCTGACAACAACACTTCAGAGGATGCTAGGGGCTCTCCCAGAGACTGACAACAACACTTCGGAGGATGCTAAGGGTTCACCCAGAGACTGACAGCGACACACTTCAGAGGATGCTAAGGGCTCACCCAGAGATTGACAGTGACACTTCGGAGGATGCTAGGGGCTCACCCAGAGACTGACAGCGACACACTTCAGAGGATTCTAAGGGCTCACCCAGAGACTGACAACAACACTTCAGAGGATGCTAAGGGCTCACCCAGAGACTGACAACAACACTTCAGAGGATGCTAAGGGCTCACCCAGAGACTGACAGCGACACACTTCAGAGGATGCTAAGGGCTCATCCAGAGACTGACAACAACACTTCAGAGGATGCTAAGGGCTCACCCAGAGACTGACAGCGACACACTTCAGAGGATGCTAAGGGCTCACCCAGAGACTGACAGCGACACACTTCAGAGGATGCTAGGGGCTCTCCCAGAGACTGACTGCAGCACTTTAGAGGATGCTAGCTGTCACCCGGAGACTGACTGCGACACTTCAGAGGATGCTAGTTGCTCTCGCCAGAGACTGACAGGTGCTCTTCTGATGATGAAAGTGGCCGAACTTACAGGGGAAACATTATTTACAATGCGGCTTGAACCATGCTGTGCTCACCCAGAGACTGACAGTGACACTTCGGAGGATGCTAGGGGCTTACCCAAAGACTGACAGCGACACACTTCAGAGGACGCTAAGGGCTCACCCAGAGACTGACAACAACACTTCAGAGGATGCTAAGGGCTCACCCAGAGACTGACAGCGACACACTTCAGAGGATGTTAAAGGCTCACCTAGAGAGTGACAGCGACACACTTCAGGGGATGCTAAGGGCTCACCCAGAGACTGACAGCGACACACTTCAGAGGATGCTAGGGGCTCTCCCAGAGACTGACAACAACCCTTCAGAGGATGCTAAGGGCTCACCCAGAGACTGACAGCGACACACTTCAGAGGATGCTAAGGGCTCACCCAGAGACTGACAGCGACACACTTCAGGGGATGCTAAGGGCTCACCCAGAAACTGACAGCGACACTTCAGAGCATGCTAGGGGCTCTCCCAGAGACTGACAACAACACTTCAGAGGATGCCAAGGGCTCACCCAGAGACTGACAACAACACATTTTAGAGGATGCTAAGGGCTCACCCAGAGACTGACAACAATACTTCAGAGGATGCTAAGAGCTCACCCAGAGACTGACAGTGACACTTCAGAGGATGCTAGGGGCTCTCCCAGAGACTGACAACAACACTTCAGAGGATGCTAAGGGCTCACCCAGAGACTGACAACAACACACTTCAGGGTATGCTAAGGGCTCACCCAGAGACTCACAGTGACACTTCAGAGGATGCTAGGGGCTCTCTCAGAGACTGACAACAGCCCTTCAGAGGATGCTAAGGGGCTCACACAGAGACTGACAGCGACACACTTCAGAGGATGCTAAGGGCTCACCTAGAGACTGACAGTGACACTTCAGAGGATGCTAGGGGCTCTCCCAGAGTCTGACAACAACACTTCAGAGGATGCTAGGGGCTCTCCCAGAGACTGACAACAACACTTCGGAGGATGCTAAGGGTTCACCCAGAGACTGACAGCGACACACTTCAGAGGATGCTAAGGGCTCACCCAGAGACTGATAGTGACACTTCGGAGGATGCTAGGGGCTCACCCAGAGTCTGACAACAACACTTCAGAGGATGCTAGGGGCTCTCCCAGAGACTGACAACAACACTTCGGAGGATGCTAAGGGTTCACCCAGAGACTGACAGCGACACACTTCAGAGGATGCTAAGGGCTCACCCAGAGACTGATAGTGACACTTCGGAGGATGCTAGGGGCTCACCCAAAGACTGACAGCGACACACTTCAGAGGATGCTAAGGGCTCACCCAGAGACTGACAACAACACTTCAGAGGATGCTAAGGGCTCACCCAGAGACTGACAACAACATTTCAGAGGATGCTAAGGGCTCACCCAGAGACTGACAGCGACACACTTCAGAGGATGCTAAGGGCTCACCCAGAGACTGACAGCGACACACTTCAGAGGATGCTAGGGGCTCTCCCAGAGACTGACTGCAGCACTTTAGAGGATGCTAGCTGCTCACCCAGAGACTGACTGCGACACTTCAGAGGATGCTAGTTGCTCTCGCCAGAGACTGACAGGTGCTCTTCTGATGATGAAAGTGGCCGAACTTACAGGGGAAACATTATTTACAATGCGGCTTGAACCATGCTGTGCTCACCCAGAGACTGACAGTGACACTTCAGAGGATGCTAGGGGCTCTCCCAGAAACTGACAACAACCCTTCAGAGGATGCTAAGGGACTCACCAGAGACTGACATGACACTTCAGAGGATGCTAGGGGCTCTCTCAGAGACTGACAACACACTTCAGAGGATGCTAAGGGCTCATGCAGAGACTGACAACAACACTTCAGAGGATGCTAAGGGCTCACCCAGAGACTGACAGCGACACACTTCAGAGGATGTTAAGGGCTCACCTAGAGAGTGACAGCGACACACTTCAGGGGATGCTAAGGGCTCACCCAGAGACTGACAGCGACACACTTCAGAGGATGCTAGGGGCTCTCCCAGAGACTGACAACAACCCTTCAGAGGATGCTAAGGGCTCACCCAGGGGCTGACAGTGAACCTTCAGAGGATGCTAGGGGCTCACCCAGAGACTGACAACAACACACTTCAGAGGATGCTAAGGGCTCACCCAGAGACTGACAGCGACACACTTCAGGGGATGCTAAGGGCTCACCCAGAGACTGACAGCGACACTTCAGGGCATGCTAGGGGCTCTCCCAGAGACTGACAACAACACTTCAGAGGATGCCAAGGGCTCACCCAGAGACTGACAACAACACATTTTAGAGGATGCTAAGGGCTCACCCAGAGACTGACAACAACACTTCAGAGGATGCTAAGAGCTCACCCAGAGACTGACAGTGACACTTCAGAGGATGCTAGGGGCTCTCCCAGAGACTGACAACAACACTTCAGAGGATGCTAAGGGCTCACCCAGAGACTGACAACAACACACTTCAGGGTATGCTAAGGGCTAACCCAGAGACTCACAGTGACACTTCAGAGGATGCTAGGGGCTCTCTCAGAGACTGACAACAGCCCTTCAGAGGATGCTAAGGGGCTCACACAGAGACTGACAGCGACACACTTCAGAGGATGCTAAGGGCTCACCTAGAGACTGACAGTGACACTTCAGAGGATGCTAGGGGCTCTCCCAGAGTCTGACAACAACACTTCAGAGGATGCTAGGGGCTCTCCCAGAGACTGACAACAACACTTCGGAGGATGCTAAGGGTTCACCCAGAGACTGACAGCGACACACTTCAGAGGATGCTAAGGGCTCACCCAGAGACTGACAGTGACACTTCGGAGGATGCTAGGGGCTCACCCAGAGACTGACAGCGACACACTTCAGAGGATGCTAAGGGCTCACCCAGAGACTGACAACAACACTTCAGAGGATGCTAAGGGCTCACCCAGAGACTGACAACAACACTTCAGAGGATGCTAAGGGCTCACCCAGAGACTGACAGCGACACACTTCAGAGGATGCTAAGGGCTCATCCAGAGACTGACAACAACACTTCAGAGGATGCTAAGGGCTCACCCAGAGACTGACAGCGACACACTTCAGAGGATGCTAAGGGCTCACCCAGAGACTGACAGCGACACACTTCAGAGGATGCTAGGGGCTCTCCCAGAGACTGACTGCAGCACTTTAGAGGATGCTAGCTGTCACCCGGAGACTGACTGCGACACTTCAGAGGATGCTAGTTGCTCTCGCCAGAGACTGACAGGTGCTCTTCTGATGATGAAAGTGGCCGAACTTACAGGGGAAACATTATTTACAATGCGGCTTGAACCATGCTGTGCTCACCCAGAGACTGACAGTGACACTTCGGAGGATGCTAGGGGCTTACCCAAAGACTGACAGCGACACACTTCAGAGGATGCTAAGGGCTCACCCAGAGACTGACAACAACACTTCAGAGGATGCTAAGGGCTCACCCAGAGACTGACAGCGACACACTTCAGAGGATGTTAAAGGCTCACCTAGAGAGTGACAGCGACACACTTCAGGGGATGCTAAGGGCTCACCCAGAGACTGACAGCGACACACTTCAGAGGATGCTAGGGGCTCTCCCAGAGACTGACAACAACCCTTCAGAGGATGCTAAGGGCTCACCCAGGGGCTGACAGTGACACTTCAGAGGATGCTAGGGGCTCGCCCAGAGACTGACAACAACACACTTCAGAGGATGCTAAGGGCTCACCCAGAGCCTGACAGCGACACTTCAGAGGATGCTAGGGGCTCACCCAGAGACTGACAACAACCCTTCAGAGGATGCTAAGGGCTCTCCCAGAGACTTACAGTGACACTTCAGAGGATGCTGGGGGCTCACCCAGAGAGTGACAGCGACACACTTCAGAGGATGCTAAGGGCTCACCCAGAGACTGACAACAACACTTCAGAGGATGCTAAGGGCTCACCCAGAGACTGACAGCGACACACTTCAGAGGATGCTAAGTGCTCATCCAGAGACTGACAACAACACTTTAGAGGATGCTAAGGGCTCACCCAGAGACTGACAGCGACACACTTCAGAGGATGCTAAGGGCTCACTCAGAGACTGACAGCGACACACTTCAGAGGATGCTAGGGGCTCTCCCAGAGACTGACTGCAGCACTTTAGAGGATGCTAGCTGCTCATCCGGAGACTGACTGCGACACTTCAGAGGATGCTAGTTGCTCTCGCCAGAGACTGACAGGTGCTCTTCTGATGATGAAAGTGGCCGAACTTACAGGGGAAACATTATTTACAATGCGGCTTGAACCATGCTGTGCTCACCCAGAGACTGACAGTGACACTTCAGAGGATGCTAGGGGCTCTCCCAGAGACTGACAACAACCCTTCAGAGGATCCTAAGGGGCTCACCCAGAGACTGACAACAACCCTTCAGAGGATGCTAAGGGCTCACCCAGAGACTGACAACAACACTTCAGAGGATGCCAAGGGCTCACCCAGAGACTGACAACAACACATTTTAGAGGATGCTAAGGGCTCACCCAGAGACTGACAACAACACTTCAGAGGATGCTAAGAGCTCACCCAGAGACTGACAGTGACACTTCAGAGGATGCAAGGGGCTCTCCCAGAGACTGACAACAACACTTCAGAGGATGCTACGGGCTCACCCAGAGACTGACAACAACACACTTCAGGGTATGCTAAGGGCTAACCCAGAGACTCACAGTGACACTTCAGAGGATGCTAGGGGCTCTCTCAGAGACTGACAACAGCCCTTCAGAGGATGCTAAGGGGCTCACACAGAGACTGACAGCGACACACTTCAGAGGATGCTAAGGGCTCACCTAGAGACTGACAGTGACACTTCAGAGGATGCTAGGGGCTCTCCCAGAGTCTGACAACAACACTTCAGAGGATGCTAGGGGCTCTCCCAGAGACTGACAACAACACTTCGGAGGATGCTAAGGGTTCACCCAGAGACTGACAGCGACACACTTCAGAGGATGCTAAGGGCTCACCCAGAGACTGATAGTGACACTTCGGAGGATGCTAGGGGCTCACCCAAAGACTGACAGCGACACACTTCAGAGGATGCTAAGGGCTCACCCAGAGACTGACAACAACACTTCAGAGGATGCTAAGGGCTCACCCAGAGACTGACAACAACATTTCAGAGGATGCTAAGGGCTCACCCAGAGACTGACAGCGACACACTTCAGAGGATGCTAGGGGCTCTCCCAGAGACTGACAACAACCCTTCAGAGGATCCTAAGGGGCTCACCCAGAGACTGACAACAACCCTTCAGAGGATGCTAAGGGCTCACCCAGAGACTGACAACAACACTTCAGAGGATGCCAAGGGCTCACCCAGAGACTGACAACAACACATTTTAGAGGATGCTAAGGGCTCACCCAGAGACTGACAACAACACTTCAGAGGATGCTAAGAGCTCACCCAGAGACTCACAGTGACACTTCAGAGGATGCTAGGGGCTCTCTCAGAGACTGACAACAGCCCTTCAGAGGATGCTAAGGGGCTCACACAGAGACTGACAGCGACACACTTCAGAGGATGCTAAGGGCTCACCTAGAGACTGACAGTGACACTTCAGAGGATGCTAGGGGCTCTCCCAGAGTCTGACAACAACACTTCAGAGGATGCTAGGGGCTCTCCCAGAGACTGACAACAACACTTCGGAGGATGCTAAGGGTTCACCCAGAGACTGACAGCGACACACTTCAGAGGATGCTAAGGGCTCACCCAGAGACTGATAGTGACACTTCGGAGGATGCTAGGGGCTCACCCAAAGACTGACAGCGACACACTTCAGAGGATGCTAAGGGCTCACCCAGAGACTGACAACAACACTTCAGAGGATGCTAAGGGCTCACCCAGAGACTGACAACAACATTTCAGAGGATGCTAAGGGCTCACCCAGAGACTGACAGCGACACACTTCAGAGGATGCTAAGGGCTCACCCAGAGACTGACAGCGACACACTTCAGAGGATGCTAGGGGCTCTCCCAGAGACTGACTGCAGCACTTTAGAGGATGCTAGCTGCTCACCCAGAGACTGACTGCGACACTTCAGAGGATGCTAGTTGCTCTCGCCAGAGACTGACAGGTGCTCTTCTGATGATGAAAGTGGCCGAACTTACAGGGGAAACATTATTTACAATGCGGCTTGAACCATGCTGTGCTCACCCAGAGACTGACAGTGACACTTCAGAGGATGCTAGGGGCTCTCCCAGAAACTGACAACAACCCTTCAGAGGATGCTAAGGGACTCACCAGAGACTGACATGACACTTCAGAGGATGCTAGGGGCTCTCTCAGAGACTGACAACACACTTCAGAGGATGCTAAGGGCTCATCCAGAGATTGACAACAACACTTCAGAGGATGCTAAGGGCTCACCCAGAGACTGACAGCGACACACTTCAGAGGATGTTAAGGGCTCACCTAGAGAGTGACAGCGACACACTTCAGGGGATGCTAAGGGCTCACCCAGAGACTGACAGCGACACACTTCAGAGGATGCTAGGGGCTCTCCCAGAGACTGACAACAACCCTTCAGAGGATGCTAAGGGCTCACCCAGGGGCTGACAGTGAACCTTCAGAGGATGCTAGGGGCTCACCCAGAGACTGACAACAACACACTTCAGAGGATGCTAAGGGCTCACCCAGAGACTGACAGCGACACACTTCAGGGGATGCTAAGGGCTCACCCAGAGACTGACAGCGACACTTCAGGGCATGCTAGGGGCTCTCCCAGAGACTGACAACAACACTTCAGAGGATGCCAAGGGCTCACCCAGAGACTGACAACAACACATTTTAGAGGATGCTAAGGGCTCACCCAGAGACTGACAACAACACTTCAGAGGATGCTAAGAGCTCACCCAGAGACTGACAGTGACACTTCAGAGGATGCTAGGGGCTCTCCCAGAGACTGACAACAACACTTCAGAGGATGCTAAGGGCTCACCCAGAGACTGACAACAACACACTTCAGGGTATGCTAAGGGCTAACCCAGAGACTCACAGTGACACTTCAGAGGATGCTAGGGGCTCTCTCAGAGACTGACAACAGCCCTTCAGAGGATGCTAAGGGGCTCACACAGAGACTGACAGCGACACACTTCAGAGGATGCTAAGGGCTCACCTAGAGACTGACAGTGACACTTCAGAGGATGCTAGGGGCTCTCCCAGAGTCTGACAACAACACTTCAGAGGATGCTAGGGGCTCTCCCAGAGACTGACAACAACACTTCGGAGGATGCTAAGGGTTCACCCAGAGACTGACAGCGACACACTTCAGAGGATGCTAAGGGCTCACCCAGAGACTGACAGTGACACTTCGGAGGATGCTAGGGGCTCACCCAGAGACTGACAGCGACACACTTCAGAGGTTGCTAAGGGCTCACCCAGAGACTGACAACAACACTTCAGAGGATGCTAAGGGCTCACCCAGAGACTGACAACAACACTTCAGAGGATGCTAAGGGCTCACCCAGAGACTGACAGCGACACACTTCAGAGGATGCTAAGGGCTCATCCAGAGACTGACAACAACACTTCAGAGGATGCTAAGGGCTCACCCAGAGACTGACAGCGACACACTTCAGAGGATGCTAAGGGCTCACCCAGAGACTGACAGCGACACACTTCAGAGGATGCTAGGGGCTCTCCCAGAGACTGACTGCAGCACTTTAGAGGATGCTAGCTGTCACCCGGAGACTGACTGCGACACTTCAGAGGATGCTAGTTGCTCTCGCCAGAGACTGACAGGTGCTCTTCTGATGATGAAAGTGGCCGAACTTACAGGGGAAACATTATTTACAATGCGGCTTGAACCATGCTGTGCTCACCCAGAGACTGACAGTGACACTTCGGAGGATGCTAGGGGCTTACCCAAAGACTGACAGCGACACACTTCAGAGGATGCTAAGGGCTCACCCAGAGACTGACAACAACACTTCAGAGGATGCTAAGGGCTCACCCAGAGACTGACAGCGACACACTTCAGAGGATGTTAAAGGCTCACCTAGAGAGTGACAGCGACACACTTCAGGGGATGCTAAGGGCTCACCCAGAGACTGACAGCGACACACTTCAGAGGATGCTAGGGGCTCTCCCAGAGACTGACAACAACCCTTCAGAGGATGCTAAGGGCTCACCCAGGGGCTGACAGTGACACTTCAGAGGATGCTAGGGGCTCGCCCAGAGACTGACAACAACACACTTCAGAGGATGCTAAGGGCTCACCCAGAGCCTGACAGCGACACTTCAGAGGATGCTAGGGGCTCACCCAGAGACTGACAACAACCCTTCAGAGGATGCTAAGGGCTCTCCCAGAGACTTACAGTGACACTTCAGAGGATGCTGGGGGCTCACCCAGAGAGTGACAGCGACACACTTCAGAGGATGCTAAGGGCTCACCCAGAGACTGACAACAACACTTCAGAGGATGCTAAGGGCTCACCCAGAGACTGACAGCGACACACTTCAGAGGATGCTAAGTGCTCATCCAGAGACTGACAACAACACTTTAGAGGATGCTAAGGGCTCACCCAGAGACTGACAGCGACACACTTCAGAGGATGCTAAGGGCTCACTCAGAGACTGACAGCGACACACTTCAGAGGATGCTAGGGGCTCTCCCAGAGACTGACTGCAGCACTTTAGAGGATGCTAGCTGCTCATCCGGAGACTGACTGCGACACTTCAGAGGATGCTAGTTGCTCTCGCCAGAGACTGACAGGTGCTCTTCTGATGATGAAAGTGGCCGAACTTACAGGGGAAACATTATTTACAATGCGGCTTGAACCATGCTGTGCTCACCCAGAGACTGACAGTGACACTTCAGAGGATGCTAGGGGCTCTCCCAGAGACTGACAACAACCCTTCAGAGGATCCTAAGGGGCTCACCCAGAGACTGACAACAACCCTTCAGAGGATGCTAAGGGCTCACCCAGAGACTGACAACAACACTTCAGAGGATGCCAAGGGCTCACCCAGAGACTGACAACAACACATTTTAGAGGATGCTAAGGGCTCACCCAGAGACTGACAACAACACTTCAGAGGATGCTAAGAGCTCACCCAGAGACTGACAGTGACACTTCAGAGGATGCAAGGGGCTCTCCCAGAGACTGACAACAACACTTCAGAGGATGCTACGGGCTCACCCAGAGACTGACAACAACACACTTCAGGGTATGCTAAGGGCTAACCCAGAGACTCACAGTGACACTTCAGAGGATGCTAGGGGCTCTCTCAGAGACTGACAACAGCCCTTCAGAGGATGCTAAGGGGCTCACACAGAGACTGACAGCGACACACTTCAGAGGATGCTAAGGGCTCACCTAGAGACTGACAGTGACACTTCAGAGGATGCTAGGGGCTCTCCCAGAGTCTGACAACAACACTTCAGAGGATGCTAGGGGCTCTCCCAGAGACTGACAACAACACTTCGGAGGATGCTAAGGGTTCACCCAGAGACTGACAGCGACACACTTCAGAGGATGCTAAGGGCTCACCCAGAGACTGACAGTGACACTTCGGAGGATGCTACGGGCTCACCCAGAGACTGACAGCGACACACTTTAGAGGATGCTAAGGGCTCACCCAGAGACTGACAACAACACTTCAGAGGATGCTAAGGGTTCACCCAGAGACTGACAGCGACACACTTCAGAGGATGCTAAGGGCTCATCCAGAGACTGACAACAACACTTCAGAGGATGCTAAGGGCTCACCCAGAGACTGACAGCGACACACTTCAGAGGATGCTAAGGGCTCACCTAGAGACTGACAGCGACACACTTCAGAGGATGCTAGGGGCTCTCTCAGAGACTGACAACAGCCCTTCAGAGGATGCTAAGGGGCTCACACAGAGACTGACAGCGACACACTTCAGAGGATGCTAAGGGCTCACCTAGAGACTGACAGTGACACTTCAGAGGATGCTAGGGGCTCTCCCAGAGTCTGACAACAACACTTCAGAGGATGCTAGGGGCTCTCCCAGAGACTGACAACAACACTTCGGAGGATGCTAAGGGTTCACCCAGAGACTGACAGCGACACACTTCAGAGGATGCTAAGGGCTCACCCAGAGACTGACAGTGACACTTCGGAGGATGCTAGGGGCTCACCCAGAGACTGACAGCGACACACTTCAGAGGATGCTAAGGGCTCACCCAGAGACTGACAACAACACTTCAGAGGATGCTAAGGGCTCACCCAGAGACTGACAACAACACTTCAGAGGATGCTAAGGGCTCACCCAGAGACTGACAGCGACACACTTCAGAGGATGCTAAGGGCTCATCCAGAGACTGACAACAACACTTCAGAGGATGCTAAGGGCTCACCCAGAGACTGACAGCGACACACTTCAGAGGATGCTAAGGGCTCACCCAGAGACTGACAGCGACACACTTCAGAGGATGCTAGGGGCTCTCCCAGAGACTGACTGCAGCACTTTAGAGGATGCTAGCTGTCACCCGGAGACTGACTGCGACACTTCAGAGGATGCTAGTTGCTCTCGCCAGAGACTGACAGGTGCTCTTCTGATGATGAAAGTGGCCGAACTTACAGGGGAAACATTATTTACAATGCGGCTTGAACCATGCTGTGCTCACCCAGAGACTGACAGTGACACTTCGGAGGATGCTAGGGGCTTACCCAAAGACTGACAGCGACACACTTCAGAGGATGCTAAGGGCTCACCCAGAGACTGACAACAACACTTCAGAGGATGCTAAGGGCTCACCCAGAGACTGACAGCGACACACTTCAGAGGATGTTAAAGGCTCACCTAGAGACTGACAGCGACACACTTCAGGGGATGCTAAGGGCTCACCCAGAGACTGACAGCGACACACTTCAGAGGATGCTAGGGGCTCTCCCAGAGACTGACAACGAACCCTTCAGAGGATACTAAGGGCTCACCCAGGGGCTGACAGTGACACTTCAGAGGATGCTAGGGGCTCGCCCAGAGTCTGACAACAACACACTTCAGAGGATGCTAAGGGCTCACCCAGAGCCTGACAGCGACACTTCAGAGGATGCTAGGGGCTCACCCAGAGACTGACAACAACCCTTCAGAGGATGCTAAGGGCTCTCCCAGAGACTTACAGTGACACTTCAGAGGATGCTGGGGGCTCACCCACAGAGTGACAGCGACACACTTCAGAGGATGCTAAGGGCTCACCCAGAGACTGACAACAACACTTCAGAGGATGCTAAGGGCTCACCCAGAGACTGACAGCGACACACTTCAGAGGATGCTAAGTGCTCATCCAGACACTGACAACAACACTTTAGAGGATGCTAAGGGCTCACCCAGAGACTGACAGCGACACACTTCAGAGGATGCTAAGGGCTCACCCAGAGACTGACAGCGACACACTTCAGAGGATGCTAGGGGCTCTCCCAGAGACTGACTGCAGCACTTTAGAGGATGCTAGCTGCTCATCCGGAGACTGACTGTGACACTTCAGAGGATGCTAGTTGCTCTCGCCAGAGACTGACAGGTGCTCTTCTGATGATGAAAGTGGCCGAACTTACAGGGGAAACATTATTTACAATGCGGCTTGAACCATGCTGTGCTCACCCAGAGACTGACAGTGACACTTCAGAGGATGCTAGGGGCTCTCCCAGAGACTGACAACAACCCTTCAGAGGATCCTAAGGGGCTCACCCAGAGACTGACAACAACCCTTCAGAGGATGCTAAGGGCTCACCCAGAGACTGACAACAACACTTCAGAGGATGCCAAGGGCTCACCCAGAGACTGACAACAACACATTTTAGAGGATGCTAAGGGCTCACCCAGAGACTGACAACAACACTTCAGAGGATGCTAAGAGCTCACCCAGAGACTGACAGTGACACTTCAGAGGATGCAAGGGGCTCTCCCAGAGACTGACAACAACACTTCAGAGGATGCTACGGGCTCACCCAGAGACTGACAACAACACACTTCAGGGTATGCTAAGGGCTAACCCAGAGACTCACAGTGACACTTCAGAGGATGCTAGGGGCTCTCTCAGAGACTGACAACAGCCCTTCAGAGGATGCTAAGGGGCTCACACAGAGACTGACAGCGACACACTTCAGAGGATGCTAAGGGCTCACCTAGAGACTGACAGTGACACTTCAGAGGATGCTAGGGGCTCTCCCAGAGTCTGACAACAACACTTCAGAGGATGCTAGGGGCTCTCCCAGAGTCTGACAACAACACTTCAGAGGATGCTAGGGGCTCTCCCAGAGACTGACAACAACACTTCGGAGGATGCTAAGGGCTCACCCAGAGACTGACAGCGACACACTTCAGGGGATGCTAAGGGCTCACCCAGAGACTGACAGCGACACTTCAGGGCATGCTAGGGGCTCTCCCAGAGACTGACAACAACACTTCAGAGGATGCCAAGGGCTCACCCAGAGACTGACAACAACACATTTTAGAGGATGCTAAGGGCTCACCCAGAGACTGACAACAACACTTCAGAGGATGCTAAGAGCTCACCCAGAGACTGACAGTGACACTTCAGAGGATGCTAGGGGCTCTCCCAGAGACTGACAACAACACTTCAGAGGATGCTAAGGGCTCACCCAGAGACTGACAACAACACACTTCAGGGTATGCTAAGGGCTAACCCAGAGACTCACAGTGACACTTCAGAGGATGCTAGGGGCTCTCTCAGAGACTGACAACAGCCCTTCAGAGGATGCTAAGGGGCTCACACAGAGACTGACAGCGACACACTTCAGAGGATGCTAAGGGCTCACCTAGAGACTGACAGTGACACTTCAGAGGATGCTAGGGGCTCTCCCAGAGTCTGACAACAACACTTCAGAGGATGCTAGGGGCTCTCCCAGAGACTGACAACAACACTTCGGAGGATGCTAAGGGTTCACCCAGAGACTGACAGCGACACACTTCAGAGGATGCTAAGGGCTCACCCAGAGACTGACAGTGACACTTCGGAGGATGCTAGGGGCTCACCCAGAGACTGACAGCGACACACTTCAGAGGATGCTAAGGGCTCACCCAGAGACTGACAACAACACTTCAGAGGATGCTAAGGGCTCACCCAGAGACTGACAACAACACTTCAGAGGATGCTAAGGGCTCACCCAGAGACTGACAGCGACACACTTCAGAGGATGCTAAGGGCTCATCCAGAGACTGACAACAACACTTCAGAGGATGCTAAGGGCTCACCCAGAGACTGACAGCGACACACTTCAGAGGATGCTAAGGGCTCACCCAGAGACTGACAGCGACACACTTCAGAGGATGCTAGGGGCTCTCCCAGAGACTGACTGCAGCACTTTAGAGGATGCTAGCTGTCACCCGGAGACTGACTGCGACACTTCAGAGGATGCTAGTTGCTCTCGCCAGAGACTGACAGGTGCTCTTCTGATGATGAAAGTGGCCGAACTTACAGGGGAAACATTATTTACAATGCGGCTTGAACCATGCTGTGCTCACCCAGAGACTGACAGTGACACTTCGGAGGATGCTAGGGGCTTACCCAAAGACTGACAGCGACACACTTCAGAGGATGCTAAGGGCTCACCCAGAGACTGACAACAACACTTCAGAGGATGCTAAGGGCTCACCCAGAGACTGACAGCGACACACTTCAGAGGATGTTAAAGGCTCACCTAGAGAGTGACAGCGACACACTTCAGGGGATGCTAAGGGCTCACCCAGAGACTGACAGCGACACACTTCAGAGGATGCTAGGGGCTCTCCCAGAGACTGACAACAACCCTTCAGAGGATGCTAAGGGCTCACCCAGGGGCTGACAGTGACACTTCAGAGGATGCTAGGGGCTCGCCCAGAGACTGACAACAACACACTTCAGAGGATGCTAAGGGCTCACCCAGAGCCTGACAGCGACACTTCAGAGGATGCTAGGGGCTCACCCAGAGACTGACAACAACCCTTCAGAGGATGCTAAGGGCTCTCCCAGAGACTTACAGTGACACTTCAGAGGATGCTGGGGGCTCACCCAGAGAGTGACAGCGACACACTTCAGAGGATGCTAAGGGCTCACCCAGAGACTGACAACAACACTTCAGAGGATGCTAAGGGCTCACCCAGAGACTGACAGCGACACACTTCAGAGGATGCTAAGTGCTCATCCAGAGACTGACAACAACACTTTAGAGGATGCTAAGGGCTCACCCAGAGACTGACAGCGACACACTTCAGAGGATGCTAAGGGCTCACTCAGAGACTGACAGCGACACACTTCAGAGGATGCTAGGGGCTCTCCCAGAGACTGACTGCAGCACTTTAGAGGATGCTAGCTGCTCATCCGGAGACTGACTGCGACACTTCAGAGGATGCTAGTTGCTCTCGCCAGAGACTGACAGGTGCTCTTCTGATGATGAAAGTGGCCGAACTTACAGGGGAAACATTATTTACAATGCGGCTTGAACCATGCTGTGCTCACCCAGAGACTGACAGTGACACTTCAGAGGATGCTAGGGGCTCTCCCAGAGACTGACAACAACCCTTCAGAGGATCCTAAGGGGCTCACCCAGAGACTGACAACAACCCTTCAGAGGATGCTAAGGGCTCACCCAGAGACTGACAACAACACTTCAGAGGATGCCAAGGGCTCACCCAGAGACTGACAACAACACATTTTAGAGGATGCTAAGGGCTCACCCAGAGACTGACAACAACACTTCAGAGGATGCTAAGAGCTCACCCAGAGACTGACAGTGACACTTCAGAGGATGCAAGGGGCTCTCCCAGAGACTGACAACAACACTTCAGAGGATGCTACGGGCTCACCCAGAGACTGACAACAACACACTTCAGGGTATGCTAAGGGCTAACCCAGAGACTCACAGTGACACTTCAGAGGATGCTAGGGGCTCTCTCAGAGACTGACAACAGCCCTTCAGAGGATGCTAAGGGGCTCACACAGAGACTGACAGCGACACACTTCAGAGGATGCTAAGGGCTCACCTAGAGACTGACAGTGACACTTCAGAGGATGCTAGGGGCTCTCCCAGAGTCTGACAACAACACTTCAGAGGATGCTAGGGGCTCTCCCAGAGACTGACAACAACACTTCGGAGGATGCTAAGGGTTCACCCAGAGACTGACAGCGACACACTTCAGAGGATGCTAAGGGCTCACCCAGAGACTGACAGTGACACTTCGGAGGATGCTACGGGCTCACCCAGAGACTGACAGCGACACACTTTAGAGGATGCTAAGGGCTCACCCAGAGACTGACAACAACACTTCAGAGGATGCTAAGGGTTCACCCAGAGACTGACAGCGACACACTTCAGAGGATGCTAAGGGCTCATCCAGAGACTGACAACAACACTTCAGAGGATGCTAAGGGCTCACCCAGAGACTGACAGCGACACACTTCAGAGGATGCTAAGGGCTCACCTAGAGACTGACAGCGACACACTTCAGAGGATGCTAGGGGCTCTCTCAGAGACTGACAACAGCCCTTCAGAGGATGCTAAGGGGCTCACACAGAGACTGACAGCGACACACTTCAGAGGATGCTAAGGGCTCACCTAGAGACTGACAGTGACACTTCAGAGGATGCTAGGGGCTCTCCCAGAGTCTGACAACAACACTTCAGAGGATGCTAGGGGCTCTCCCAGAGACTGACAACAACACTTCGGAGGATGCTAAGGGTTCACCCAGAGACTGACAGCGACACACTTCAGAGGATGCTAAGGGCTCACCCAGAGACTGACAGTGACACTTCGGAGGATGCTAGGGGCTCACCCAGAGACTGACAGCGACACACTTCAGAGGATGCTAAGGGCTCACCCAGAGACTGACAACAACACTTCAGAGGATGCTAAGGGCTCACCCAGAGACTGACAACAACACTTCAGAGGATGCTAAGGGCTCACCCAGAGACTGACAGCGACACACTTCAGAGGATGCTAAGGGCTCATCCAGAGACTGACAACAACACTTCAGAGGATGCTAAGGGCTCACCCAGAGACTGACAGCGACACACTTCAGAGGATGCTAAGGGCTCACCCAGAGACTGACAGCGACACACTTCAGAGGATGCTAGGGGCTCTCCCAGAGACTGACTGCAGCACTTTAGAGGATGCTAGCTGTCACCCGGAGACTGACTGCGACACTTCAGAGGATGCTAGTTGCTCTCGCCAGAGACTGACAGGTGCTCTTCTGATGATGAAAGTGGCCGAACTTACAGGGGAAACATTATTTACAATGCGGCTTGAACCATGCTGTGCTCACCCAGAGACTGACAGTGACACTTCGGAGGATGCTAGGGGCTTACCCAAAGACTGACAGCGACACACTTCAGAGGATGCTAAGGGCTCACCCAGAGACTGACAACAACACTTCAGAGGATGCTAAGGGCTCACCCAGAGACTGACAGCGACACACTTCAGAGGATGTTAAAGGCTCACCTAGAGACTGACAGCGACACACTTCAGGGGATGCTAAGGGCTCACCCAGAGACTGACAGCGACACACTTCAGAGGATGCTAGGGGCTCTCCCAGAGACTGACAACGAACCCTTCAGAGGATACTAAGGGCTCACCCAGGGGCTGACAGTGACACTTCAGAGGATGCTAGGGGCTCGCCCAGAGTCTGACAACAACACACTTCAGAGGATGCTAAGGGCTCACCCAGAGCCTGACAGCGACACTTCAGAGGATGCTAGGGGCTCACCCAGAGACTGACAACAACCCTTCAGAGGATGCTAAGGGCTCTCCCAGAGACTTACAGTGACACTTCAGAGGATGCTGGGGGCTCACCCACAGAGTGACAGCGACACACTTCAGAGGATGCTAAGGGCTCACCCAGAGACTGACAACAACACTTCAGAGGATGCTAAGGGCTCACCCAGAGACTGACAGCGACACACTTCAGAGGATGCTAAGTGCTCATCCAGACACTGACAACAACACTTTAGAGGATGCTAAGGGCTCACCCAGAGACTGACAGCGACACACTTCAGAGGATGCTAAGGGCTCACCCAGAGACTGACAGCGACACACTTCAGAGGATGCTAGGGGCTCTCCCAGAGACTGACTGCAGCACTTTAGAGGATGCTAGCTGCTCATCCGGAGACTGACTGTGACACTTCAGAGGATGCTAGTTGCTCTCGCCAGAGACTGACAGGTGCTCTTCTGATGATGAAAGTGGCCGAACTTACAGGGGAAACATTATTTACAATGCGGCTTGAACCATGCTGTGCTCACCCAGAGACTGACAGTGACACTTCAGAGGATGCTAGGGGCTCTCCCAGAGACTGACAACAACCCTTCAGAGGATCCTAAGGGGCTCACCCAGAGACTGACAACAACCCTTCAGAGGATGCTAAGGGCTCACCCAGAGACTGACAACAACACTTCAGAGGATGCCAAGGGCTCACCCAGAGACTGACAACAACACATTTTAGAGGATGCTAAGGGCTCACCCAGAGACTGACAACAACACTTCAGAGGATGCTAAGAGCTCACCCAGAGACTGACAGTGACACTTCAGAGGATGCAAGGGGCTCTCCCAGAGACTGACAACAACACTTCAGAGGATGCTACGGGCTCACCCAGAGACTGACAACAACACACTTCAGGGTATGCTAAGGGCTAACCCAGAGACTCACAGTGACACTTCAGAGGATGCTAGGGGCTCTCTCAGAGACTGACAACAGCCCTTCAGAGGATGCTAAGGGGCTCACACAGAGACTGACAGCGACACACTTCAGAGGATGCTAAGGGCTCACCTAGAGACTGACAGTGACACTTCAGAGGATGCTAGGGGCTCTCCCAGAGTCTGACAACAACACTTCAGAGGATGCTAGGGGCTCTCCCAGAGACTGACAACAACACTTCGGAGGATGCTAAGGGTTCACCCAGAGACTGACAGCGACACACTTCAGAGGATGCTAAGGGCTCACCCAGAGACTGACAGTGACACTTCGGAGGATGCTACGGGCTCACCCAGAGACTGACAGCGACACACTTCAGAGGATGCTAAGGGCTCACCCAGAGACTGACAACAACACTTCAGAGGATGCTAAGGGCTCACCCAGAGACTGACAACAACACTTCAGAGGATGCTAAGGGCTCACCCAGAGACTGACAGCGACACACTTCAGAGGATGCTAAGGGCTCATCCAGAGACTGACAACAACACTTCAGAGGATGCTAAGGGCTCACCCAGAGACTGACAGCGACACACTTCAGAGGATGCTAAGGGCTCACCCAGAGACTGACAGCGACACACTTCAGAGGATGCTAGGGGCTCTCCCAGAGACTGACTGCAGCACTTTAGAGGATGCTAGCTGCTCACCCGGAGACTGACTGCGACACTTCAGAAGATGCTAGTTGCTCTCGCCAGAGACTGACAGGTGCTTTTCTGATGATGAAAGTGGCCGAACTTACAGGGGAAACATTATTTACAATGCGGCTTGAACCATGCTGTGCTCACCCAGAGACTGACAGTGACACTTCAGAGGATGCTAGGGGCTCTCCCAGAGACTGACAACAACCCTTCAGAGGATCCTAAGGGGCTCACCCAGAGACTGACAACAACCCTTCAGAGGATGCTAAGGGCTCACCCAGAGACTGACAACAACACTTCAGAGGATGCCAAGGGCTCACCCAGAGACTGACAACAACACATTTTAGAGGATGCTAAGGGCTCACCCAGAGACTGACAACAACACTTCAGAGGATGCTAAGAGCTCACCCAGAGACTGACAGTGACACTTCAGAGGATGCAAGGGGCTCTCCCAGAGACTGACAACAACACTTCAGAGGATGCTACGGGCTCACCCAGAGACTGACAACAACACACTTCAGGGTATGCTAAGGGCTAACCCAGAGACTCACAGTGACACTTCAGAGGATGCTAGGGGCTCTCTCAGAGACTGACAACAGCCCTTCAGAGGATGCTAAGGGGCTCACACAGAGACTGACAGCGACACACTTCAGAGGATGCTAAGGGCTCACCTAGAGACTGACAGTGACACTTCAGAGGATGCTAGGGGCTCTCCCAGAGTCTGACAACAACACTTCAGAGGATGCTAGGGGCTCTCCCGGAGACTGACAACAACACTTCGGAGGATGCTAAGGGTTCACCCAGAGACTGACAGCGACACACTTCAGAGGATGCTAAGGGCTCACCCAGAGACTGACAGTGACACTTCGGAGGATGCTACGGGCTCACCCAGAGACTGACAGCGACACACTTCAGAGGATGCTAAGGGCTCACCCAGAGACTGACAACAACACTTCAGAGGATGCTAAGGGCTCACCCAGAGACTGACAACAACACTTCAGAGGATGCTAAGGGCTCACCCAGAGACTGACAGCGACACACTTCAGAGGATGCTAAGGGCTCATCCAGAGACTGACAACAACACTTCAGAGGATGCTAAGGGCTCACCCAGAGACTGACAGCGACACACTTCAGAGGATGCTAAGGGCTCACCCAGAGACTGACAGCGACACACTTCAGAGGATGCTAGGGGCTCTCCCAGAGACTGACTGCAGCACTTTAGAGGATGCTAGCTGCTCACCCGGAGACTGACTGCGACACTTCAGAAGATGCTAGTTGCTCTCGCCAGAGACTGACAGGTGCTCTTCTGATGATGAAAGTGGCCGAACTTACAGGGGAAACATTATTTACAATGCGGCTTGAACCATGCTGTGCTCACCCAGAGACTGACAGTGACACTTCAGAGGATGCTAGGGGCTCTCCCAGAGACTGACAACAACCCTTCAGAGGATCCTAAGGGGCTCACCCAGAGACGGACAACAACCCTTCAGAGGATGCTAAGGGCTCACCCAGAGACTGACAGCGACACTTCAGAGGATGCTAGGGGCTCTCATAGAGACTGACAACAACACTACAGAGGATGCTAAGGACTCACCCAGAGACTGACAGCGACACACTTCAGAGGATGTTAAGGGCTCACCTAGAGAGTGACAGCGACACACTTCAGGGGATGCTAAGGGCTCACCCAGAGACTGACAGCGACACACTTCAGAGGATGCTAGGGGCTCTCCCAGAGACTGACAACAACCCTTCAGAGGATGCTAAGGGCTCACCCAGGGGCTGACAGTGAACCTTCAGAGGATGCTAGGGGCTCACCCAGAGACTGACAACAACACACTTCAGAGGATGCTAAGGGCTCACCCAGAGACTGACAGCGACACACTTCAGGGGATGCTAAGGGCTCACCCAGAGACTGACAGCGACACTTCAGAGCATGCTAGGGGCTCTCCCAGAGACTGACAACAACACTTCAGAGGATGCCAAGGGCTCACCCAGAGACTGACAACAACACATTTTAGAGGATGCTAAGGGCTCACCCAGAGACTGACAACAACACTTCAGAGGATGCTAAGAGCTCACCCAGAGACTGACAGTGACACTTCAGAGGATGCTAGGGGCTCTCCCAGAGACTGACAACAACACTTCAGAGGATGCTAAGGGCTCACCCAGAGACTGACAACAACACACTTCAGGGTATGCTAAGGGCTCACCCAGAGACTCACAGTGACACTTCAGAGGATGCTAGGGGCTCTCTCAGAGACTGACAACAGCCCTTCAGAGGATGCTAAGGGGCTCACACAGAGACTGACAGCGACACACTTCAGAGGATGCTAAGGGCTCACCTAGAGACTGAGAGTGACACCGCAGATGATGCTAGGGGCTCTCCCAGAGTCTGACAACAACACTTCAGAGGATGCTAGGGGCTCTCCCAGAGACTGACAACAACACTTCGGAGGATGCTAAGGGTTCACCCAGAGAGTGACAGCGACACACTTCAGAGGATGCTAAGGGCTCACCCAGAGACTGATAGTGACACTTCGGAGGATGCTAGGGGCTCACCCAAAGACTGACAGCGACACACTTCAGAGGATGCTAAGGGCTCACCCAGAGACTGACAACAACACTTCAGAGGATGCTAAGGGCTCACCCAGAGACTGACAACAACATTTCAGAGGATGCTAAGGGCTCACCCAGAGACTGACAGCGACACACTTCAGAGGATGCTAAGGGCTCACCCAGAGACTGACAGCGACACACTTCAGAGGATGCTAGGGGCTCTCCCAGAGACTGACTGCAGCACTTTAGAGGATGCTAGCTGCTCACCCAGAGACTGACTGCGACACTTCAGAGGATGCTAGTTGCTCTCGCCAGAGACTGACAGGTGCTCTTCTGATGATGAAAGTGGCCGAACTTACAGGGGAAACATTATTTACAATGCGGCTTGAACCATGCTGTGCTCACCCAGAGACTGACAGTGACACTTCAGAGGATGCTAGGGGCTCTCCCAGAAACTGACAACAACCCTTCAGAGGATGCTAAGGGACTCACCCAGAGACTGACATGACACTTCAGAGGATGCTAGGGGCTCTCTCAGAGACTGACAACACACTTCAGAGGATGCTAAGGGCTCATCCAGAGACTGACAACAACACTTCAGAGGATGCTAAGGGCTCACCCAGAGACTGACAGCGACACACTTCAGAGGATGCTAAGGGCTCACCCAGAGACTGACAGCGACACTTCAGAGGATGCGAGGGGCTCACCCAGAGACTGACAACAACCCTTCAGAGGATGCTAAGGGCTCTCCCAGAGACTGACTGCAGCACTTTAGAGGATGCTAGCTGCTCACCCGGATACTGACTGCGACACTTCAGAGGATGCTAGTTGCTCTCGCCAGAGACTGACAGGTGCTCTTCTGATGATGAAAGTGGCCGAACTTACAGGGGAAACATTATTTACAATGCGGCTTGAACCATGCTGTGCTCACCCAGAGACTGACAGTGACAGTTCAGAGGATGCTAGGGGCTCTCCCAGAGACTGACAACAACCCTTCAGAGGATCCTAAGGGGCTCACCCAGAGACTGACAACAACCCTTCAGAGGATGCTAAGGGCTCACCCAGAGACTGACAGCGACACTTCAGAGGATGCTAGGGGCTCTCGTAGAGACTGACAACAACACTACAGAGGATGCTAAGGACTCACCCAGAGACTGACAACAACACACTTCAGAGGATGCTAAGGGCTCACCCAGAGACTGACAGCGACACACTTCAGAGGATGTTAAGGGCTCACCTAGAGAGTGACAGCGACACACTTCAGGGGATGCTAAGGGCTCACCCAGAGACTGACAGCGACACACTTCAGAGGATGCTAGGGGCTCTCCCAGAGACTGACAACAACCCTTCAGAGGATGCTAAGGGCTCACCCAGGGGCTGACAGTGAACCTTCAGAGGATGCTAGGGGCTCACCCAGAGACTGACAACAACACACTTCAGAGGATGCTAAGGGCTCACCCAGAGACTGACAGCGACACACTTCAGGGGATGCTAAGGGCTCACCCAGAGACTGACAGCGACACTTCAGAGCATGCTAGGGGCTCTCCCAGAGACTGACAACAACACTTCAGAGGATGCCAAGGGCTCACCCAGAGACTGACAACAACACATTTTAGAGGATGCTAAGGGCTCACCCAGAGACTGACAACAACACTTCAGAGGATGCTAAGAGCTCACCCAGAGACTGACAGTGACACTTCAGAGGATGCTAGGGGCTCTCCCAGAGACTGACAACAACACTTCAGAGGATGCTAAGGGCTCACCCAGAGACTGACAACAACACACTTCAGGGTATGCTAAGGGCTAACCCAGAGACTCACAGTGACACTTCAGAGGATGCTAGGGGCTCTCTCAGAGACTGACAACAGCCCTTCAGAGGATGCTAAGGGGCTCACACAGAGACTGACAGCGACACACTTCAGAGGATGCTAAGGGCTCACCTAGAGACTGACAGTGACACTTCAGAGGATGCTAGGGGCTCTCCCAGAGTCTGACAACAACACTTCAGAGGATGCTAGGGGCTCTCCCAGAGACTGACAACAACACTTCGGAGGATGCTAAGGGTTCACCCAGGAACTGACAGCGACACACTTCAGAGGATGCTAAGGGCTCACCCAGAGACTGACAGTGACACTTCGGAGGATGCTAGGGGCTCACCCAGAGACTGACAGCGACACACTTCAGAGGATGCTAAGGGCTCACCCAGAGACTGACAACAACACTTCAGAGGATGCTAAGGGCTCACCCAGAGACTGACAACAACACTTCAGAGGATGCTAAGGGCTCACCCAGAGACTGACAGCGACACACTTCAGAGGATGCTAAGGGCTCATCCAGAGACTGACAACAACACTTCAGAGGATGCTAAGGGCTCACCCAGAGACTGACAGCGACACACTTCAGAGGATGCTAAGGGCTCACCCAGAGACTGACAGCGACACACTTCAGAGGATGCTAGGGGCTCTCCCAGAGACTGACTGCAGCACTTTAGAGGATGCTAGCTGTCACCCGGAGACTGACTGCGACACTTCAGAGGATGCTAGTTGCTCTCGCCAGAGACTGACAGGTGCTCTTCTGAAGTGGCCGAACTTACAGGGGAAACATTATTTACAATGTGGCTTGAACCATGCTGTGCTCACCCAGAGACTGACAGTGACACTTCAGAGGATGCTAGGGGCTCTCCCAGAGACTGACAACAACCCTTCAGAGGATGCTAAGGGACTCACCCAGAGACTGACAACAACCCTTCAGAGGATGCTAAGGGCTCACCCAGAGACTGACAGCGACACTTCAGAGGATGCTAGGGGCTCTCGTAGAGACTGACAACAACACTACAGAGGATGCTAAGGGACTCACCCAGAGACTGACATGACACTTCAGAGGATGCTAGGGGCTCTCTCAGAGACTGACAACAGCCCTTCAGAGGATGCTAAGGGGCTCACTCAGAGACTGACAGCGACACACTTCAGAGGATGCTAAGGGCTCACCCAGAGACTGACAGTGACACTTCAGAGGATGCTAGGGGCTCTCCCAGAGACTGACAACAACACTTCAGAGGATGCTAGGGGCTCACCCAGAGACTGACAACAACACACTTCAGAGGATGCTAAGGGCTCACCCAGAGACTGACAGCGACACACTTCAGGGTATGCTAATGGCTCACCCAGAGACTGACAGCGACACTTCAGAGGATGCTAGGGGCTCACCCAGAGACTGACAACAACCCTTCAGAGGATGCTAAGGGCTCTCCCAGAGACTGACAGTGACACTTCAGAGGATGCTGGGGGCTCAACCAGAGAGTGACAGCGACACACTTCAGAGGATGCTAAGGGCTCACCCAGAGACTGACAACAACACTTCAGAGGATGCTAAGGGCTCACCCAGAGACTGACAGCGACACACTTCAGAGGATGCTAAGGGCTCATCCAGAGACTGACAACAACACTTCAGAGGATGCTAAGGGCTCACCCAGAGACTGACAGCGACACACTTCAGAGGATGCTAAGGGCTCACCCAGAGACTGACAGCGACACACTTCAGAGGATGCTAGGGGCTCTCCCAGAGACTGACTGCAGCACTTTAGAGGATGCTAGCTGCTCACCCAGAGACTGACTGCGACACTTCAGAGGATGCTAGTTGCTCTCGCCAGAGACTGACAGGTGCTCTTCTGATGATGAAAGTGGCCGAACTTACAGGGGAAACATTATTTACAATGCGGCTTGAACCATGCTGTGCTCACCCAGAGACTGACAGTGACACTTCAGAGGATGCTAGGGGCTCTCCCAGAGACTGACAACAACCCTTCAGAGGATGCTAAGGGACTCACCCAGAGACTGACAACAACCCTTCAGAGGATGCTAAGGGCTCACCCAGAGACTGACAGCGACACTTCAGAGGATGCTAGGGGCTCTCGTAGAGACTGACAACAACACTACAGAGGATGCTAAGGACTCACCCAGAGACTGACAACAACACACTTCAGAGGATGCTAGGGGCTCTCCCAGAGACTGACTGCAGCACTTTAGAGGATGCTAGCTGCTCACCCGGAGACTGACTGCGACACTTCAGAAGATGCTAGTTGCTCTCGCCATAGACTGACAGGTGCTCTTCTGATGATGAAAGTGGCCGAACTTACAGGGGAAACATTATTTACAATGCGGCTTGAACCATGCTGTGCTCACCCAGAGACTGACAGTGACACTTCAGAGGATGCTAGGGGCTCTCCCAGAGACTGACAACAACCCTTCAGAGGATCCTAAGGGGCTCACCCAGAGACGGACAACAACCCTTCAGAGGATGCTAAGGGCTCACCCAGAGACTGACAGCGACACTTCAGAGGATGCTAGGGGCTCTCGTAGAGACTGACAACAACACTACAGAGGATGCTAAGGACTCACCCAGAGACTGACAACAACACACTTCAGAGGATGCTAAGGGCTCTCCCAGAGACTGACAGCGACACACTTCAGAGGATGTTAAGGGCTCACCTAGAGAGTGACAGCGACACACTTCAGGGGATGCTAAGGGCTCACCCAGAGACTGACAGCGACACACTTCAGAGGATGCTAGGGGCTCTCCCAGAGACTGACAACAACCCTTCAGAGGATGCTAAGGGCTCACCCAGGGGCTGACAGTGAACCTTCAGAGGATGCTAGGGGCTCACCCAGAGACTGACAACAACACACTTCAGAGGATGCTAAGGGCTCACCCAGAGACTGACAGCGACACACTTCAGGGGATGCTAAGGGCTCACCCAGATACTGACAGCGACACTTCAGAGCATGCTAGGGGCTCTCCCAGAGACTGACAACAACACTTCAGAGGATGCCAAGGGCTCACACAGAGACTGACAACAACACATTTTAGAGGATGCTAAGGGCTCAACCAGAGACTGACAACAACACTTCAGAGGATGCTAAGAGCTCACCCAGAGACTGACAGTGACACTTCAGAGGATGCTAGGGGCTCTCCCAGAGACTGACAACAACACTTCAGAGGATGCTAAGGTCTCACCCAGAGACTGACAACAACACACTTCAGGGTATGCTAAGGGCTCACCCAGAGACTCACAGTGACACTTCAGAGGATGCTAGGGGCTCTCTCAGAGACTGACAACAGCCCTTCAGAGGATGCTAAGGGGCTCACACAGAGACTGACAGCGACACACTTCAGAGGATGCTAAGGGCTCACCTAGAGACTGACAGTGACACTTCAGAGGATGCTAGGGGCTCTCCCAGAGTCTGACAACAACACTTCAGAGGATGCTAGGGGCTCTCCCAGAGACTGACAACAACACTTCGGAGGATGCTAAGGGTTCACCCAGAGACTGACAGCGACACACTTCAGAGGATGCTAAGGGCTCACCCAGAGACTGATAGTGACACTTCGGAGGATGCTAGGGGCTCACCCAAAGACTGACAGCGACACACTTCAGAGGATGCTAAGGGCTCACCCAGAGACTGACAACAACACTTCAGAGGATGCTAAGGGCTCACCCAGAGACTGACAACAACATTTCAGAGGATGCTAAGGGCTCACCCAGAGACTGACAGCGACACACTTCAGAGGATGCTAAGGGCTCACCCAGAGACTGACAGCGACACACTTCAGAGAATGCTAGGGGCTCTCCCAGAGACTGACTGCAGCACTTTAGAGGATGCTAGCTGCTCACCCAGAGACTGACTGCGACACTTCAGAGGATGCTAGTTGCTCTCGCCAGAGACTGACAGGTGCTCTTCTGATGATGAAAGTGGCCGAACTTACAGGGGAAACATTATTTACAATGCGGCTTGAACCATGCTGTGCTCACCCAGAGACTGACAGTGACACTTCAGAGGATGCTAGGGGCTCTCCCAGAAACTGACAACAACCCTTCAGAGGATGCTAAGGGACTCACCCAGAGACTGACATGACACTTCAGAGGATGCTAGGGGCTCTCTCAGAGACTGACAACACACTTCAGAGGATGCTAAGGGCTCACCCAGAGACTGACAACAACACTTCAGAGGATGCTAAGGGCTCACCCAGAGACTGACAGCGACACACTTCAGAGGATGCTAAGTGCTCACCCAGAGACTGACAGCGACACTTCAGAGGATGCTAGGGGCTTACCCAGAGACTGACAACAACCCTTCAGAGGATGCTAAGGGCTCTCCCAGAGACTGACTGCAGCACTTTAGAGGATGCTAGCTGCTCACCCGGAGACTGACTGCGACACTTCAGAGGATGCTAGTTGCTCTCGCCAGAGACTGACAGGTGCTCTTCTGATGATGAAAGTGGCCGAACTTACAGGGGAAACATTATTTACAATGCGGCTTGAACCATGCTGTGCTCACCCAGAGACTGACAGTGACACTTCAGAGGATGCTAGGGGCTCTCCCAGAGACTGACAACAACCCTTCAGAGGATCCTAAGGGGCTCACCCAGAGACTGACAACAACCCTTCATAGGATGCTAAGGGCTCATCCAGAGACTGACAGCGACACTTCAGAGGATGCTAGGGGCTCTCGTAGAGACTGACAACAACACTACAGAGGATGCTAAGGACTCACCCAGAGACTGACAACAACACACTTCAGAGGATGCTAAGGGCTCACCCAGAGACTGACAGCGACACACTTCAGAGGATGTTAAGGGCTCACCTAGAGAGTGACAGCGACACACTTCAGGGGATGCTAAGGGCTCACCCAGAGACTGACAGCGACACACTTCAGAGGATGCTAGGGGCTCTCCCAGAGACTGACAACAACCCTTCAGAGGATGCTAAGGGCTCACCCAGGGGCTGACAGTGAACCTTCAGAGGATGCTAGGGGCTCACCCAGAGACTGACAACAACACACTTCAGAGGATGCTAAGGGCTCACCCAGAGACTGACAGCGACACACTTCAGGGGATGCTAAGGGCTCACCCAGAGACTGACAGCGACACTTCAGAGCATGCTAGGGGCTCTCCCAGAGACCGACAACAACACTTCAGAGGATGCCAAGGGCTCACCCAGAGACTGACAACAACACATTTTAGAGGATGCTAAGGGCTCACCCAGAGACTGACAACAACACTTCAGAGGATGCTAAGAGCTCACCCAGAGACTGAAAGTGACACTTCAGAGGATGCTAGGGGCTCTCCCAGAGACTGACAACAACACTTCAGAGGATGCTAAGGGCTCACCCAGAGACTGACAACAACACACTTCAGGGTATGCTAAGGGCTAACCCAGAGACTCACAGTGACACTTCAGAGGATGCTAGGGGCTCTCTCAGAGACTGACAACAGCCCTTCAGAGGATGCTAAGGGGCTCACACAGAGACTGACAGCGACACACTTCAGAGGATGCTAAGGGCTCACCTAGAGACTGACAGTGACACTTCAGAGGATGCTACGGGCTCTCCCAGAGTCTGACAACAACACTTCAGAGGATGCTAGGGGCTCTCCCAGAGACTGACAACAACACTTCGGAGGATGCTAAGGGTTCACCCAGAGACTGACAGCGACACACTTCAGAGGATGCTAAGGGCTCACCCAGAGACTGACAGTGACACTTCGGAGGATGCTAGGGGCTCACCCAGAGACTGACAGCGACACACTTCAGAGGATGCTAAGGGCTCACCCAGAGACTGACAACAACACTTCAGAGGATGCTAAGGGCTCACCCAGAGACTGACAACAACACTTCAGAGGATGCTAAGGGCTCACCCAGAGACTGACAGCGACACACTTCAGAGGATGCTAAGGGCTCATCCAGAGACTGACAACAACACTTCAGAGGATGCTAAGGGCTCACCCAGAGACTGACAGCGACACACTTCAGAGGATGCTAAGGGCTCACCCAGAGACTGACAGCGACACACTTCAGAGGATGCTAGGGGCTCTCCCAGAGACTGACTGCAGCACTTTAGAGGATGCTAGCTGCTCACCCGGAGACTGACTGCGACACTTCAGAGGATGCTAGTTGCTCTCGCCAGAGACTGACAGGTGCTCTTCTGATGATGAAAGTGGCCGAACTTACAGGGGAAACATTATTTACAATGCGGCTTGAACCATGCTGTGCTCACCCAGAGACTGACAGTGACACTTCGGAGGATGCTAGGGGCTCACCCAAAGACTGACAGCGACACACTTCAGAGGATGCTAAGGGCTCACCCAGAGACTGACAACAACACTTCAGAGGATGCTAAGGGCTCACCCAGAGACTGACAGCGACACACTTCAGAGGATGCTAAGGGCTCATCCAGAGACTGACAACAACACTTCAGAGGATGCTAAGGGCTCACCCAGAGACTGACAGCGACACACTTCAGAGGATGCTAAGGGCTCACCCAGAGACTGACAGCGACACACTTCAGAGGATGCTAGGGGCTCTCCCAGAGACTGACTGCAGCACTTTAGAGGATGCTAGCTGCTCACCCAGAGACTGACTGCGACACTTCAGAGGATGCTAGTTGCTCTCGCCAGAGACTGACAGGTGCTCTTCTGATGATGAAAGTGGCCGAACTTACAGGGGAAACATTATTTACAATGCGGGTTGAACCATGCTGTGCTCACCCAGAGACTGACAGTGACACTTCAGAGGATGCTAGGGGCTCTCCCAGAGACTGACAACAACCCTTCAGAGGATGCTAAGGGACTCACCCAGAGACTGACAACAACCCTTCGAGGATGCTAAGGGCTCACCCAGAGACTGACAGCGACACTTCAGAGGATGCTAGGGGCTCTCGTAGAGACTGACAACAACACTACAGAGGATGCTAAGGGACTCACCCAGAGACTGACATGACACTTCAGAGGATGCTAGGGGCTCTCTCAGAGACTGACAACAGCCCTTCAGAGGATGCTAAGGGGCTCACTCAGAGACTGACAGCGACACACTTCAGAGGATGCTAAGGGCTCACCCAGAGACTGACAGTGACACTTCAGAGGATGCTAGGGGCTCTCCCAGAGACTGACAACAACACTTCAGAGGATGCTAGGGGCTCACCCAGAGACTGACAACAACACACTTCAGAGGATGCTAAGGGCTCACCCAGAGACTGACAGCGACACACTTCAGGGTATGCTAAGGGCTCACCCAGAGACTGACAGCGACACTTCAGAGGATGCTAGGGGCTCACCCAGAGACTGACAACAACCCTTCAGAGGATGCTAAGGGCTCTCCCAGAGACTGACAGTGACACTTCAGAGGATGCTGGGGGCTCAACCAGAGAGTGACAGCGACACACTTCAGAGGATGCTAAGGGCTCACCCAGAGACTGACAACAACACTTCAGAGGATGCTAAGGGCTCACCCAGAGACTGACAGCGACACACTTCAGAGGATGCTAAGGGCTCATCCAGAGACTGACAACAACACTTCAGAGGATGCTAAGGGCTCACCCAGAGACTGACAGCGACACACTTCAGAGGATGCTAAGGGCTCACCCAGAGACTGACAGCGACACACTTCAGAGGATGCTAGGGGCTCTCCCAGAGACTGACTGCAGCACTTTAGAGGATGCTAGCTGCTCACCCAGAGACTGACTGCGACACTTCAGAGGATGCTAGTTGCTCTCGCCAGAGACTGACAGGTGCTCTTCTGATGATGAAAGTGGCCGAACTTACAGGGGAAACATTATTTACAATGCGGCTTGAACCATGCTGTGCTCACCCAGAGACTGACAGTGACACTTCAGAGGATGCTAGGGGCTCTCCCAGAGACTGACAACAACCCTTCAGAGGATGCTAAGGGACTCACCCAGAGACTGACAACAACCCTTCAGAGGATGCTAAGGGCTCACCCAGAGACTGACAGCGACACTTCAGAGGATGCTAGGGGCTCTCGTAGAGACTGACAACAACACTACAGAGGATGCTAAGGGCTCACCCAGAGACTGACAGCGACACACTTCAGAGGATGTTAAGGGCTCACCTAGAGAGTGACAGCGACACACTTCAGAGGATGCTAGGGGCTCTCCCAGAGACTGACAACAACCCTTCAGAGGATGCTAAGGGCTCACCCAGAGACTGACAGCGACACACTTCAGAGGATGCTAGGGGCTCTCCCAGAGACTGACAACAACCCTTCAGAGGATGCTAAGGGCTCACCCAGGGGCTGACAGTGACACTTCAGAGGATGCTAGGGGCTCGCCCAGAGACTGACAACAACACACTTCAGAGGATGCTAAGGGCTCACCCAGAGCCTGACAGCGACACTTCAGAGGATGCTGGGGGCTCACCCAGAGACTGACAACAACCCTTCAGAGGATGCTAAGGGCTCTCCCAGAGACTTACAGTGACACTTCAGAGGATGCTGGGGGCTCACCCAGAGAGTGACAGCGACACACTTCAGAGGATGCTAAGGGCTCACCCAGAGACTGACAACAACACTTCAGAGGATGCTAAGGGCTCACCCAGAGACTGACAGCGACACACTTCAGAGGATGCTAAGTACTCATCCAGAGACTGACAACAACACTTCAGAGGATGCTAAGGGCTCACCCAGAGACTGACAGCGACACACTTCAGAGGATGCTAAGGGCTCTCCCAGAGACTGACTGCAGCACTTTAGAGGATGCTAGCTGCTCACCCGGAGACTGACTGCGACACTTCAGAGGATGCTAGTTGCTCTCGCCAGAGACTGACAGGTGCTCTTCTGATGATGAAAGTGGCCGAACTTACAGGGGAAACATTATTTACAATGCGGCTTGAACCATGCTGTGCTCACCCAGAGACTGACAGTGACACTTCAGAGGATGCTAGGGGCTCTCCCAGAGACTGACAACAACCCTTCAGAGGATGCTAAGGGGCTCACCCAGAGACTGACAACAACCCTTCAGAGGATGCTAAGGGCTCACCCAGAGACTGACAGCGACACTTCAGAGGATGCTGGGGGCTCTCGTAGAGACTGACAACAACACTACAGAGGATGCTAAGGACTCACCCAGAGACTGACAACAACACACTTCAGAGGATGCTAAGGGCTCACCCAGAGACTGACAGCGACACACTTCAGAGGATGTTAAGGGCTCACCTAGAGAGTGACAGCGACACACTTCAGGGGATGCTAAGGGCTTACCCAGAGACTGACAGCGACACACTTCTGAGGATGCTAGGGGCTCTCCCAGAGACTGACAACAACCCTTCAGAGGATGCTAAGGGCTCACCCAGGGGCTGACAGTGAACCTTCAGAGGATGCTAGGGGCTCACCCAGAGACTGACAACAACACACTTCAGAGGATGCTAAGGGCTCACCCAGAGACTGACAGCAACACACTTCAGGGGATGCTAAGGGCTCACCCAGAGACTGACAGCGACACTTCAGAGCATTCTAAGGGCTCTCCCAGAGACTGCCAACAACACTTCAGAGGATGCCAAGGGCTCACCCAGAGACTGACAACAACACATTTTAGAGGATGCTAAGGGCTCACCCAGAGACTGACAACAACACTTCAGAGGATGCTAAGAGCTCACCCAGAGACTGACAGTGACACTTCAGTGGATGCTAGGGGCTCTCCCAGAGACTGACAACAACACTTCAGAGGATGCTAAGGGCTCACCCAGAGACTGACAACAACACACTTCAGGGTATGCTAAGGGCTCACCCAGAGACTCACAGTGACACTTGAGTGGATGCTGGGGGCTCTCTCAGAGACTGACAACAGCCCTTCAGAGGATGCTAAGGGGCTCACACAGAGACTGACAGCGACACACTTCAGAGGATGCTAAGGGCTCACCTAGAGACTGACAGTGACACTTCAGAGGATGCTAGGGGCTCTCCCAGAGTCTGACAACAACACTTCAGAGGATGCTAGGGGCTCTCCCAGAGACTGACAACAACACTTCGGAGGATGCTAAGGGTTCACCCAGAGACTGACAGCGACACACTTCAGAGGATGCTAAGGGCTCACCCAGAGACTGACAGTGACACTTCGGAGGATGCTAGGGGCTCACCCAGAGACTGACAGCAACACACTTCAGAGGATGCTAAGGGCTCACCCAGAGACTGACAACAACACTTCAGAGGATGCTAAGGGCTCACCCAGAGACTGACAACAACACTTCAGAGGATGCTAAGGGCTCACCCAGAGACTGACAACAACCCTTCAGAGGATGCTAAGGGACTCTCCCAGAGACTGACAACAACCCTTCAGAGGATGCTAAGGGACTCACCCAGAGACTGACAGCGACACTTCAGAGGATGCTAGGGGCTCTCGTAGAGACTGACAACACTACAGAGGATGCTAAGGGCTCACCCAGAGACTGACAGCGACACACTTCAGAGGATGCTAGGGGCTCTCACAGAGACTGACAACAACCCTTCAGAGGATGCTAAGGGCTCACCCAGGGGCTGACAGTGACACTTCAGAGGATGCTAGGGGCTCGCTCAGAGACTGACAACAACACACTTCAGAGGATGCTAAGGGCTCACCCAGAGCCTGACAGCGACACTTCAGAGGATGCTAGGTGCTCACCCAGAGACTTACAGTGACACTTCAGAGGATGCTGGGGGCTCACCCAGAGAGTGACAGCGACACACTTCAGAGGATGCTAAGGGCTCACCCAGAGACTGACAACAACACTTCAGAGGATGCTAAGGGCTCACCCAGAGACTGACAACAACACTTCAGAGGATGCTAAGGGCTCACCCAGAGACTGACAGCGACACACTTCAGAGGATGCTAAGGGCTCATCCAGAGACTGACAACAACACTTCAGAGGATGCTAAGGGCTCACCCAGAGACTGACAGCGACACACTTCAGAGGATGCTAAGGGCTCACCCAGAGACTGACAGCGACACACTTCAGAGGATGCTAGGGGCTCTCCCAGAGACTGACTGCAGCACTTTAGAGGATGCTAGCTGCTCACCCGGAGACTGACTGCGACACTTCAGAGGATGCTAGTTGCTCTCGCTAGAGACTGACAGGTGCTCTTCTGATGATGAAAGTGGCCGAACTTACAGGGGAAACATTATTTACAATGCGGCTTGAACCATGCTGTGCTCACCCAGAGACTGACAGTGACACTTCAGAGGATGCTAGGGGCTCTCCCAGAGACTGACAACAACCCTTCAGAGGATGCTAAGGGGCTCACCCAGGGACTGACAACAACCCTTCAGAGGATGCTAAGGGCTCACCCAGAGACTGACAGCGACACTTCAGAGGATGCTAGGGGCTCTCGTAGAGACTGACAACAACACTACAGAGGATGCTAAGGAGTCACCCAGCGACTGACAACAACACACTTCAGAGGATGCTAAGGGCTCACCCAGAGACTGACAGCGACACACTTCAGAGGATGTTAAGGGCTCACCTAGAGAGTGACAGCGACACACTTCAGGGGATACTAAGGGCTCACCCAGAGACTGACAGCGACACACTTCAGAGGATGCTAGGGGCTCTCCCAGAGACTGACAACAACCCTTCAGAGGATGCTAAGGGCTCACCCAGGGGCTGACAGTGAACCTTCAGAGGATGCTAGGGGCTCACCCAGAGACTGACAACAACACACTTCAGAGGATGCTAAGGGCTCACCCAGAGACTGACAGCGACACACTTCAGGGGATGCTAAGGGCTCACCCAGAGACTGACAGCGACACTTCAGAGCATGCTAGGGGCTCTCCCAGAGACTGACAACAACACTTCAGAGGATGCCAAGGGCTCACCCAGAGACTGACAACAACACATTTTAGAGGATGCTAAGGGCTCACCCAGAGACTCACAACAACACTTCAGAGGATGCTAAGAGCTCACCCAGAGACTGACAGTGACACAACAGAGGATGCTAGGGGCTCTCCCAGAGACTGACAACAACACTTCAGAGGATGCTAAGGGCTCACCCAGAGACTGACAACAACACACTTCAGGGTATGCTAAGGGCTCACCCAGAGACTGACAGTGACACTTCAGAGGATGCTAGGGGCTCTCTCAGAGACTGACAACAGCCCTTCAGAGGATGCTAAGGGGCTCACACAGAGACTGACAGCGACACACTTCAGAGGATGCTAAGGGCTCACCTAGAGACTGGCAGTGACACTTCAGAGGATGCTAGGGGATCTCCCAGAGTCTGACAACAACACTTCAGAGGATGCTAGGGGCTCTCCCAGAGACTGACAACAACACTTCGGAGGATGCTAAGGGTTCACCCAGAGACTGACAGCGACACACTTCAGAGGATGCTAAGGGCTCACCCAGAGACTGACAGTGACACTTCGGAGGATGCTAGGGGCTCACCCAAAGACTGACAGCGACACACTTCAGAGGATGCTAAGGGCTCACCCAGAGACTGACAACAACACTTCAGAGGATGCTAAGGGCTCACCCAGAGACTGACAACAACACTTCAGAGGATGCTAAGGGCTCACCCAGAGACTGACAGCGACACACTTCAGAGGATGCTAAGGGCTCATCCAGAGACTGACAACAACACTTCAGAGGATGCTAAGGGCTCACCCAGAGACTGACAGCGACACACTTCAGAGGATGCTAAGGGATCACCCAGAGACTGACAGCGACACACTTCAGAGGATGCTAGGGGCTCTCCCAGAGACTGACTGCAGCACTTTAGAGGATGCTAGCTGCTCACCCAGAGACTGGCTGCGACACTTCAGAGGATGCTAGTTGCTCTCGCCAGAGACTGACAGGTGCTCTTCTGATGATGAAAGTGGCCGAACTTACAGGGGAAACATTATTTACAATGCGGCTTGAACCATGCTGTGCTCACCCAGAGACTGACAGTGACACTTCAGAGGATGCTAGGGGCTCTCCCAGAAACTGACAACAACCCTTCAGAGGATGCTAAGGGACTCACTCAGAGACTGACAGTGACACTTCAGATGATGCTAGGGGCTCTCCCAGAGACTGACAACAACACTTCAGAGGATGCTAAGGGCTCACCCAGAGACTGACAACAACACACTTCAGAGGATGCTAAGGGCTCACCCAGAGACTGACAGCGACACACTTCAGGGTATGCTAAGGGCTCACCCAGAGACTGACAGGGACACTTCAGAGGATGCTAGGGGCTCACCCAGAGACTGACAACAACCCTTCAGAGGATGCTAAGGGCTCTCCCAGAGACTGACAGTGACACTTCAGAGGATGCTGGGGGCTCACCCAGAGAGTGACAGCGACACACTTTAGAGGATGCTAAGGGCTCACCCAGAGACTGACAACAACACTTCAGAGGATGCTAAGGGCTCACCCAGAGACTGACAGCGACACACTTCAGAGGATGCTAAGGGCTCATCCGGAGACTGACAACAACACTTCAGAGGATGCTAAGGGCTCACCCAGAGACTGACAGCGACACACTTCAGAGGATGCTAAGGGCTCACCCAGAGACTGACAGCGACACACTTCAGAGGATGCTAGGGGCTCACCCAGAGACTGAAATTGACACTTCAGATGATGCTAGGGGCTCTCCCAGAGACTGACAACAACAATTCAGAGGATGCTAAGGGCTCACCCAGAGACTGACAACAACACACTTCAGAGGATGCTAAGGGCTCACCCAGAGACTGACAGCGACACACTTCAGGGTATGCTAAGGGCTCACCCAGAGACTGACAGCGACACTTCAGAGGATGCTAGGGGCTTACCCAGAGACTGACAACAACCCTTCAGAGGATGCTAAGGGCTCTCCCAGAGACTGACAGTGACACTTCAGAGGATGCTGGGGGCTCACCCAGAGAGTGACAGCGACACACTTTAGAGGATGCTAAGGGCTCACCCAGAGACTGACAACAACACTTCAGAGGATGCTAAGGGCTCACCCAGAGACTGACAGCGACACACTTCAGAGGATGCTAGGGGCTCACCCAGAGACTGACAGTGACACTTCAGATGATGCTAGGGGCTCTCCCAGAGACTGACAACAACAATTCAGAGGATGCTAAGGGCTCACCCAGAGACTGACAACAACACACTTCAGAGGATGCTAAGGGCTCACCCAGAGACTGACAGCGACACACTTCAGGGTATGCTAAGGGCTCACCCAGAGACTGACAGCGACACTTCAGAGGATGCTAGGGGCTTACCCAGAGACTGACAACAACCCTTCAGAGGATGCTAAGGGCTCTCCCAGAGACTGACAGTGACACTTCAGAGGATGATGGGGGCTCACCCAGAGAGTGACAGCGACACACTTTAGAGGATGCTAAGGGCTCACCCAGAGACTGACAACAACACTTCAGAGGATGCTAAGGGCTCACCCAGAGACTGACAGCGACACACTTCAGAGGATGCTAAGGGCTCATCCAGAGACTGACAACAACACTTCAGAGGATGCTAAGGCCTCACCCAGAGACTGACAGCGACACACTTCAGAGGATGCTAAGGGCTCACCCAGAGACTGACAGCGACACACTTCAGAGGATGCTAGGGGCTCTCCCAGAGACTGACTGCAGCACTTTAGAGGATGCTAGCTGCTCACCCAGAGACTGACTGCGACACTTCAGAGGATGCTAGTTGCTCTCGCCAGAGACTGACAGGTGCTCTTCTGATGATGAAAGTGGCCGAACTTACAAGGGAAACATTATTTACAATGCGGCTTGAACCATGCTGTGCTCACCCAGAGACTGACAGTGACACTTCAGAGGATGCTAGGGGCTCTCCCAGAAACTGACAACAACCCTTCAGAGGATGCTAAGGGCTCACCCAGAGACTGACAGCGACACTTCAGAGGATGCTAGGGGCTCTCGTAGAGACTGACAACAACACTACAGAGGATGCTAAGGGCTCACCCAGAGACTGACAGCGACACACTTCAGAGGATGTTAAGGGCTCACCTAGAGAGTGACAGCGACACACTTCAGGGGATGCTAAGGGCTCACCCAGAGACTGACAGCGACACACTTCAGAGGATGCTAAGGTCTCTCTCAGAGACTGACAACAACCCTTCAGAGGATGCTAAGGGCTCACCCAGGGGCTGACAGTGACACTTCAGAGGATGCTAGGGGCTCGCCCAGAGACTGACAACAACACACTTCAGAGGATGCTAAGGGCTCACCCAGAGCCTGACAGCGACACTTCAGAGGATGCTAGGGGCTCACCCAGAGACTGACAACAACCCTTCAGAGGATGCTAAGGGCTCTCCCAGAGACTTACAGTGACACTTCAGAGGATGCTGGGGGCTCACCCAGAGAGTGACAGCGACACACTTCAGAGGATGCTTAGGGCTCACCCAGAGACTGACAACAACACTTCAGAGGATGCTAAGGGCTCACCCAGAGACTGACAGCGACACACTTCAGGGTATGCTAAGGGCTCACCCAGAGACTGACAGTGACACTTCAGAGGATGCTAGGGGCTCTCTCAGAGACTGACAACAGCCCTTCAGAGGATGCTAAGGGGCTCACACAGACACTGACAGCGACACACTTCAGAGGATGCTAAGGGCTCATCCAGAGACTGACTGCGACACTTCAGAGGATGCTAGTTGCTCTCGCCAGAGACTGACAGGTGCTCTTCTGATGATGAAAGTGGCCGAACTTACAAGGGAAACATTATTTACAATGCGGCTTGAACCATTCTGTGCTCACCCAGAGACTGACAGTGACACTTCAGAGGATGCTAGGGGCTCTCCCAGAGACTGACAACAACCCTTCAGAGGATGCTAAGGGGCTCACCCAGAGACTGACAACAACCCTTCAGAGGATGCTAAGGGCTCACCCAGAGACTGACAGCGACACTTCAGAGGATGCTAGGGGCTCTCGTAGAGACTGACAACAACACTACAGAGGATGCTAAGGACTCACCCAGAGACTGACAACAACACACTTCAGAGGATGCTAAGGGCTCACCCAGAGACTGACAGCGACACACTTCAGAGGATGTTAAGGGCTCACCTAGAGAGTGACAGCGACACACTTCAGGGGATGCTAAGGGCTCACCCAGAGACTGACAACGACACACTTCAGAGGATGCTAGGGGCTCTCCCAGAGACTGACAACAACCCTTCAGAGGATGCTAAGGGCTCACCCAGGGGCTGACAGTGAACCTTCAGAGGATGCTAGGGGCTCACCCAGAGACTGACAACAACACACTTCAGAGGATGCTAAGGGCTCACCCAGAGACTGACAGCGACACACTTCAGGGGATGCTAAGGGCTCACCCAGAGACTGACAGCGACACTTCAGAGCATGCTAGGGGCTCTCCCAGAGACTGACAACAACACTTCAGAGGATGCCAAGGGCTCACCCAGAGACTGACAACAACATATTTTAGAGGATGCTAAGGGCTCACCCAGAGACTGACAACAACACTTCAGAGGATGCTAAGAGCTCACCCAGAGACTGACAGTGACACTTCAGAGGATGCTAGGGGCTCTCCCAGAGACTGACAACAACACTTCAGAGGATGCTAAGGGCTCACCCAGAGACTGACAACAACACACTTCAGGGTATGCTAAGGGCTCACCCAGAGACTGACAGTGACACTTCAGAGGATGCTAGGGGCTCTCTCAGAGACTGACAACAGCCCTTCAGAGGACGCTAAGGGGCTCACACAGAGACTGACAGCGACACACTTCAGAGGATGTTAATGGCTCACCTAGAGAGTGACAGCGACACACTTCAGGGGATGCTAAGGGCTCACCCAGAGACTGACAGCGACACACTTCAGAGGATGCTAGGGGCTCTCCCAGAGACTGACAACAACCCTTCAGAGGATGCTAAGGGCTCACCCAGGGGCTGACAGTGACACTTCAGAGGATGCTAGGGGCTCGCCCAGAGACTGACAACAACACACTTCAGAGGATGCTAAGGGCTCACCCAGAGCCTGACAGCGACACTTCAGAGGATGCTAGGGGCTCACCCAGAGACTGACAACAACCCATCAGAGGATGCTAAGGGCTCTCCCAGAGACTTACAGAGACACTTCAGAGGATGCTGGGGGCTCACCCAGAGAGTGACAGCGACACACTTCAGAGGATGCTAAGGGCTCACCCAGAGACTGACAACAACACTTCAGAGGATGCTAAGGGCTCACCCAGAGACTGACAGCGACACACTTCAGAGGATGCTAAGTGCTCATCCAGAGACTGACAACAACACTTCAGAGGATGCTAAGGGCTCACCCAGAGACTGACAGCGACACACTTCAGAGGATGCTAAGGGCTCACCCAGAGACTGACAGCGACACACTTCAGAGGATGCTAGGGGCTCTCCCAGAGACTGACTGCAGCACTTTAGAGGATGCTAGCTGCTCACCCGGAGACTGACTGCGACACTTCAGAGGATGCTAGTTGCTCTCGCCAGAGACTGACAGGTGCTCTTCTGATGATGAAAGTGGCCGAACTTACAAGGGAAACATTATTTACAATGCGGCTTGAACCATGCTGTGCTCACCCAGAGACTGACAGTGACACTTCAGAGGATGCTAGGGGCTCTCCCAGAGACTGACAACAACCCTTCAGAGGATGCTAAGGGGCTCACCCAGAGACTGACAACAACCCTTCAGAGGATGCTAAGGGCTCACCCAGAGACTGACAGCGACACTTCAGAGGATGCTAGGGGCTCTCGTAGAGACTGACAACAACACTACAGAGGATGCTAAGGACTCACCCAGAGACTGACAACAACACACTTCAGAGGATGCTAAGGGCTCACCCAGAGACTGACAGCGACACACTTCAGAGGATGTTAAGGGCTCACCTAGAGAGTGACAGCGACACACTTCAGGGGATGCTAAGGGCTCACCCAGAGACTGACAGCGACACACTTCAGAGGATGCTAGGGGCTCTCCCAGAGACTGACAACAACCCTTCAGAGGATGCTAAGGGCTCACCCAGGGGCTGACAGTGAACCTTCAGAGGATGCTAGGGGCTCACCCAGAGACTGACAACAAACACACTTCAGAGGATGCTAAGGGCTCACCCAGAGACTGACAACAGCCCTTCAGAGGATGCTAAGGGGCTCACACACAGACTGACAGCGACACACTTCAGAGGATGCTAAGGGCTCACCTAGAGACTGACAGTGACACTTCAGAGGATGCTAGGGGCTCTCCCAGAGTCTGACAACAACACTTCAGAAGATGCTAGGGGCTCTCCCAGAGACTGACAACAACACTTCGGAGGATGCTAAGGGTTCACCCAGAGACTGACAGCGACACACTTCAGAGGATGCTAAGGGCTCACCCAGAGACTGGCAGTGACACTTCGGAGGATGCTAGGGGCTCTCCGAGAGTCTGACAACAACACTTCAGAGGATGCTAAGGGCACACCCAGAGACTGACAGCGACACACTTCAGAGGATGCTAGGGGCTCTCCCAGAGACTGACTGCAGCACTTTAGAGGATGCTAGCTGCTCACCCAGAGACTGACTGCGACACTTCAGAGGATGCTAGTTGCTCTCGCCAGAGACTGACAAGTGCTCTTCTGATGATGAAAGTGGCCGAACGTACAGGGGAAACATTATTTACAATGCGGCTTGAACCATGCTGTGCTCACCCAGAGACTGACAGTGACACTTCAGAGGATGCTAGGAGCTCTCCCAGAAACTGACAACAACCCTTCAGAGGATGCTAAGGGACTCACCCAGAGACTGACAACAACCCTTCAGAGGATGCTAAGGGCTCACCCAGAGACTGACAGCGACACTTCAGAGGATGCTAGGGGCTCTCGTAGAGACTGACAACAACACTACAGAGGATGCTAAGGGCTCACCCAGAGACTGACAGCGACACACTTCAGAGGATGTTAAGGGCTCACCTAGAGAGTGACAGCGACACACTTCAGGGGATGCTAAGGGCTCACCCAGAGACTGACAGCGACACACTTCAGAGGATGCTAGGGGCTCTCCCAGAGACTGACAACAACCCTTCAGAGGATGCTAAGGGCTCACCCAGGGGCTGACAGTGACACTTCAGAGGATGCTAGAGGCTCCCCTGAGACTGACAACAACACACTTCAGAGGATGCTAAGGGCTCACCCAGAGTCTGACAGCGACACTTCAGAGGATGCTTGGGGCTCACCCAGAGACTGACAACAACCCTTCAGAGGATGCTAAGGGCTCTTCCAGAGACTTACAGTGACACTTCAGAGGATGCTGGGGGCTCACCCAGAGAGTGACAGCGACACACTTCAGAGTATGCTAAGGGCTCACCCAGAGACTGACAACAACACTTCAGAGGATGCTAAGGGCTCACCCAGAGACTGACAGCGACACACTTCAGAGGATGCTAAAGGCTCACCCAGAGACTGACAGCGACACAGTTCAGAGGATGCTAGGGGCACTCCCAGAGACTGACTGCAGCACTTTAGAGGATGCTAGCTGCTCACCCAGAGACTGACTGCGACACTTCAGAGGATGCTAGTTGCTCTCGCCAGAGACTGACAGGTGCTCTTCTGATGATGAAAGTGGCCGAACTTACAGGGGAAACATTATTTACAATGCGGCTTGAACCATGCTGTGCTCACCCAGAGACTGACAGTGACACTTCAGAGGATGCTAGGGGCTCTCCCAGAGACTGACAACAACCCTTCAGAGGATGCTAAGGGGCTCACCCAGAGACTGACAACAACCCTTCAGAGGATGCTAAGGGCTCACCCAGAGACTGACAGCGACACTTCAGAGGATGCTAGGGGCTCTCGTAGAGACTGACAACAACACTACAGAGGATGCTAAGGACTCACCCAGAGACTGACAACAACACACTTCAGAGGATGCTAAGGGCTCACCCAGAGACTGACAGCGACACACTTCAGAGGATGTTAAGGGCTCACCTAGAGAGTGACAGCGACACACTTCAGGGGATGCTAAGGGCTCACCCAGAGACTGACAGCGACACACTTCAGAGGATGCTAGGAGCTCTCCCAGAGACTGACAACAACCCTTCAGAGGATGCTAAGGGCTCACCCAGGGGCTGACAGTGACACTTCAGAGGATGCTAGGGGCTCACCCAGAGACTGACAACAACACACTTCAGAGGATGCTAAGGGCTCACCCAGAGACTGACAGCGACACACTTCAGGGGATGCTAAGGGCTCACCCAGAGACTGACAGCGACACTTCAGAGCATGCTAGGGGCTCTCCCAGAGACTGACAACAACACTTCAGAGGATGCCAAGGGCTCACCCAGAGACTGACAACAACACATTTTAGAGGATGCTAAGGGCTCACCCAGAGACTGACAACAACACTTCAGAGGATGCTAAGAGCTCACCCAGAGAGTGACAGTGACACTTCAGAGGATGCTAGGGGCTCTCCCAGAGACTGACAACAACACTTCAGAGGATGCTAAGGGCTCACCCAGAGACTGACAACAACACACTTCAGGGCATGCTAAGGGCTCACCCAGAGACTGACAGTGACACTTCAGAGGATGCTAGGGGCTCTCTCAGAGACTGACAACAGCCCTTCAGAGGATGCTAAGGGGCTAACACAGAGACTGACAGCGACACACTTCAGAGGATGCTAAGGGCTCACCTAGAGACTGACAGTGACACTTCAGAGGATGCTAGGGGCTCTCCCAGAGTCTGACAACAACACTTCAGAGGATGCTAGGGGCTCTCCCAGAGACTGACAACAACACTTCGGAGGATGCTAAGGGTTCACCCAGAGACTGACAGCGACACACTTCAGAGGATGCTAAGGGCTCACCCAGAGACTGACAGTGACACTTCGGAGGATGCTAGGGGCTCACCCAGAGACTGACAGCGACACACTTCAGAGGATGCTAAGGGCTCACCCAGAGATTGACAACAACACTTCAGAGGATGCTAAGGGCTCATCCAGAGACTGACAACAACACTTCAGAGGATGCTAAGGGCTCACCCAGAGACTGACAGCGACACACTTCAGAGGATGCTAAGGGCTCATCCAGAGACTGACAACAACACTTCAGAGGATGCTAAGGGCTCACCCAGAGACTGACAGCGACAAACTTCAGAGGATGATAAGGGCTCACCCAGAGACTGACAGCGACACACTTCAGAGGATGCTAAGGGCTCACCCAGAGACTGACAGCGACACACTTCAGAGGATGCTAGGGGCTCTCCCAGAGACTGACTGCGACACTTCAGAGGATGCTAGTTGCTCTCGCCAGAGACTGACAGGTGCTCTTCTGATGATGAAAGTGGCCGAACTTACAGGGGAAACATTATTTACAATGCGGCTTGAACCATGCTGTGCTCACCCAGAGACTGACAGTGACACTTCAGAGGATGCTAGGAGCTCTCCCAGAAACTGACAACAACCCTTCAGAGGATGCTAAGGGACTCACCCAGAGACTGACAACAACCCTTCAGAGGATGCTAAGGGCTCACCCAGAGACTGACAGCGACACACTTCAGAGGATGTTAAGGGCTCACCTAGAGAGTGACAGCGACACACTTCAGGGGATGCTAAGGGCTCACCCAGAGACTGACAACAACCCTTCAGAGGATGCTAAGGGCTCACCCAGAGACTGACAGCGACACACTTCAGGGTATGCTAAGGGCTCACCCAGAGACTGACAGCGACACTTCAGAGGATGCTAGGGGCTCACCCAGAGACTGACAACAACCCTTCAGAGGATGCTAAGGGCTCTCCAAGAGACTGACAGTGACACTTCAGAGGATGCTGGGGGCTAACCCAGAGAGTGACAGCGACACACTTCAGAGGATGCTAAGGGCTCACCCAGAGACTGACAACAACACTTCAGAGGATGCTAAGGGCTCACCCAGAGACTGACAGCGACATACTTCAGAGGATGCTAAGGGCTCACCCAGAGACTGACAGCGACACACTTCAGAGGATGCTAAGGGCTCACCCAGAGACTGACAGCGACACACTTCAGAGGATGCTAGTGGCTCTCCCAGAGACTGACTGCGACACTTCAGAGGATGCTAGTTGCTCTCGCCAGAGACTGACAGGTGCTCTTCTGATGATGAAAGTGGCCGAACTTACAGGGGAAACATTATTTACAATGCGGCTTGAACCATGCTGTGCTCACCCAGAGACTGACAGTGACACTTCAGAGGATGCTAGGGGCTCTCCCAGAAACTGACAACAACCCTTCAGAGGATGCTAAGGGACTCACCCAGAGACTGACATGACACTTCAGAGGATGCTAGGGGCTCTCTCAGAGACTGACAACAGCCCTTCAGAGGATGCTAAGGGGCTCACACAGAGACTGACAGCGACACACTTCAGAGGATGCTAAGGGCTCACCCAGAGACTGACAGTGACACTTCAGAGGATGCTAGGGGCTCTCCCAGAGACTGACAGCGACACACTTCAGAGGATGCTAAGGGCTCACTCAGAGACTGACAACAACACACTTCAGAGGATGCTAAGGGCTCACCCAGAGACTGACAGCGACACACTTCAGGGTATGCTAAGGGCTCACCCAGAGACTGACAGCGACACTTCAGAGGATGCTAGGGGCTCACCCAGAGACTGACAACAACCCTTCAGAGGATGCTAAGGGCTCTCCCAGAGACTGACAGTGACACTTCAGAGGATGCTGGGGGCTAACCCAGAGAGTGACAGCGACACACTTCAGAGGATGCTAAGGGCTCACCCAGAGACTGACAACAACACTTCAGAGGATGCTAAGGGCTCACCCAGAGACTGACAGCGACACACTTCAGAGGATGCTAAGGGCTCATCCAGAGACTGACAACAACACTTCAGAGGATGCTAAGGGCTCACCCAGAGACTGACAGCGACACACTTCAGAGGATGCTAAGGGCTCACCCAGAGACTGACAGCGACACACTTCAGAGGATGCTAGGGGCTCTCGTAGAGACTGACAACAACACTACAGAGGATGCTAAGGGCTCACCCAGAGACTGACAGCGACGCACTTCAGAGGATGTTAAGGGCTCACCTAGAGAGTGACAGCGACACACTTCAGGGGATGCTAAGGGCTCACCCAGAGACTGACAGCGACACACTTCAGAGGATGCTAGGGGCTCTCCCAGAGACTGACAACAACCCTTCAGAGGATGCTAAGGGCACACCCAGGGGCTGACAGTGACACTTCAGAGGATGCTAGGGGCTCGCCCAGAGACTGACAACAACACACTTCAGAGGATGCTAAGGGCTCACCCAGAGCCTGACAGCGACACTTCAGAGGATGCTAGGGGCTCACCCAGAGACTGACAACAACCCTTCAGAGGATGCTAAGGGCTCTCCCAGAGACTGACAACAACCCTTCAGAGGATGCTAAGGGCTCACCCAGAGACTGACAGCGACACTACAGAGGATGCTAGGGGCTCTCGTAGAGACTGACAACAACACTACAGAGGATGCTAAGGGCTCACCCAGAGACTGACAGCGACACACTTCAGAGGATGTTAAGGGCTCACCTAGAGAGTGACAGCGACACACTTCAGGGGATGCTAAGGGCTCACCCAGAGACTGACAGCGACACACTTCAGAGGATGCTAGGGGCTCTCCCAGAGACTGACAACAACCCTTCAGAGGATGCTAAGGGCTCACCCAGGGGCTGACAGTGACACTTCAGAAGATGCTAGGGGCTCGCCCGGAGACTGACAACAACACACTTCAGAGGATGCTAAGGGCTCACCCAGAGCCTGACAGCGACACTTCAGAGGATGCTAGGGGCTCACCCAGAGACTGACAACAACCCTTCAGAGGATGCTAAGGGCTCTCCCAGAGACTTACAGTGACACTTCAGAGGATGTTGGGGGCTCACCCAGAGAGTGACAGTGACACACTTCAGAGGATGCTAAGGGCTCACCCAGAGACTGACAACAACACTTCAGAGGATGCTAAGGGCTCACCCAGAGACTGACAGCGACACACTTCAGAGGATGCTAAGTGCTCATCCAGAGACTGACAACAACACTTCAGAGGATGCTAAGGGCTCACCCAGAGACTGACAGCGACACACTTCAGAGGATGCTAAGGGCTCATCCAGAGACTGACAACAACACTTCAGAGGATGCTAAGGGCTCACCCAGAGACTGACAGCGACATACTTCAGAGGATGCTAAGGGCTCACCCAGAGACTGACAGCGACACACTTCAGAGGATGCTAAGGGCTCACCCAGAGACTGACAGCGACACACTTTAGAGGATGCTAGCTGCTCACCCGGAGACTGACTGCGACACTTCAGAGGATGCTAGTTGCTCTCGCTAGAGACTGACAGGTGCTCTTCTGATGATGAAAGTGGCCGAACTTACAGGGGAAACATTATTTACAATGCGGCTTGAACCATGCTGTGCTCACCCAGAGACTGACAGTGACACTTCAGAGGATGCTAGGGGCTCTCCCAGAGACTGACAACAACCCTTCAGAGGATGCTAAGGGGCTCACCCAGGGACTGACAACAACCCTTCAGAGGATGCTAAGGGCTCACCCAGAGACTGACAGCGACACTTCAGAGGATGCTAGGGGCTCTCGTAGAGACTGACAACAACACTACAGAGGATGCTAAGGAGTCACCCAGCGACTGACAACAACACACTTCAGAGGATGCTAAGGGCTCACCCAGAGACTGACAGCGACACACTTCAGAGGATGTTAAGGGCTCACCTAGAGAGTGACAGCGACACACTTCAGGGGATGCTAAGGGCTCACCCAGAGACTGACAGCGACACACTTCAGAGGATGCTAGGGGCTCTCCCAGAGACTGACAACAACCCTTCAGAGGATGCTAAGGGCTCACCCAGGGGCTGACAGTGAACCTTCAGAGGATGCTAGGGGCTCACCCAGAGACTGACAACAACACACTTCAGAGGATGCTAAGGGCTCACCCAGAGACTTACAGCGACACACTTCAGGGGATGCTAAGGGCTCACCCAGAGACTGACAGCGACACTTCAGAGCATGCTAGGGGCTCTCCCAGAGTTTGACAACAACACTTCAGAGGATGCCAAGGGCTCACCCAGAGACTGACAACAACACATTTTAGAGGATGCTAAGGGCTCACCCAGAGACTCACAACAACACTTCAGAGGATGCTAAGAGCTCACCCAGAGACTGACAGTGACACAACAGAGGATGCTAGGGGCTCTCCCAGAGACTGACAACAACACTTCAGAGGATGCTAAGGGCTCACCCAGAGACTGACAACAACACACTTCAGGGTATGCTAAGGGCTCACCCAGAGACTGACAGTGACACTTCAGAGGATGCTAGGGGCTCTCTCAGAGACTGACAACAGCCCTTCAGAGGATGCTAAGGGGCTCACACAGAGACTGACAGCGACACACTTCAGAGGATGCTAAGGGCTCACCTAGAGACTGGCAGTGACACTTCAGAGGATGCTAGGGAATCTCCCAGAGTCTGACAACAACACTTCAGAGGATGCTAGGGGCTCTCCCAGAGACTGACAACAACACTTCGGAGGATGCTAAGGGTTCACCCAGAGACTGACAGCGACACACTTCAGAGGATGCTAAGGGCTCACCCAGAGACTGACAGTGACACTTCGGAGGATGCTAGGGGCTCACCCAGAGACTGACAGCGACACACTTCAGAGGATGCTAAGGGCTCACCCAGAGACTGACAACAACACTTCAGAGGATGCTAAGGGCTCACCCAGAGACTGACAACAACACTTCAGAGGATGCTAAGGGCTCACCCAGAGACTGACAGCGACACACTTCAGAGGATGCTAAGGGCTCATCCAGAGACTGACAACAACACTTCAGAGGATGCTAAGGGCTCACCCAGAGACTGACAGCGACACACTTCAGAGGATGCTAAGGGATCACCCAGAGACTGACAGCGACACACTTCAGAGGATGCTAGGGGCTCTCCCAGAGACTGACTGCAGCACTTTAGAGGATGCTAGCTGCTCACCCAGAGACTGACTGCGACACTTCAGAGGATGCTAGTTGCTCTCGCCAGAGACTGACAGGTGCTCTTCTGATGATGAAAGTGGCCGAACTTACAGGGGAAACATTATTTACAATGCGGCTTGAACCATGCTGTGCTCACCCAGAGACTGACAGTGACACTTCAGAGGATGCTAGGGGCTCTCCCAGAAACTGACAACAACCCTTCAGAGGATGCTAAGGGACTCACTCAGAGACTGACAGTGACACTTCAGATGATGCTAGGGGCTCTCCCAGAGACTGACAACAACACTTCAGAGGATGCTAAGGGCTCACCCAGAGACTGACAACAACACACTTCAGAGGATGCTAAGGGCTCACCCAGAGACTGACAGCGACACACTTCAGGGTATGCTAAGGGCTCACCCAGAGACTGACAGGGACACTTCAGAGGATGATAGGGGCTCACCCAGAGACTGACAACAACCCTTCAGAGGATGCTAAGGGACTCACCCAGAGACTGACAACAACCCTTCAGAGGATGCTAAGGGCTCACCCAGAGACTGACAGCGACACTTCAGAGGATGCTAGGGGCTCTCGTAGAGACTGACAACAACACTACAGAGGATGCTAAGGGCTCACCCAGAGACTGACAGCGACACACTTCAGAGGATGTTAAGGGCTCACCTAGAGAGTGACAGCGACACACTTCAGGGGATGCTAAGGGCTCACCCAGAGACTGACAGCGACACACTTCAGAGGATGCTAGGGGCTCTCCCAGAGACTGACAACAACCCTTCAGAGGATGCTAAGGGCTCACCCAGGGGCTGACAGTGACACTTCAGAGGATGCTAGAGGCTCCCCTGAGACTGACAACAACACACTTCAGAGGATGCTAAGGGCTCACCCAGAGTCTGACAGCGACACTTCAGAGGATGCTTGGGGCTCACCCAGAGACTGACAACAACCCTTCAGAGGATGCTAAGGGCTCTTCCAGAGACTTACAGTGACACTTCAGAGGATGCTGGGGGCTCACCCAGAGAGTGACAGCGACACACTTCAGAGTATGCTAAGGGCTCACCCAGAGACTGACAACAACACTTCAGAGGATGCTAAGGGCTCACCCAGAGACTGACAGCGACACACTTCAGAGGATGCTAAGGGCTCACCCAGAGACTGACAGCGACACAGTTCAGAGGATGCTAGGGGCTCTCCCAGAGACTGACTGCAGCACTTTAGAGGATGCTAGCTGCTCACCCAGAGACTGACTGCGACACTTCAGAGGATGCTAGTTGCTCTCGCCAGAGACTGACAGGTGCTCTTCTGATGATGAAAGTGGCCGAACTTACAGGGGAAACATTATTTACAATGCGGCTTGAACCATGCTGTGCTCACCCAGAGACTGACAGTGACACTTCAGAGGATGCTAGGGGCTCTCCCAGAGACTGACAACAACCCTTCAGAGGATGCTAAGGGGCTCACCCAGAGACTGACAACAACCCTTCAGAGGATGCTAAGGGCTCACCCAGAGACTGACAGCGACACTTCAGAGGATGCTAGGGGCTCTCGTAGAGACTGACAACAACACTACAGAGGATGCTAAGGACTCACCCAGAGACTGACAACAACACACTTCAGAGGATGCTAAGGGCTCACCCAGAGACTGACAGCGACACACTTCAGAGGATGTTAAGGGCTCACCTAGAGAGTGACAGCGACACACTTCAGGGGATGCTAAGGGCTCACCCAGAGACTGACAGCGACACACTTCAGAGGATGCTAGGAGCTCTCCCAGAGACTGACAACAACCCTTCAGAGGATGCTAAGGGCTCACCCAGGGGCTGACAGTGACACTTCAGAGGATGCTAGGGGCTCACCCAGAGACTGACAACAACACACTTCAGAGGATGCTAAGGGCTCACCCAGAGACTGACAGCGACACACTTCAGGGGATGCTAAGGGCTCACCCAGAGACTGACAGCGACACTTCAGAGCATGCTAGGGGCTCTCCCAGAGACTGACAACAACACTTCAGAGGATGCCAAGGGCTCACCCAGAGACTGACAACAACACATTTTAGAGGATGCTAAGGGCTCACCCAGAGACTGACAACAACACTTCAGAGGATGCTAAGAGCTCACCCAGAGACTGACAGTGACACTTCAGAGGATGCTAGGGGCTCTCCCAGAGACTGACAACAACACTTCAGAGGATGCTAAGGGCTCACCCAGAGACTGACAACAACACACTTCAGGGCATGCTAAGGGCTCACCCAGAGACTGACAGTGACACTTCAGAGGATGCTAGGGGCTCTCTCAGAGACTGACAACAGCCCTTCAGAGGATGCTAAGGGGCTAACACAGAGACTGACAGCGACACACTTCAGAGGATGCTAAGGGCTCACCTAGAGACTGACAGTGACACTTCAGAGGATGCTAGGGGCTCTCCCAGAGTCTGACAACAACACTTCAGAGGATGCTAGGGGCTCTCCCAGAGACTGACAACAACACTTCGGAGGATGCTAAGGGTTCACCCAGAGACTGACAGCGACACACTTCAGAGGATGCTAAGGGCTCACCCAGAGACTGACAGTGACACTTCGGAGGATGCTAGGGGCTCACCCAGAGACTGACAGCGACACACTTCAGAGGATGCTAAGGGCTCACCCAGAGATTGACAACAACACTTCAGAGGATGCTAAGGGCTCATCCAGAGACTGACAACAACACTTCAGAGGATGCTAAGGGCTCACCCAGAGACTGACAGCGACACACTTCAGAGGATGCTAAGGGCTCATCCAGAGACTGACAACAACACTTCAGAGGATGCTAAGGGCTCACCCAGAGACTGACAGCGACATACTTCAGAGGATGATAAGGGCTCACCCAGAGACTGACAGCGACACACTTCAGAGGATGCTAAGGGCTCACCCAGAGACTGACAGCGACACACTTCAGAGGATGCTAGGGGCTCTCCCAGAGACTGACTGCGACACTTCAGAGGATGCTAGTTGCTCTCGCCAGAGACTGACAGGTGCTCTTCTGATGATGAAAGTGGCCGAACTTACAGGGGAAACATTATTTACAATGCGGCTTGAACCATGCTGTGCTCACCCAGAGACTGACAGTGACACTTCAGAGGATGCTAGGAGCTCTCCCAGAAACTGACAACAACCCTTCAGAGGATGCTAAGGGACTCACCCAGAGACTGACAACAACCCTTCAGAGGATGCTAAGGGCTCACCCAGAGACTGACAGCGACACTTCAGAGGATGCTAGGGGCTCTCGTAGAGACTGACAACAACACTACAGAGGATGCTAAGGGCTCACCCAGAGACTGACAGCGACACACTTCAGAGGATGTTAAGGGCTCACCTAGAGAGTGACAGCGACACACTTCAGGGGATGCTAAGGGCTCACCCAGAGACTGACAACAACCCTTCAGAGGATGCTAAGGGCTCACCCAGAGACTGACAGCGACACACTTCAGGGTATGCTAAGGGCTCACCCAGAGACTGACAGCGACACTTCAGAGGATGCTAGGGGCTCACCCAGAGACTGACTACAACCCTTCAGAGGATGCTAAGGGCTCTCCCAGAGACTGACAGTGACACTTCAGAGGATGCTGGGGGCTAACCCAGAGAGTGACAGCGACACACTTCAGAGGATGCTAAGGGCTCACCCAGAGACTGACAACAACACTTCTGAGGATGCTAAGGGCTCACCCAGAGACTGACAGCGACATACTTCAGAGGATGCTAAGGGCTCACCCAGAGACTGACAGCGACACACTTCAGAGGATGCTAAGGGCTCACCCAGAGACTGACAGCGACACACTTCAGAGGATGCTAGTGGCTCTCCCAGAGACTGACTGCGACACTTCAGAGGATGCTAGTTGCTCTCGCCAGAGACTGACAGGTGCTCTTCTGATGATGAAAGTGGCCGAACTTACAGGGGAAACATTCTTTACAATGCGGCTTGAACCATGCTGTGCTCACCCAGAGACTGACAGTGACACTTCAGAGGATGCTAGGGGCTCTCCCAGAAACTGACAACAACCCTTCAGAGGATGCTAAGGGACTCACCCAGAGACTGACATGACACTTCAGAGGATGCTAGGGGCTCTCTCAGAGACTGACAACAGCCCTTCAGAGGATGCTAAGGGGCTCACACAGAGACTGACAGCGACACACTTCAGAGGATGCTAAGGGCTCACCCAGAGACTGACAGTGACACTTCAGAGGATGCTAGGGGCTCTCCCAGAGACTGACAGCGACACACTTCAGAGGATGCTAAGGGCTCACCCAGAGACTGACAACAACACACTTCAGAGGATGCTAAGGGCTCACCCAGAGACTGACAGCGACACACTTCAGGGTATGCTAAGGGCTCACCCAGAGACTGACAGCGACACTTCAGAGGATGCTAGGGGCTCACCCAGAGACTGACAACAACCCTTCAGAGGATGCTAAGGGCTCTCCCAGAGACTGACAGTGACACTTCAGAGGATGCTGGGGGCTAACCCAGAGAGTGACAGCGACACACTTCAGAGGATGCTAAGGGCTCACCCAGAGACTGACAACAACACTTCAGAGGATGCTAAGGGCTCACCCAGAGACTGACAGCGACACACTTCAGAGGATGCTAAGGGCTCATCCAGAGACTGACAACAACACTTCAGAGGATGCTAAGGGCTCACCCAGAGACTGACAGCGACACACTTCAGAGGATGCTAAGGGCTCACCCAGAGACTGACAGCGACACACTTCAGAGGATGCTAGGGGCTCTCGTAGAGACTGACAACAACACTACAGAGGATGCTAAGGGCTCACCCAGAGACTGACAGCGACGCACTTCAGAGGATGTTAAGGGCTCACCTAGAGAGTGACAGCGACACACTTCAGGGGATGCTAAGGGCTCACCCAGAGACTGACAGCGACACACTTCAGAGGATGCTAGGGGCTCTCCCAGAGACTGACAACAACCCTTCAGAGGATGCTAAGGGCACACCCAGGGGCTGACAGTGACACTTCAGAGGATGCTAGGGGCTCGCCCAGAGACTGACAACAACACACTTCAGAGGATGCTAAGGGCTCACCCAGAGCCTGACAGCGACACTTCAGAGGATGCTAGGGGCTCACCCAGAGACTGACAACAACCCTTCAGAGGATGCTAAGGGCTCTCCCAGAGACTGACAACAACCCTTCAGAGGATGCTAAGGGCTCACCCAGAGACTGACAGCGACACTTCAGAGGATGCTAGGGGCTCTCGTAGAGACTGACAACAACACTACAGAGGATGCTAAGGGCTCACCCAGAGACTGACAGCGACACACTTCAGAGGATGTTAAGGGCTCACCTAGAGAGTGACAGCGACACACTTCAGGGGATGCTAAGGGCTCACCCAGAGACTGACAGCGACACACTTCAGAGGATGCTAGGGGCTCTCCCAGAGACTGACAACAACCCTTCAGAGGATGCTAAGGGCTCACCCAGGGGCTGACAGTGACACTTCAGAAGATGCTAGGGGCTCGCCCGGAGACTGACAACAACACACTTCAGAGGATGCTAAGGGCTCACCCAGAGCCTGACAGCGACACTTCAGAGGATGCTAGGGGCTCACCCAGAGACTGACAACAACCCTTCAGAGGATGCTAAGGGCTCTCCCAGAGACTTACAGTGACACTTCAGAGGATGTTGGGGGCTCACCCAGAGAGTGACAGTGACACACTTCAGAGGATGCTAAGGGCTCACCCAGAGACTGACAACAACACTTCAGAGGATGCTAAGGGCTCACCCAGAGACTGACAGCGACACACTTCAGAGGATGCTAAGTGCTCATCCAGAGACTGACAACAACACTTCAGAGGATGCTAAGGGCTCACCCAGAGACTGACAGCGACACACTTCAGAGGATGCTAAGGGCTCATCCAGAGACTGACAACAACACTTCAGAGGATGCTAAGGGCTCACCCAGAGACTGACAGCGACATACTTCAGAGGATGCTAAGGGCTCACCCAGAGACTGACAGCGACACACTTCAGAGGATGCTAAGGGCTCACCCAGAGACTGACAGCGACACACTTTAGAGGATGCTAGCTGCTCACCCGGAGACTGACTGCGACACTTCAGAGGATGCTAGTTGCTCTCGCTAGAGACTGACAGGTGCTCTTCTGATGATGAAAGTGGCCGAACTTACAGGGGAAACATTATTTACAATGCGGCTTGAACCATGCTGTGCTCACCCAGAGACTGACAGTGACACTTCAGAGGATGCTAGGGGCTCTCCCAGAGACTGACAACAACCCTTCAGAGGATGCTAAGGGGCTCACCCAGGGACTGACAACAACCCTTCAGAGGATGCTAAGGGCTCACCCAGAGACTGACAGCGACACTTCAGAGGATGCTAGGGGCTCTCGTAGAGACTGACAACAACACTACAGAGGATGCTAAGGAGTCACCCAGCGACTGACAACAACACACTTCAGAGGATGCTAAGGGCTCACCCAGAGACTGACAGCGACACACTTCAGAGGATGTTAAGGGCTCACCTAGAGAGTGACAGCGACACACTTCAGGGGATGCTAAGGGCTCACCCAGAGACTGACAGCGACACACTTCAGAGGATGCTAGGGGCTCTCCCAGAGACTGACAACAACCCTTCAGAGGATGCTAAGGGCTCACCCAGGGGCTGACAGTGAACCTTCAGAGGATGCTAGGGGCTCACCCAGAGACTGACAACAACACACTTCAGAGGATGCTAAGGGCTCACCCAGCGACTGACAGCGACACACTTCAGGGGATGCTAAGGGCTCACCCAGAGACTGACAGCGACACTTCAGAGCATGCTAGGGGCTCTCCCAGAGACTGACAACAACACTTCAGAGGATGCCAAGGGCTCACCCAGAGACTGACAACAACACATTTTAGAGGATGCTAAGGGCTCACCCAGAGACTCACAACAACACTTCAGAGGATGCTAAGAGCTCACCCAGAGACTGACAGTGACACAACAGAGGATGCTAGGGGCTCTCCCAGAGACTGACAACAACACTTCAGAGGATGCTAAGGGCTCACCCAGAGACTGACAACAACACACTTCAGGGTATGCTAAGGGCTCACCCAGAGACTGACAGTGACACTTCAGAGGATGCTAGGGGCTCTCTCAGAGACTGACAACAGCCCTTCAGAGGATGCTAAGGGGCTCACACAGAGACTGACAGCGACACACTTCAGAGGATGCTAAGGGCTCACCTAGAGACTGGCAGTGACACTTCAGAGGATGCTAGGGGATCTCCCAGAGTCTGACAACAACACTTCAGAGGATGCTAGGGGCTCTCCCAGAGACTGACAACAACACTTCGGAGGATGCTAAGGGTTCACCCAGAGACTGACAGCGACACACTTCAGAGGATGCTAAGGGCTCACCCAGAGACTGACAGTGACACTTCGGAGGATGCTAGGGGCTCACCCAGAGACTGACAGCGACACACTTCAGAGGATGCTAAGGGCTCACCCAGAGACTGACAACAACACTTCAGAGGATGCTAAGGGCTCACCCAGAGACTGACAACAACACTTCAGAGGATGCTAAGGGCTCACCCAGAGACTGACAGCGACACACTTCAGAGGATGCTAAGGGCTCATCCAGAGACTGACAACAACACTTCAGAGGATGCTAAGGGCTCACCCAGAGACTGACAGCGACACACTTCAGAGGATGCTAAGGGATCACCCAGAGACTGACAGCGACACACTTCAGAGGATGCTAGGGGCTCTCCCAGAGACTGACTGCAGCACTTTAGAGGATGCTAGCTGCTCACCCAGAGACTGACTGCGACACTTCAGAGGATGCTAGTTGCTCTCGCCAGAGACTGACAGGTGCTCTTCTGATGATGAAAGTGGCCGAACTTACAGGGGAAACATTATTTACAATGCGGCTTGAACCATGCTGTGCTCACCCAGAGACTGACAGTGACACTTCAGAGGATGCTAGGGGCTCTCCCAGAAACTGACAACAACCCTTCAGAGGATGCTAAGGGACTCACTCAGAGACTGACAGTGACACTTCAGATGATGCTAGGGGCTCTCCCAGAGACTGACAACAACACTTCAGAGGATGCTAAGGGCTCACCCAGAGACTGACAACAACACACTTCAGAGGATGCTAAGGGCTCACCCAGAGACTGACAGCGACACACTTCAGGGTATGCTAAGGGCTCACCCAGAGACTGACAGGGACACTTCAGAGGATGCTAGGGGCTCACCCAGAGACTGACAACAACCCTTCAGAGGATGCTAAGGGCTCTCCCAGAGACTGACAGTGACACTTCAGAGGATGCTGGGGGCTCACCCAGAGAGTGACAGCGACACACTTTAGAGGATGCTAAGGGCTCACCCAGAGACTGACCACAACACTTCAGAGGATGCTAAGGGCTCACCCAGAGACTGACAGCGACACACTTCAGAGGATGCTAAGGGCTCATCCAGAGACTGACAACAACACTTCAGAGGATGCTAAGGGCTCACCCAGAGACTGACAGCGACACACTTCAGAGGATGCTAAGGGCTCACCCAGAGACTGACAGCGACACACTTCAGAGGATGCTAGGGGCTCACCCAGAGACTGACAGTGACACTTCAGATGATGCTAGGGGCTCTCCCAGAGACTGACAACAACAATTCAGAGGATGCTAAGGGCTCACCCAGAGACTGACAACAACACACTTCAGAGGATGCTAAGGGCTCACCCAGAGACTGACAGCGACACACTTCAGGGTATGCTAAGGGCTCACCCAGAGACTGACAGCGACACTTCAGAGGATGCTAGGGGCTCACCCAGAGACTGACAACAACCCTTCAGAGGATGCTAAGGGCTCTCCCAGAGACTGACAGTGACACTTCAGAGGATGCTGGGGGCTCACCCAGAGAGTGACAGCGACACACTTTAGAGGATGCTAAGGGCTCACCCAGAGACTGACAACAACACTTCAGAGGATGCTAAGGGCTCACCCAGAGACTGACAGCGACACACTTCAGAGGATGCTAAGGGCTCATCCAGAGACTGACAACAACACTTCAGAGGATGCTAGGGGCTCTCCCAGAGACTGACTGCAGCACTTTAGAGGATGCTAGCTGCTCACCCAGAGACTGACTGCGACACTTCAGAGGATGCTAGTTGCTCTCGCCAGAGACTGACAGGTGCTCTTCTGATGATGAAAGTGGCCGAACTTACAAGGGAAACATTATTTACAATGCGGCTTGAACCATGCTGTGCTCACCCAGAGACTGACAGTGACACTTCAGAGGATGCTAGGGGCTCTCCCAGAAACTGACAACAACCCTTCAGAGGATGCTAAGGGCTCACCCAGAGACTGACAGCGACACTTCAGAGGATGCTAGGGGCTCTCGTAGAGACTGACAACAACACTACAGAGGATGCTAAGGGCTCACCCAGAGACTGACAGCGACACACTTCAGAGGATGCTAGGGGCTCTCCCAGAGACTGACAACAACCCTTCAGAGGATGCTAGGGGCTCACCCAGAGACTGACAGCGGCACACTTCAGAGGATGCCAAGGGCTCACCCAGAGACTGAGAGCGACACACTTCAGAGGATGCTAAAGGCACTCCCAGAGACTGACAACAACACACTTCAAAGGATGCTAAGGGCTCACCCAGAGACTGACAGCGACACACTTCAGGGTATGCTAAGGGCTCACCCAGAGACTGACAGAGACACTTCAGAGGATGCTAGGGGCTCTCCCAGAGACTGATAACAACTCTTCAGAGGATGCTAAGGAGCTCACCCAGAGACTGACAGCGACACACTTCAGAGGATGCTAAGGGCTCACCCAGAGCCTGACAGCGACACTTCAGAGGATGCTAGGGGCTCACCCAGAGACTGACAACAACCCTTCAGAGGATGCTAAGGGCTCTCCCAGAGACTTACAGTGACACTTCAGAGGATGTTGGGGGCTCACCCAGAGAGTGACAGTGACACACTTCAGAGGATGCTAAGGGCTCACCCAGAGACTGACAACAACACTTCAGAGGATGCTAAGGGCTCACCCAGAGACTGACAGCGACACACTTCAGAGGATGCTAAGTGCTCATCCAGAGACTGACAACAACACTTCAGAGGATGCTAAGGGCTCACCCAGAGACTGACAGCGACACACTTCAGAGGATGCTAAGGGCTCATCCAGAGACTGACAACAACACTTCAGAGGATGCTAAGGGCTCACCCAGAGACTGACAGCGACATACTTCAGAGGATGCTAAGGGCTCACCCAGAGACTGACAGCGACACACTTCAGAGGATGCTAAGGGCTCACCCAGAGACTGACAGCGACACACTTTAGAGGATGCTAGCTGCTCACCCGGAGACTGACTGCGACACTTCAGAGGATGCTAGTTGCTCTCGCTAGAGACTGACAGGTGCTCTTCTGATGATGAAAGTGGCCGAACTTACAGGGGAAACATTATTTACAATGCGGCTTGAACCATGCTGTGCTCACCCAGAGACTGACAGTGACACTTCAGAGGATGCTAGGGGCTCTCCCAGAGACTGACAACAACCCTTCAGAGGATGCTAAGGGGCTCACCCAGGGACTGACAACAACCCTTCAGAGGATGCTAAGGGCTCACCCAGAGACTGACAGCGACACTTCAGAGGATGCTAGGGGCTCTCGTAGAGACTGACAACAACACTACAGAGGATGCTAAGGAGTCACCCAGTGACTGACAACAACACACTTCAGAGGATGCTAAGGGCTCACCCAGAGACTGACAGCGACACACTTCAGAGGATGTTAAGGGCTCACCTAGAGAGTGACAGCGACACACTTCAGGGGATGCTAAGGGCTCACCCAGAGACTGACAGCGACACACTTCAGAGGATGCTAGGGGCTCTCCCAGAGACTGACAACAACCCTTCAGAGGATGCTAAGGGCTCACCCAGGGGCTGACAGTGAACCTTCAGAGGATGCTAGGGGCTCACCCAGAGACTGACAACAACACACTTCAGAGGATGCTAAGGGCTCACCCAGCGACTGACAGCGACACACTTCAGGGGATGCTAAGGGCTCACCCAGAGACTGACAGCGACACTTCAGAGCATGCTAGGGGCTCTCCCAGAGACTGACAACAACACTTCAGAGGATGCCAAGGGCTCACCCAGAGACTGACAACAACACATTTTAGAGGATGCTAAGGGCTCACCCAGAGACTCACAACAACACTTCAGAGGATGCTAAGAGCTCACCCAGAGACTGACAGTGACACAACAGAGGATGCTAGGGGCTCTCCCAGAGACTGACAACAACACTTCAGAGGATGCTAAGGGCTCACCCAGAGACTGACAACAACACACTTCAGGGTATGCTAAGGGCTCACCCAGAGACTGACAGTGACACTTCAGAGGATGCTAGGGGCTCTCTCAGAGACTGACAACAGCCCTTCAGAGGATGCTAAGGGGCTCACACAGAGACTGACAGCGACACACTTCAGAGGATGCTAAGGGCTCACCTAGAGACTGGCAGTGACACTTCAGAGGATGCTAGGGGATCTCCCAGAGTCTGACAACAACACTTCAGAGGATGCTAGGGGCTCTCCCAGAGACTGACAACAACACTTCGGAGGATGCTAAGGGTTCACCCAGAGACTGACAGCGACACACTTCAGAGGATGCTAAGGGCTCACCCAGAGACTGACAGTGACACTTCGGAGGATGCTAGGGGCTCACCCAGAGACTGACAGCGACACAATTCAGAGGATGCTAAGGGCTCACCCAGAGACTGACAACAACACTTCAGAGGATGCTAAGGGCTCACCCAGAGACTGACAACAACACTTCAGAGGATGCTAAGGGCTCACCCAGAGACTGACAGCGACACACTTCAGAGGATGCTAAGGGCTCATCCAGAGACTGACAACAACACTTCAGAGGATGCTAAGGGCTCACCCAGAGACTGACAGCGACACACTTCAGAGGATGCTAAGGGATCACCCAGAGACTGACAGCGACACACTTCAGAGGATGCTAGGGGCTCTCCCAGAGACTGACTGCAGCACTTTAGAGGATGCTAGCTGCTCACCCAGAGACTGACTGCGACACTTCAGAGGATGCTAGTTGCTCTCGCCAGAGACTGACAGGTGCTCTTCTGATGATGAAAGTGGCCGAACTTACAGGGGAAACATTATTTACAATGCGGCTTGAACCATGCTGTGCTCACCCAGAGACTGACAGTGACACTTCAGAGGATGCTAGGGGCTCTCCCAGAGACTGACAACAACACTTCAGAGGATGCTAAGGGCTCACCCAGAGACTGACAACAACACACTTCAGAGGATGCTAAGGGCTCACCCAGAGACTGACAGCGACACACTTCAGGGTATGCTAAGGGCTCACCCAGAGACTGACAGGGACACTTCAGAGGATGCTAGGGGCTCACCCAGAGACTGACAACAACCCTTCAGAGGATGCTAAGGGCTCTCCCAGAGACTGACAGTGACACTTCAGAGGATGCTGGGGGCTCACCCAGAGACTGACAGCGACACACTTCAGAGGATGCTAAGGGCTCATCCAGAGACTGACAACAACACTTCAGAGGATGCTAAGGGCTCACCCAGAGACTGACAGCGACACACTTCAGAGGATGCTAAGGGCTCACCCAGAGACTGACAGCGACACACTTCAGAGGATGCTAGGGGCTCACCCAGAGACTGACAGTGACACTTCAGATGATGCTAGGGGCTCTCCCAGAGACTGACAACAACAATTCAGAGGATGCTAAGGGCTCACCCAGAGACTGACAACAACACACTTCAGAGGATGCTAAGGGCTCACCCAGAGACTGACAGCGACACACTTCAGGGTATGCTAAGGGCTCACCCAGAGACTGACAGCGACACTTCAGAGGATGCTAGGGGCTCACCCAGAGACTGACAACAACCCTTCAGAGGATGCTAAGGGCTCTCCCAGAGACTGACAGTGACACTTCAGAGGATGCTGGGGGCTCACCCAGAGAGTGACAGCGACACACTTTAGAGGATGCTAAGGGCTCACCCAGAGACTGACAACAACACTTCAGAGGATGCTAAGGGCTCACCCAGAGACTGACAGCGACACACTTCAGAGGATGCTAAGGGCTCATCCAGAGACTGACAACAACACTTCAGAGGATGCTAGGGGCTCTCCCAGAGACTGACTGCAGCACTTTAGAGGATGCTAGCTGCTCACCCAGAGACTGACTGCGACACTTCAGAGGATGCTAGTTGCTCTCGCCAGAGACTGACAGGTGCTCTTCTGATGATGAAAGTGGCCGAACTTACAAGGGAAACATTATTTACAATGCGGCTTGAACCATGCTGTGCTCACCCAGAGACTGACAGTGACACTTCAGAGGATGCTAGGGGCTCTCCCAGAAACTGACAACAACCCTTCAGAGGATGCTAAGGGCTCACCCAGAGACTGACAGCGACACTTCAGAGGATGCTAGGGGCTCTCGTAGAGACTGACAACAACACTACAGAGGATGCTAAGGGCTCACCCAGAGACTGACAGCGACACACTTCAGAGGATGTTAAGGGCTCACCTAGAGAGTGACAGCGACACACTTCAGGGGATGCTAAGGGCTCACCCAGAGACTGACAGCGACACACTTCAGAGGATGCTAGGGGCTCTCCCAGAGACTGACAACAACCCTTCAGAGGATGCTAAGGGCTCACCCAGGGGCTGACAGTGACACTTCAGAGGATGCTAGGGGCTCGCCCAGAGACTGACATGACACTTCAGAGGATGCTAGGGGCTCTCTCAGAGACTGACAACAGCCCTTCAGAGGATGCTAAGGGGCTCACACAGAGACTGACAGCAACACACTTCAGAGGATGCTAAGGGCTCACCCAGAGACTGACAGTGACACTTCAGAGGATGCTAGGGGCTCTCCCAGAGACTGACAACAACACTTCAGAGGATGCTAAGGGCTTACCCAGAGACTGACAACAACACACTTCAGAGGATGCTAAGGGCTCACCCAGAGACTGACAGCGACACACTTCAGGGTATGCAAAGGGCTCACCCAGAGACTGACAGCGACACTTCAGAGGATGCTAGGGGCTCACCCAGAGACTGACAACAACCCTTCAGAGGATGCTAAGGGCTCTCCCAGAGACTGACAGTGACACTTCAGAGGATGCTGGGGGCTCACCCAGAGAGTGACAGCGACACACTTCAGAGGATGCTAAGGGCTCACCCAGAGACTGACAACAACACTTCAGAGGATGCTAAGGGCTCACCCAGAGACTGACAGCGACACACTTCAGAGGATACTAAGGGCTCATCCAGAGACTGACAACAACACTTCAGAGGATGCTAAGGGCTCACCCAGAGACTGACAGCGACACACTTCAGAGGATGCTAAGGACTCACCCAGAGACTGACAGCGACACACTTCAGAGGATGCTAGGGGCTCCCCCAGAGACTGACTGCAGCACTTTAGAGGATGCTAGCTGCTCACCCAGAGACTGACTGCGACACTTCAGAGGATGCTAGTTGCTCTCGCCAGAGACTGACAGGTGCTCTTCTGATGATGAAAGTGGCCGAACTTACAGGGGAAACATTATTTACAATGCGGCTTGAACCATGCTGTGCTCACCCAGAGACTGACAGTGACACTTCAGAGGATGCTAGGGGCTCTCCCAGAGACTGACAACAACCCTTCAGAGGATGCTAAGGGCTCACCCAGGGGCTGACAGTGAACCTTCAGAGGATGCTAGGGGCTCACCCAGAGACTGACAACAACACACTTCAGAGGATGCTAAGGGCTCACCCAGAGACTGACAGCGACACACTTCAGGGGATGCTAAGGGCTCACCCAGAGACTGACAGCGACACTTCAGAGCATGCTAGGGGCTCTCCCAGAGACTGACAACAACACTTCAGAGGATGCCAAGGGCTCACCCAGAGACTGACAACAACACATTTTAGAGGATGCTAAGGGCTCACCCAGAGACTCACAACAACACTTCAGAGGATTCTAAGAGCTCACCCAGAGACTGACAGTGACACAACAGAGGATGCTAGGGGCTCTCCCAGAGACTGACAACAACACTTCAGAGGATGCTAAGGGCTCACCCAGAGACTGACAACAACACACTTCAGGGTATGCTAAGGGCTCACCCAGAGACTGACAGTGACACTTCAGAGGATGCTAGGGGCTCTCTCAGAGACTGACAACAGCCCTTCAGAGGATGCTAAGGGGCTCACACAGACACTGACAGCGACACACTTCAGAGGATGCTAAGGGCTCACCTAGAGACTGACAGTGACACTTCAGAGGATGCTAGGGGCTCTCCCAGAGTCTGACAACAACACTTCAGAGGATGCTAGGGGCTCTCCCAGAGACTGACAACAACACTTCGGAGGATGCTAAGGGTTCACCCAGAGACTGACAGCGACACACTTCAGAGGATGCTAAGGGCTCACCCAGAGACTGACAGTGACACTTCGGAGGATGCTAGGGGCTCACCCAGAGACTGACAGCGACACACTTCAGAGGATGCTAAGGGCTCACCCAGAGACTGACAACAACACTTCAGAGGATGCTAAGGGCTCACCCAGAGACTGACAACAACACTTCAGAGGATGCTAAGGGCTCACCCAGAGACTGACAGCGACACACTTCAGAGGATGCTAAGGGCTCATCCAGAGACTGACAACAACACTTCAGAGGATGCTAAGGGCTCACCCAGAGACTGACAGCGACACACTTCAGAGGATGCTAAGGGCTCACCCAGAGACTGACAGCGACACACTTCAGAGGATGCTAGGGGCTCTCCCAGAGACTGACTGCAGCACTTTAGAGGATGCTAGCTGCTCACCCAGAGACTGACTGCGACACTTCAGAGGATGCTAGTTGCTCTCGCCAGAGACTGACAGGTGCTCTTCTGATGATGAAAGTGGCCGAACTTACAGGGGAAACATTATTTACAATGCGGCTTGAACCATGCTGTGCTCACCCAGAGACTGACAGTGACACTTCAGAGGATGCTAGGGGCTCTCCCAGAAACTGACAACAACCCTTCAGAGGATGCTAAGGGACTCACCCAGAGACTGACATGACACTTCAGAGGATGCTAGGGGCTCTCTCAGAGACTGACAAAAGCCCTTCAGAGGATGCTAAGGGGCTCACACAGAGACTGACAGCGACACACTTCAGAGGATGCTAAGGGCTCACCCAGAGACTGACAGTGACACTTCAGATGATGCTAGGGGCTCTCCCAGAGACTGACAACAACACTTCAGAGGATGCTAAGGGCTCACCCAGAGACTGACAACAACACACTTCAGAGGATGCTAAGGGCTCACCCAGAGACTGACAGCGACACACTTCAGGGTATGCTAAGGGCTCACCCAGAGACTGACAGCGACACTTCAGAGGATGCTAGGGGCTCACCCAGAGACTGACAACAACCCTTCAGAGGATGCTAAGGGCTCTCCCAGAGACTGACAGTGACACTGCAGAGGATGCTGGGGGCTCACCCAGAGAGTGACAGCGACACACTTCAGAGGATGCTAAGGGCTCACCGAGAGACTGACAACAACACTTCAGAGGATGCTAAGGGCTCACCCAGAGACTGACATCGACACACTTCAGAGGATGCTAAGGGCTCATCCAGAGACTGACTGCGACACTTCAGAGGATGCTAGTTGCTCTCGCCAGAGACTGACAGGTGCTCTTCTGATGATGAAAGTGGCCGAACTTACAAGGGAAACATTATTTACAATGCGGCTTGAACCATTCTGTGCTCACCCAGAGACTGACAGTGACACTTCAGAGGATGCTAGGGGCTCTCCCAGAGACTGACAACAACCCTTCAGAGGATGCTAAGGGGCTCACCCAGAGACTGACAACAACCCTTCAGAGGATGCTAAGGGCTCACCCAGAGACTGACAGCGACACTTCAGAGGATGCTAGGGGCTCTCGTAGAGACTGACAACAACACTACAGAGGATGCTAAGGACTCACCCAGAGACTGACAACAACACACTTCAGAGGATGCTAAGGGCTCACCCAGAGACTGACAGCGACACACTTCAGAGGATGTTAAGGGCTCACCTAGAGAGTGACAGCGACACACTTCAGGGGATGCTAAGGGCTCACCCAGAGACTGACAACGACACACTTCAGAGGATGCTAGGGGCTCTCCCAGAGACTGACAACAACCCTTCAGAGGATGCTAAGGGCTCACCCAGGGGCTGACAGTGAACCTTCAGAGGATGCTAGGGGCTCACCCAGAGACTGACAACAACACACTTCAGAGGATGCTAAGGGCTCACCCAGAGACTGACAGCGACACACTTCAGGGGATGCTAAGGGCTCACCCAGAGACTGACAGCGACACTTCAGAGCATGCTAGGGGCTCTCCCAGAGACTGACAACAACACTTCAGAGGATGCCAAGGGCTCACCCAGAGACTGACAACAACATATTTTAGAGGATGCTAAGGGCTCACCCAGAGACTGACAACAACACTTCAGAGGATGCTAAGAGCTCACCCAGAGACTGACAGTGACACTTCAGAGGATGCTAGGGGCTCTCCCAGAGACTGACAACAACACTTCAGAGGATGCTAAGGGCTCACCCAGAGACTGACAACAACACACTTCAGGGTATGCTAAGGGCTCACCCAGAGACTGACAGTGACACTTCAGAGGATGCTAGGGGCTCTCTCAGAGACTGACAACAGCCCTTCAGAGGACGCTAAGGGGCTCACACAGAGACTGACAGCGACACACTTCAGAGGATGTTAATGGCTCACCTAGAGAGTGACAGCGACACACTTCAGGGGATGCTAAGGGCTCACCCAGAGACTGACAGCGACACACTTCAGAGGATGCTAGGGGCTCTCCCAGAGACTGACAACAACCCTTCAGAGGATGCTAAGGGCTCACCCAGGGGCTGACAGTGACACTTCAGAGGATGCTAGGGGCTCGCCCAGAGACTGACAACAACACACTTCAGAGGATGCTAAGGGCTCACCCAGAGCCTGACAGCGACACTTCAGAGGATGCTAGGGGCTCACCCAGAGACTGACAACAACCCATCAGAGGATGCTAAGGGCTCTCCCAGAGACTTACAGAGACACTTCAGAGGATGCTGGGGGCTCACCCAGAGAGTGACAGCGACACACTTCAGAGGATGCTAAGGGCTCACCCAGAGACTGACAACAACACTTCAGAGGATGCTAAGGGCTCACCCAGAGACTGACAGCGACACACTTCAGAGGATGCTAAGTGCTCATCCAGAGACTGACAACAACACTTCAGAGGATGCTAAGGGCTCACCCAGAGACTGACAGCGACACACTTCAGAGGATGCTAAGGGCTCACCCAGAGACTGACAGCGACACACTTCAGAGGATGCTAGGGGCTCTCCCAGAGACTGACTGCAGCACTTTAGAGGATGCTAGCTGCTCACCCGGAGACTGACTGCGACACTTCAGAGGATGCTAGTTGCTCTCGCCAGAGACTGACAGGTGCTCTTCTGATGATGAAAGTGGCCGAACTTACAAGGGAAACATTATTTACAATGCGGCTTGAACCATGCTGTGCTCACCCAGAGACTGACAGTGACACTTCAGAGGATGCTAGGGGCTCTCCCAGAGACTGACAACAACCCTTCAGAGGATGCTAAGGGGCTCACCCAGAGACTGACAACAACCCTTCAGAGGATGCTAAGGGCTCACCCAGAGACTGACAGCGACACTTCAGAGGATGCTAGGGGCTCTCGTAGAGACTGACAACAACACTACAGAGGATGCTAAGGACTCACCCAGAGACTGACAACAACACACTTCAGAGGATGCTAAGGGCTCACCCAGAGACTGACAGCGACACACTTCAGAGGATGTTAAGGGCTCACCTAGAGAGTGACAGCGACACACTTCAGGGGATGCTAAGGGCTCACCCAGAGACTGACAGCGACACACTTCAGAGGATGCTAGGGGCTCTCCCAGAGACTGACAACAACCCTTCAGAGGATGCTAAGGGCTCACCCAGGGGCTGACAGTGAACCTTCAGAGGATGCTAGGGGCTCACCCAGAGACTGACAACAAACACACTTCAGAGGATGCTAAGGGCTCACCCAGAGACTGACAACAGCCCTTCAGAGGATGCTAAGGGGCTCACACAGAGACTGACAGCGACACACTTCAGAGGATGCTAAGGGCTCACCTAGAGACTGACAGTGACACTTCAGAGGATGCTAGGGGCTCTCCCAGAGTCTGACAACAACACTTCAGAAGATGCTAGGGGCTCTCCCAGAGACTGACAACAACACTTCGGAGGATGCTAAGGGTTCACCCAGAGACTGACAGCGACACACTTCAGAGGATGCTAAGGGCTCACCCAGAGACTGGCAGTGACACTTCGGAGGATGCTAGGGGCTCTCCGAGAGTCTGACAACAACACTTCAGAGGATGCTAAGGGCACACCCAGAGACTGACAGCGACACACTTCAGAGGATGCTAGGGGCTCTCCCAGAGACTGACTGCAGCACTTTAGAGGATGCTAGCTGCTCACCCAGAGACTGACTGCGACACTTCAGAGGATGCTAGTTGCTCTCGCCAGAGACTGACAAGTGCTCTTCTGATGATGAAAGTGGCCGAACGTACAGGGGAAACATTATTTACAATGCGGCTTGAACCATGCTGTGCTCACCCAGAGACTGACAGTGACACTTCAGAGGATGCTAGGAGCTCTCCCAGAAACTGACAACAACCCTTCAGAGGATGCTAAGGGACTCACCCAGAGACTGACAACAACCCTTCAGAGGATGCTAAGGGCTCACCCAGAGACTGACAGCGACACTTCAGAGGATGCTAGGGGCTCTCGTAGAGACTGACAACAACACTACAGAGGATGCTAAGGGCTCACCCAGAGACTGACAGCGACACACTTCAGAGGATGTTAAGGGCTCACCTAGAGAGTGACAGCGACACACTTCAGGGGATGCTAAGGGCTCACCCAGAGACTGACAGCGACACACTTCAGAGGATGCTAGGGGCTCTCCCAGAGACTGACAACAACCCTTCAGAGGATGCTAAGGGCTCACCCAGGGGCTGACAGTGACACTTCAGAGGATGCTAGAGGCTCCCCTGAGACTGACAACAACACACTTCAGAGGATGCTAAGGGCTCACCCAGAGTCTGACAGCGACACTTCAGAGGATGCTTGGGGCTCACCCAGAGACTGACAACAACCCTTCAGAGGATGCTAAGGGCTCTTCCAGAGACTTACAGTGACACTTCAGAGGATGCTGGGGGCTCACCCAGAGAGTGACAGCGACACACTTCAGAGTATGCTAAGGGCTCACCCAGAGACTGACAACAACACTTCAGAGGATGCTAAGGGCTCACCCAGAGACTGACAGCGACACACTTCAGAGGATGCTAAAGGCTCACCCAGAGACTGACAGCGACACAGTTCAGAGGATGCTAGGGGCTCTCCCAGAGACTGACTGCAGCACTTTAGAGGATGCTAGCTGCTCACCCAGAGACTGACTGCGACACTTCAGAGGATGCTAGTTGCTCTCGCCAGAGACTGACAGGTGCTCTTCTGATGATGAAAGTGGCCGAACTTACAGGGGAAACATTATTTACAATGCGGCTTGAACCATGCTGTGCTCACCCAGAGACTGACAGTGACACTTCAGAGGATGCTAGGGGCTCTCCCAGAGACTGACAACAACCCTTCAGAGGATGCTAAGGGGCTCACCCAGAGACTGACAACAACCCTTCAGAGGATGCTAAGGGCTCACCCAGAGACTGACAGCGACACTTCAGAGGATGCTAGGGGCTCTCGTAGAGACTGACAACAACACTACAGAGGATGCTAAGGACTCACCCAGAGACTGACAACAACACACTTCAGAGGATGCTAAGGGCTCACCCAGAGACTGACAGCGACACACTTCAGAGGATGTTAAGGGCTCACCTAGAGAGTGACAGCGACACACTTCAGGGGATGCTAAGGGCTCACCCAGAGACTGACAGCGACACACTTCAGAGGATGCTAGGAGCTCTCCCAGAGACTGACAACAACCCTTCAGAGGATGCTAAGGGCTCACCCAGGGGCTGACAGTGACACTTCAGAGGATGCTAGGGGCTCACCCAGAGACTGACAACAACACACTTCAGAGGATGCTAAGGGCTCACCCAGAGACTGACAGCGACACACTTCAGGGGATGCTAAGGGCTCACCCAGAGACTGACAGCGACACTTCAGAGCATGCTAGGGGCTCTCCCAGAGACTGACAACAACACTTCAGAGGATGCCAAGGGCTCACCCAGAGACTGACAACAACACATTTTAGAGGATGCTAAGGGCTCACCCAGAGACTGACAACAACACTTCAGAGGATGCTAAGAGCTCACCCAGAGAGTGACAGTGACACTTCAGAGGATGCTAGGGGCTCTCCCAGAGACTGACAACAACACTTCAGAGGATGCTAAGGGCTCACCCAGAGACTGACAACAACACACTTCAGGGCATGCTAAGGGCTCACCCAGAGACTGACAGTGACACTTCAGAGGATGCTAGGGGCTCTCTCAGAGACTGACAACAGCCCTTCAGAGGATGCTAAGGGGCTAACACAGAGACTGACAGCGACACACTTCAGAGGATGCTAAGGGCTCACCTAGAGACTGACAGTGACACTTCAGAGGATGCTAGGGGCTCTCCCAGAGTCTGACAACAACACTTCAGAGGATGCTAGGGGCTCTCCCAGAGACTGACAACAACACTTCGGAGGATGCTAAGGGTTCACCCAGAGACTGACAGCGACACACTTCAGAGGATGCTAAGGGCTCACCCAGAGACTGACAGTGACACTTCGGAGGATGCTAGGGGCTCACCCAGAGACTGACAGCGACACACTTCAGAGGATGCTAAGGGCTCACCCAGAGATTGACAACAACACTTCAGAGGATGCTAAGGGCTCATCCAGAGACTGACAACAACACTTCAGAGGATGCTAAGGGCTCACCCAGAGACTGACAGCGACACACTTCAGAGGATGCTAAGGGCTCATCCAGAGACTGACAACAACACTTCAGAGGATGCTAAGGGCTCACCCAGAGACTGACAGCGACAAACTTCAGAGGATGATAAGGGCTCACCCAGAGACTGACAGCGACACACTTCAGAGGATGCTAAGGGCTCACCCAGAGACTGACAGCGACACACTTCAGAGGATGCTAGGGGCTCTCCCAGAGACTGACTGCGACACTTCAGAGGATGCTAGTTGCTCTCGCCAGAGACTGACAGGTGCTCTTCTGATGATGAAAGTGGCCGAACTTACAGGGGAAACATTATTTACAATGCGGCTTGAACCATGCTGTGCTCACCCAGAGACTGACAGTGACACTTCAGAGGATGCTAGGAGCTCTCCCAGAAACTGACAACAACCCTTCAGAGGATGCTAAGGGACTCACCCAGAGACTGACAACAACCCTTCAGAGGATGCTAAGGGCTCACCCAGAGACTGACAGCGACACACTTCAGAGGATGTTAAGGGCTCACCTAGAGAGTGACAGCGACACACTTCAGGGGATGCTAAGGGCTCACCCAGAGACTGACAACAACCCTTCAGAGGATGCTAAGGGCTCACCCAGAGACTGACAGCGACACACTTCAGGGTATGCTAAGGGCTCACCCAGAGACTGACAGCGACACTTCAGAGGATGCTAGGGGCTCACCCAGAGACTGACAACAACCCTTCAGAGGATGCTAAGGGCTCTCCCAGAGACTGACAGTGACACTTCAGAGGATGCTGGGGGCTAACCCAGAGAGTGACAGCGACACACTTCAGAGGATGCTAAGGGCTCACCCAGAGACTGACAGCGACATACTTCAGAGGATGCTAAGGGCTCACCCAGAGACTGACAGCGACACACTTCAGAGGATGCTAAGGGCTCACCCAGAGACTGACAGCGACACACTTCAGAGGATGCTAGTGGCTCTCCCAGAGACTGACTGCGACACTTCAGAGGATGCTAGTTGCTCTCGCCAGAGACTGACAGGTGCTCTTCTGATGATGAAAGTGGCCGAACTTACAGGGGAAACATTATTTACAATGCGGCTTGAACCATGCTGTGCTCACCCAGAGACTGACAGTGACACTTCAGAGGATGCTAGGGGCTCTCCCAGAAACTGACAACAACCCTTCAGAGGATGCTAAGGGACTCACCCAGAGACTGACATGACACTTCAGAGGATGCTAGGGGCTCTCTCAGAGACTGACAACAGCCCTTCAGAGGATGCTAAGGGGCTCACACAGAGACTGACAGCGACACACTTCAGAGGATGCTAAGGGCTCACCCAGAGACTGACAGTGACACTTCAGAGGATGCTAGGGGCTCTCCCAGAGACTGACAGCGACACACTTCAGAGGATGCTAAGGGCTCACCCAGAGACTGACAACAACACACTTCAGAGGATGCTAAGGGCTCACCCAGAGACTGACAGCGACACACTTCAGGGTATGCTAAGGGCTCACCCAGAGACTGACAGCGACACTTCAGAGGATGCTAGGGGCTCACCCAGAGACTGACAACAACCCTTCAGAGGATGCTAAGGGCTCTCCCAGAGACTGACAGTGACACTTCAGAGGATGCTGGGGGCTAACCCAGAGAGTGACAGCGACACACTTCAGAGGATGCTAAGGGCTCACCCAGAGACTGACAACAACACTTCAGAGGATGCTAAGGGCTCACCCAGAGACTGACAGCGACACACTTCAGAGGATGCTAAGGGCTCATCCAGAGACTGACAACAACACTTCAGAGGATGCTAAGGGCTCACCCAGAGACTGACAGCGACACACTTCAGAGGATGCTAAGGGCTCACCCAGAGACTGACAGCGACACACTTCAGAGGATGCTAGGGGCTCTCGTAGAGACTGACAACAACACTACAGAGGATGCTAAGGGCTCACCCAGAGACTGACAGCGACGCACTTCAGAGGATGTTAAGGGCTCACCTAGAGAGTGACAGCGACACACTTCAGGGGATGCTAAGGGCTCACCCAGAGACTGACAGCGACACACTTCAGAGGATGCTAGGGGCTCTCCCAGAGACTGACAACAACCCTTCAGAGGATGCTAAGGGCACACCCAGGGGCTGACAGTGACACTTCAGAGGATGCTAGGGGCTCGCCCAGAGACTGACAACAACACACTTCAGAGGATGCTAAGGGCTCACCCAGAGCCTGACAGCGACACTTCAGAGGATGCTAGGGGCTCACCCAGAGACTGACAACAACCCTTCAGAGGATGCTAAGGGCTCTCCCAGAGACTGACAACAACCCTTCAGAGGATGCTAAGGGCTCACCCAGAGACTGACAGCGACACTACAGAGGATGCTAGGGGCTCTCGTAGAGACTGACAACAACACTACAGAGGATGCTAAGGGCTCACCCAGAGACTGACAGCGACACACTTCAGAGGATGTTAAGGGCTCACCTAGAGAGTGACAGCGACACACTTCAGGGGATGCTAAGGGCTCACCCAGAGACTGACAGCGACACACTTCAGAGGATGCTAGGGGCTCTCCCAGAGACTGACAACAACCCTTCAGAGGATGCTAAGGGCTCACCCAGGGGCTGACAGTGACACTTCAGAAGATGCTAGGGGCTCGCCCGGAGACTGACAACAACACACTTCAGAGGATGCTAAGGGCTCACCCAGAGCCTGACAGCGACACTTCAGAGGATGCTAGGGGCTCACCCAGAGACTGACAACAACCCTTCAGAGGATGCTAAGGGCTCTCCCAGAGACTTACAGTGACACTTCAGAGGATGTTGGGGGCTCACCCAGAGAGTGACAGTGACACACTTCAGAGGATGCTAAGGGCTCACCCAGAGACTGACAACAACACTTCAGAGGATGCTAAGGGCTCACCCAGAGACTGACAGCGACACACTTCAGAGGATGCTAAGTGCTCATCCAGAGACTGACAACAACACTTCAGAGGATGCTAAGGGCTCACCCAGAGACTGACAGCGACACACTTCAGAGGATGCTAAGGGCTCATCCAGAGACTGACAACAACACTTCAGAGGATGCTAAGGGCTCACCCAGAGACTGACAGCGACATACTTCAGAGGATGCTAAGGGCTCACCCAGAGACTGACAGCGACACACTTCAGAGGATGCTAAGGGCTCACCCAGAGACTGACAGCGACACACTTTAGAGGATGCTAGCTGCTCACCCGGAGACTGACTGCGACACTTCAGAGGATGCTAGTTGCTCTCGCTAGAGACTGACAGGTGCTCTTCTGATGATGAAAGTGGCCGAACTTACAGGGGAAACATTATTTACAATGCGGCTTGAACCATGCTGTGCTCACCCAGAGACTGACAGTGACACTTCAGAGGATGCTAGGGGCTCTCCCAGAGACTGACAACAACCCTTCAGAGGATGCTAAGGGGCTCACCCAGGGACTGACAACAACCCTTCAGAGGATGCTAAGGGCTCACCCAGAGACTGACAGCGACACTTCAGAGGATGCTAGGGGCTCTCGTAGAGACTGACAACAACACTACAGAGGATGCTAAGGAGTCACCCAGCGACTGACAACAACACACTTCAGAGGATGCTAAGGGCTCACCCAGAGACTGACAGCGACACACTTCAGAGGATGTTAAGGGCTCACCTAGAGAGTGACAGCGACACACTTCAGGGGATGCTAAGGGCTCACCCAGAGACTGACAGCGACACACTTCAGAGGATGCTAGGGGCTCTCCCAGAGACTGACAACAACCCTTCAGAGGATGCTAAGGGCTCACCCAGGGGCTGACAGTGAACCTTCAGAGGATGCTAGGGGCTCACCCAGAGACTGACAACAACACACTTCAGAGGATGCTAAGGGCTCACCCAGAGACTTACAGTGACACACTTCAGGGGATGCTAAGGGCTCACCCAGAGACTGACAGCGACACTTCAGAGCATGCTAGGGGCTCTCCCAGAGACTGACAACAACACTTCAGAGGATGCCAAGGGCTCACCCAGAGACTGACAACAACACATTTTAGAGGATGCTAAGGGCTCACCCAGAGACTCACAACAACACTTCAGAGGATGCTAAGAGCTCACCCAGAGACTGACAGTGACACAACAGAGGATGCTAGGGGCCCTCCCAGAGACTGACAACAACACTTCAGAGGATGCTAAGGGCTCACCCAGAGACTGACAACAACACACTTCAGGGTATGCTATGGGCTCACCCAGAGACTGACAGTGACACTTCAGAGGATGCTAGGGGCTCTCTCAGAGACTGACAACAGCCCTTCAGAGGATGCTAAGGGGCTCACACAGAGACTGACAGCGACACACTTCAGAGGATGCTAAGGGCTCACCTAGAGACTGGCAGTGACACTTCAGAGGATGCTAGGGAATCTCCCAGAGTCTGACAACAACACTTCAGAGGATGCTAGGGGCTCTCCCAGAGACTGACAACAACACTTCGGAGGATGGTAAGGGTTCACCCAGAGACTGACAGCGACACACTTCAGAGGATGCTAAGGGCTCACCCAGAGACTGACAGTGACACTTCGGAGGATGCTAGGGGCTCACCCAGAGACTGACAGCGACACACTTCAGAGGATGCTAAGGGCTCACCCAGAGACTGACAACAACACTTCAGAGGATGCTAAGGGCTCACCCAGAGACTGACAACAACACTTCAGAGGATGCTAAGGGCTCACCCAGAGACTGACAGCGACACACTTCAGAGGATGCTAAGGGCTCATCCAGAGACTGACAACAACACTTCAGAGGATGCTAAGGGCTCACCCAGAGACTGACAGCGACACACTTCAGAGGATGCTAAGGGATCACCCAGAGACTGACAGCGACACACTTCAGAGGATGCTAGGGGCTCTCCCAGAGACTGACTGCAGCACTTTAGAGGATGCTAGCTGCTCACCCAGAGACTGACTGCGACACTTCAGAGGATGCTAGTTGCTCTCGCCAGAGACTGACAGGTGCTCTTCTGATGATGAAAGTGGCCGAACTTACAGGGGAAACATTATTTACAATGCGGCTTGAACCATGCTGTGCTCACCCAGAGACTGACAGTGACACTTCAGAGGATGCTAGGGGCTCTCCCAGAAACTGACAACAACCCTTCAGAGGATGCTAAGGGACTCACTCAGAGACTGACAGTGACACTTCAGATGATGCTAGGGGCTCTCCCAGAGACTGACAACAACACTTCAGAGGATGCTAAGGGCTCACCCAGAGACTGACAACAACACACTTCAGAGGATGCTAAGGGCTCACCCAGAGACTGACAGCGACACACTTCAGGGTATGCTAAGGGCTCACCCAGAGACTGACAGGGACACTTCAGAGGATGCTAGGGGCTCACCCAGAGACTGACAACAACCCTTCAGAGGATGCTAAGGGACTCACCCAGAGACTGACAACAACCCTTCAGAGGATGCTAAGGGCTCACCCAGAGACTGACAGCGACACTTCAGAGGATGCTAGGGGCTCTCGTAGAGACTGACAACAACACTACAGAGGATGCTAAGGGCTCACCCAGAGACTGACAGCGACACACTTCAGAGGATGTTAAGGGCTCACCTAGAGAGTGACAGCGACACACTTCAGGGGATGCTAAGGGCTCACCCAGAGACTGACAGCGACACTTCAGAGGATGCTAAGGGCTCACCCAGGGGCTGACAGTGACACTTCAGAGGATGCTAGAGGCTCCCCTGAGACTGACAACAACACACTTCAGAGGATGCTAAGGGCTCACCCAGAGTCTGACAGCGACACTTCAGAGGATGCTTGGGGCTCACCCAGAGACTGACAACAACCCTTCAGAGGATGCTAAGGGCTCTTCCAGAGACTTACAGTGACACTTCAGAGGATGCTGGGGGCTCACCCAGAGAGTGACAGCGACACACTTCAGAGTATGCTAAGGGCTCACCCAGAGACTGACAACAACACTTCAGAGGATGCTAAGGGCTCACCCAGAGACTGACAGCGACACACTTCAGAGGATGCTAAGGGCTCACCCAGAGACTGACAGCGACACAGTTCAGAGGATGCTAGGGGCTCTCCCAGAGACTGACTGCAGCACTTTAGAGGATGCTAGCTGCTCACCCAGAGACTGACTGCGACACTTCAGAGGATGCTAGTTGCTCTCGCCAGAGACTGACAGGTGCTCTTCTGATGATGAAAGTGGCCGAACTTACAGGGGAAACATTATTTACAATGCGGCTTGAACCATGCTGTGCTCACCCAGAGACTGACAGTGACACTTCAGAGGATGCTAGGGGCTCTCCCAGAGACTGACAACAACCCTTCAGAGGATGCTAAGGGGCTCACCCAGAGACTGACAACAACCCTTCATGGGATGCTAAGGGCTCACCCAGAGACTGACAGCGACACTTCAGAGGATGCTAGGGGCTCTCGTAGAGACTGACAACAACACTACAGAGGATGCTAAGGACTCACCCAGAGACTGACAACAACACACTTCAGAGGATGCTAAGGGCTCACCCAGAGACTGACAGCGACACACTTCAGAGGATGTTAAGGGCTCACCTAGAGAGTGACAGCGACACACTTCAGGGGATGCTAAGGGCTCACCCAGAGACTGACAGCGACACACTTCAGAGGATGCTAGGAGCTCTCCCAGAGACTGACAACAACCCTTCAGAGGATGCTAAGGGCTCACCCAGGGGCTGACAGTGACACTTCAGAGGATGCTAGGGGCTCACCCAGAGACTGACAACAACACACTTCAGAGGATGCTAAGGGCTCACCCAGAGACTGACAGCGACACACTTCAGGGGATGCTAAGGGCTCACCCAGAGACTGACAGCGACACTTCAGAGCATGCTAGGGGCTCTCCCAGAGACTGACAACAACACTTCAGAGGATGCCAAGGGCTCACCCAGAGACTGACAACAACACATTTTAGAGGATGCTAAGGGCTCACCCAGAGACTGACAACAACACTTCAGAGGATGCTAAGAGCTCACCCAGAGACTGACAGTGACACTTCAGAGGATGCTAGGGGCTCTCCCAGAGACTGACAACAACACTTCAGAGGATGCTAAGGGCTCACCCAGAGACTGACAACAACACACTTCAGGGCATGCTAAGGGCTCACCCAGAGACTGACAGTGACACTTCAGAGGATGCTAGGGGCTCTCTCAGAGACTGACAACAGCCCTTCAGAGGATGCTAAGGGGCTAACACAGAGACTGACAGCGACACACTTCAGAGGATGCTAAGGGCTCACCTAGAGACTGACAGTGACACTTCAGAGGATGCTAGGGGCTCTCCCAGAGTCTGACAACAACACTTCAGAGGATGCTAGGGGCTCTCCCAGAGACTGACAACAACACTTCGGAGGATGCTAAGGGTTCACCCAGAGACTGACAGCGACACACTTCAGAGGATGCTAAGGGCTCACCCAGAGACTGACAGTGACACTTCGGAGGATGCTAGGGGCTCACCCAGAGACTGACAGCGACACACTTCAGAGGATGCTAAGGGCTCACCCAGAGATTGACAACAACACTTCAGAGGATGCTAAGGGCTCATCCAGAGACTGACAACAACACTTCAGAGGATGCTAAGGGCTCACCCAGAGACTGACAGCGACACACTTCAGAGGATGCTAAGGGCTCATCCAGAGACTGACAACAACACTTCAGAGGATGCTAAGGGCTCACCCAGAGACTGACAGCGACATACTTCAGAGGATGATAAGGGCTCACCCAGAGACTGACAGCGACACACTTCAGAGGATGCTAAGGGCTCACCCAGAGACTGACAGCGACACACTTCAGAGGATGCTAGGGGCTCTCCCAGAGACTGACTGCGACACTTCAGAGGATGCTAGTTGCTCTCGCCAGAGACTGACAGGTGCTCTTCTGATGATGAAAGTGGCCGAACTTACAGGGGAAACATTATTTACAATGCGGCTTGAACCATGCTGTGCTCACCCAGAGACTGACAGTGACACTTCAGAGGATGCTAGGAGCTCTCCCAGAAACTGACAACAACCCTTCAGAGGATGCTAAGGGACTCACCCAGAGACTGACAACAACCCTTCAGAGGATGCTAAGGGCTCACCCAGAGACTGACAGCGACACTTCAGAGGATGCTAGGGGCTCTCGTAGAGACTGACAACAACACTACAGAGGATGCTAAGGGCTCACCCAGAGACTGACAGCGACACACTTCAGAGGATGTTAAGGGCTCACCTAGAGAGTGACAGCGACACACTTCAGGGGATGCTAAGGGCTCACCCAGAGACTGACAACAACCCTTCAGAGGATGCTAAGGGCTCACCCAGAGACTGACAGCGACACACTTCAGGGTATGCTAAGGGCTCACCCAGAGACTGACAGCGACACTTCAGAGGATGCTAGGGGCTCACCCAGAGACTGACAACAACCCTTCAGAGGATGCTAAGGGCTCTCCCAGAGACTGACAGTGACACTTCAGAGGATGCTGGGGGCTAACCCAGAGAGTGACAGCGACACACTTCAGAGGATGCTAAGGGCTCACCCAGAGACTGACAACAACACTTCTGAGGATGCTAAGGGCTCACCCAGAGACTGACAGCGACATACTTCAGAGGATGCTAAGGGCTCACCCAGAGACTGACAGCGACACACTTCAGAGGATGCTAAGGGCTCACCCAGAGACTGACAGCGACACACTTCAGAGGATGCTAGTGGCTCTCCCAGAGACTGACTGCGACACTTCAGAGGATGCTAGTTGCTCTCGCCAGAGACTGACAGGTGCTCTTCTGATGATGAAAGTGGCCGAACTTACAGGGGAAACATTCTTTACAATGCGGCTTGAACCATGCTGTGCTCACCCAGAGACTGACAGTGACACTTCAGAGGATGCTAGGGGCTCTCCCAGAAACTGACAACAACCCTTCAGAGGATGCTAAGGGACTCACCCAGAGACTGACATGACACTTCAGAGGATGCTAGGGGCTCTCTCAGAGACTGACAACAGCCCTTCAGAGGATGCTAAGGGGCTCACACAGAGACTGACAGCGACACACTTCAGAGGATGCTAAGGGCTCACCCAGAGACTGACAGTGACACTTCAGAGGATGCTAGGGGCTCTCCCAGAGACTGACAGCGACACACTTCAGAGGATGCTAAGGGCTCACCCAGAGACTGACAACAACACACTTCAGAGGATGCTAAGGGCTCACCCAGAGACTGACAGCGACACACTTCAGGGTATGCTAAGGGCTCACCCAGAGACTGACAGCGACACTTCAGAGGATGCTAGGGGCTCACCCAGAGACTGACAACAAGGCTTCAGAGGATGCTAAGGGCTCTCCCAGAGACTGACAGTGACACTTCAGAGGATGCTGGGGGCTAACCCAGAGAGTGACAGCGACACACTTCAGAGGATGCTAAGGGCTCACCCAGAGACTGACAACAACACTTCAGAGGATGCTAAGGGCTCACCCAGAGACTGACAGCGACACACTTCAGAGGATGCTAAGGGCTCATCCAGAGACTGACAACAACACTTCAGAGGATGCTAAGGGCTCACCCAGAGACTGACAGCGACACACTTCAGAGGATGCTAAGGGCTCACCCAGAGACTGACAGCGACACACTTCAGAGGATGCTAGGGGCTCTCGTAGAGACTGACAACAACACTACAGAGGATGCTAAGGGCTCACCCAGAGACTGACAGCGACGCACTTCAGAGGATGTTAAGGGCTCACCTAGAGAGTGACAGCGACACACTTCAGGGGATGCTAAGGGCTCACCCAGAGACTGACAGCGACACACTTCAGAGGATGCTAGGGGCTCTCCCAGAGACTGACAACAACCCTTCAGAGGATGCTAAGGGCACACCCAGGGGCTGACAGTGACACTTCAGAGGATGCTAGGGGCTCGCCCAGAGACTGACAACAACACACTTCAGAGGATGCTAAGGGCTCACCCAGAGCCTGACAGCGACACTTCAGAGGATGCTAGGGGCTCACCCAGAGACTGACAACAACCCTTCAGAGGATGCTAAGGGCTCTCCCAGAGACTGACAACAACCCTTCAGAGGATGCTAAGGGCTCACCCAGAGACTGACAGCGACACTTCAGAGGATGCTAGGGGCTCTCGTAGAGACTGACAACAACACTACAGAGGATGCTAAGGGCTCACCCAGAGACTGACAGCGACACACTTCAGAGGATGTTAAGGGCTCACCTAGAGAGTGACAGCGACACACTTCAGGGGATGCTAAGGGCTCACCCAGAGACTGACAGCGACACACTTCAGAGGATGCTAGGGGCTCTCCCAGAGACTGACAACAACCCTTCAGAGGATGCTAAGGGCTCACCCAGGGGCTGACAGTGACACTTCAGAAGATGCTAGGGGCTCGCCCGGAGACTGACAACAACACACTTCAGAGGATGCTAAGGGCTCACCCAGAGCCTGACAGCGACACTTCAGAGGATGCTAGGGGCTCACCCAGAGACTGACAACAACCCTTCAGAGGATGCTAAGGGCTCTCCCAGAGACTTACAGTGACACTTCAGAGGATGTTGGGGGCTCACCCAGAGAGTGACAGTGACACACTTCAGAGGATGCTAAGGGCTCACCCAGAGACTGACAACAACACTTCAGAGGATGCTAAGGGCTCACCCAGAGACTGACAGCGACACACTTCAGAGGATGCTAAGTGCTCATCCAGAGACTGACAACAACACTTCAGAGGATGCTAAGGGCTCACCCAGAGACTGACAGCGACACACTTCAGAGGATGCTAAGGGCTCATCCAGAGACTGACAACAACACTTCAGAGGATGCTAAGGGCTCACCCAGAGACTGACAGCGACATACTTCAGAGGATGCTAAGGGCTCACCCAGAGACTGACAGCGACACACTTCAGAGGATGCTAAGGGCTCACCCAGAGACTGACAGCGACACACTTTAGAGGATGCTAGCTGCTCACCCGGAGACTGACTGCGACACTTCAGAGGATGCTAGTTGCTCTCGCTAGAGACTGACAGGTGCTCTTCTGATGATGAAAGTGGCCGAACTTACAGGGGAAACATTATTTACAATGCGGCTTGAACCATGCTGTGCTCACCCAGAGACTGACAGTGACACTTCAGAGGATGCTAGGGGCTCTCCCAGAGACTGACAACAACCCTTCAGAGGATGCTAAGGGGCTCACCCAGGGACTGACAACAACCCTTCAGAGGATGCTAAGGGCTCACCCAGAGACTGACAGCGACACTTCAGAGGATGCTAGGGGCTCTCGTAGAGACTGACAACAACACTACAGAGGATGCTAAGGAGTCACCCAGCGACTGACAACAACACACTTCAGAGGATGCTAAGGGCTCACCCAGAGACTGACAGCGACACACTTCAGAGGATGTTAAGGGCTCACCTAGAGAGTGACAGCGACACACTTCAGGGGATGCTAAGGGCTCACCCAGAGACTGACAGCGACACACTTCAGAGGATGCTAGGGGCTCTCCCAGAGACTGACAACAACCCTTCAGAGGATGCTAAGGGCTCACCCAGGGGCTGACAGTGAACCTTCAGAGGATGCTAGGGGCTCACCCAGAGACTGACAACAACACACTTCAGAGGATGCTAAGGGCTCACCCAGCGACTGACAGCGACACACTTCAGGGGATGCTAAGGGCTCACCCAGAGACTGACAGCGACACTTCAGAGCATGCTAGGGGCTCTCCCAGAGACTGACAACAACACTTCAGAGGATGCCAAGGGCTCACCCAGAGACTGACAACAACACATTTTAGAGGATGCTAAGGGCTCACCCAGAGACTCACAACAACACTTCAGAGGATGCTAAGAGCTCACCCAGAGACTGACAGTGACACAACAGAGGATGCTAGGGGCTCTCCCAGAGACTGACAACAACACTTCAGAGGATGCTAAGGGCTCACCCAGAGACTGACAACAACACACTTCAGGGTATGCTAAGGGCTCACCCAGAGACTGACAGTGACACTTCAGAGGATGCTAGGGGCTCTCTCAGAGACTGACAACAGCCCTTCAGAGGATGCTAAGGGGCTCACACAGAGACTGACAGCGACACACTTCAGAGGATGCTAAGGGCTCACCTAGAGACTGGCAGTGACACTTCAGAGGATGCTAGGGGATCTCCCAGAGTCTGACAACAACACTTCAGAGGATGCTAGGGGCTCTCCCAGAGACTGACAACAACACTTCGGAGGATGCTAAGGGTTCACCCAGAGACTGACAGCGACACACTTCAGAGGATGCTAAGGGCTCACCCAGAGACTGACAGTGACACTTCGGAGGATGCTAGGGGCTCACCCAGAGACTGACAGCGACACACTTCAGAGGATGCTAAGGGCTCACCCAGAGACTGACAACAACACTTCAGAGGATGCTAAGGGCTCACCCAGAGACTGACAACAACACTTCAGAGGATGCTAAGGGCTCACCCAGAGACTGACAGCGACACACTTCAGAGGATGCTAAGGGCTCATCCAGAGACTGACAACAACACTTCAGAGGATGCTAAGGGCTCACCCAGAGACTGACAGCGACACACTTCAGAGGATGCTAAGGGATCACCCAGAGACTGACAGCGACACACTTCAGAGGATGCTAGGGGCTCTCCCAGAGACTGACTGCAGCACTTTAGAGGATGCTAGCTGCTCACCCAGAGACTGACTGTGACACTTCAGAGGATGCTAGTTGCTCTCGCCAGAGACTGACAGGTGCTCTTCTGATGATGAAAGTGGCCGAACTTACAGGGGAAACATTATTTACAATGCGGCTTGAACCATGCTGTGCTCACCCAGAGACTGACAGTGACACTTCAGAGGATGCTAGGGGCTCTCCCAGAAACTGACAACAACCCTTCAGAGGATGCTAAGGGACTCACTCAGAGACTGACAGTGACACTTCAGATGATGCTAGGGGCTCTCCCAGAGACTGACAACAACACTTCAGAGGATGCTAAGGGCTCACCCAGAGACTGACAACAACACACTTCAGAGGATGCTAAGGGCTCACCCAGAGACTGACAGCGACACACTTCAGGGTATGCTAAGGGCTCACCCAGAGACTGACAGGGACACTTCAGAGGATGCTAGGGGCTCACCCAGAGACTGACAACAACCCTTCAGAGGATGCTAAGGGCTCTCCCAGAGACTGACAGTGACACTTCAGAGGATGCTGGGGGCTCACCCAGAGAGTGACAGCGACACACTTTAGAGGATGCTAAGGGCTCACCCAGAGACTGACCACAACACTTCAGAGGATGCTAAGGGCTCACCCAGAGACTGACAGCGACACACTTCAGAGGATGCTAAGGGCTCATCCAGAGACTGACAACAACACTTCAGAGGATGCTAAGGGCTCACCCAGAGACTGACAGCGACACACTTCAGAGGATGCTAAGGGCTCACCCAGAGACTGACAGCGACACACTTCAGAGGATGCTAGGGGCTCACCCAGAGACTGACAGTGACACTTCAGATGATGCTAGGGGCTCTCCCAGAGACTGACAACAACAATTCAGAGGATGCTAAGGGCTCACCCAGAGACTGACAACAACACACTTCAGAGGATGCTAAGGGCTCACCCAGAGACTGACAGCGACACACTTCAGGGTATGCTAAGGGCTCACCCAGAGACTGACAGCGACACTTCAGAGGATGCTAGGGGCTCACCCAGAGACTGACAACAACCCTTCAGAGGATGCTAAGGGCTCTCCCAGAGACTGACAGTGACACTTCAGAGGATGCTGGGGGCTCACCCAGAGAGTGACAGCGACACACTTTAGAGGATGCTAAGGGCTCACCCAGAGACTGACAACAACACTTCAGAGGATGCTAAGGGCTCACCCAGAGACTGACAGCGACACACTTCAGAGGATGCTAAGGGCTCATCCAGAGACTGACAACAACACTTCAGAGGATGCTAGGGGCTCTCCCAGAGACTGACTGCAGCACTTTAGAGGATGCTAGCTGCTCACCCAGAGACTGACTGCGACACTTCAGAGGATGCTAGTTGCTCTCGCCAGAGACTGACAGGTGCTCTTCTGATGATGAAAGTGGCCGAACTTACAAGGGAAACATTATTTACAATGCGGCTTGAACCATGCTGTGCTCACCCAGAGACTGACAGTGACACTTCAGAGGATGCTAGGGGCTCTCCCAGAAACTGACAACAACCCTTCAGAGGATGCTAAGGGCTCACCCAGAGACTGACAGCGACACTTCAGAGGATGCTAGGGGCTCTCGTAGAGACTGACAACAACACTACAGAGGATGCTAAGGGCTCACCCAGAGACTGACAGCGACACACTTCAGAGGATGCTAGGGGCTCTCCCAGAGACTGACAACAACCCTTCAGAGGATGCTAGGGGCTCACCCAGAGACTGACAGCGGCACACTTCAGAGGATGCCAAGGGCTCACCCAGAGACTGAGAGCGACACACTTCAGAGGATGCTAAAGGCACTCCCAGAGACTGACAACAACACACTTCAAAGGATGCTAAGGGCTCACCCAGAGACTGACAGCGACACACTTCAGGGTATGCTAAGGGCTCACCCAGAGACTGACAGAGACACTTCAGAGGATGCTAGGGGCTCTCCCAGAGACTGATAACAACTCTTCAGAGGATGCTAAGGAGCTCACCCAGAGACTGACAGCGACACACTTCAGAGGATGCTAAGGGCTCACCCAGAGCCTGACAGCGACACTTCAGAGGATGCTAGGGGCTCACCCAGAGACTGACAACAACCCTTCAGAGGATGCTAAGGGCTCTCCCAGAGACTTACAGTGACACTTCAGAGGATGTTGGGGGCTCACCCAGAGAGTGACAGTGACACACTTCAGAGGATGCTAAGGGCTCACCCAGAGACTGACAACAACACTTCAGAGGATGCTAAGGGCTCACCCAGAGACTGACAGCGACACACTTCAGAGGATGCTAAGTGCTCATCCAGAGACTGACAACAACACTTCAGAGGATGCTAAGGGCTCACCCAGAGACTGACAGCGACACACTTCAGAGGATGCTAAGGGCTCATCCAGAGACTGACAACAACACTTCAGAGGATGCTAAGGGCTCACCCAGAGACTGACAGCGACATACTTCAGAGGATGCTAAGGGCTCACCCAGAGACTGACAGCGACACACTTCAGAGGATGCTAAGGGCTCACCCAGAGACTGACAGCGACACACTTTAGAGGATGCTAGCTGCTCACCCGGAGACTGACTGCGACACTTCAGAGGATGCTAGTTGCTCTCGCTAGAGACTGACAGGTGCTCTTCTGATGATGAAAGTGGCCGAACTTACAGGGGAAACATTATTTACAATGCGGCTTGAACCATGCTGTGCTCACCCAGAGACTGACAGTGACACTTCAGAGGATGCTAGGGGCTCTCCCAGAGACTGACAACAACCCTTCAGAGGATGCTAAGGGGCTCACCCAGGGACTGACAACAACCCTTCAGAGGATGCTAAGGGCTCACCCAGAGACTGACAGCGACACTTCAGAGGATGCTAGGGGCTCTCGTAGAGACTGACAACAACACTACAGAGGATGCTAAGGAGTCACCCAGCGACTGACAACAACACACTTCAGAGGATGCTAAGGGCTCACCCAGAGACTGACAGCGACACACTTCAGAGGATGTTAAGGGCTCACCTAGAGAGTGACAGCGACACACTTCAGGGGATGCTAAGGGCTCACCCAGAGACTGACAGCGACACACTTCAGAGGATGCTAGGGGCTCTCCCAGAGACTGACAACAACCCTTCAGAGGATGCTAAGGGCTCACCCAGGGGCTGACAGTGAACCTTCAGAGGATGTTAGGGGCTCACCCAGAGACTGACAACAACACACTTCAGAGGATGCTAAGGGCTCACCCAGCGACTGACAGCGACACACTTCAGGGGATGCTAAGGGCTCACCCAGAGACTGACAGCGACACTTCAGAGCATGCTAGGGGCTCTCCCAGAGACTGACAACAACACTTCAGAGGATGCCAAGGGCTCACCCAAAGACTGACAACAACATATTTTAGAGGATGCTAAGGGCTCACCCAGAGACTCACAACAACACTTCAGAGGATGCTAAGAGCTCACCCAGAGACTGACAGTGACACAACAGAGGATGCTAGGGGCTCTCCCAGAGACTGACAACAACACTTCAGAGGATGCTAAGGGCTCACCCAGAGACTGACAACAACACACTTCAGGGTATGCTAAGGGCTCACCCAGAGACTGACAGTGACACTTCAGAGGATGCTAGGGGCTCTCTCAGAGACTGACAACAGCCCTTCAGAGGATGCTAAGGGGCTCACACAGAGACTGACAGCGACACACTTCAGAGGATGCTAAGGGCTCACCTAGAGACTGGCAGTGACACTTCAGAGGATGCTAGGGGATCTCCCAGAGTCTGACAACAACACTTCAGAGGATGCTAGGGGCTCTCCCAGAGACTGACAACAACACTTCGGAGGATGCTAAGGGTTCACCCAGAGACTGACAGCGACACACTTCAGAGGATGCTAAGGGCTCACCCAGAGACTGACAGTGACACTTCGGAGGATGCTAGGGGCTCACCCAGAGACTGACAGCGACACACTTCAGAGGATGCTAAGGGCTCACCCAGAGACTGACAACAACACTTCAGAGGATGCTAAGGGCTCACCCAGAGACTGACAACAACACTTCAGAGGATGCTAAGGGCTCACCCAGAGACTGACAGCGACACACTTCAGAGGATGCTAAGGGCTCATCCAGAGACTGACAACAACACTTCAGAGGATGCTAAGGGCTCACCCAGAGACTGACAGCGACACACTTCAGAGGATGCTAAGGGATCACCCAGAGACTGACAGCGACACACTTCAGAGGATGCTAGGGGCTCTCCCAGAGACTGACTGCAGCACTTTAGAGGATGCTAGCTGCTCACCCAGAGACTGACTGCGACACTTCAGAGGATGCTAGTTGCTCTCGCCAGAGACTGACAGGTGCTCTTCTGATGATGAAAGTGGCCGAACTTACAGGGGAAACATTATTTACAATGCGGCTTGAACCATGCTGTGCTCACCCAGAGACTGACAGTGACACTTCAGAGGATGCTAGGGGCTCTCCCAGAGACTGACAACAACACTTCAGAGGATGCTAAGGGCTCACCCAGAGACTGACAACAACACACTTCAGAGGATGCTAAGGGCTCACCCAGAGACTGACAGCGACACACTTCAGGGTATGCTAAGGGCTCACCCAGAGACTGACAGGGACACTTCAGAGGATGCTAGGGGCTCACCCAGAGACTGACAACAACCCTTCAGAGGATGCTAAGGGCTCTCCCAGAGACTGACAGTGACACTTCAGAGGATGCTGGGGGCTCACCCAGAGACTGACAGCGACACACTTCAGAGGATGCTAAGGGCTCATCCAGAGACTGACAACAACACTTCAGAGGATGCTAAGAGCTCACCCAGAGACTGACAGCGACACACTTCAGAGGATGCTAAGGGCTCACCCAGAGACTGACAGCGACACACTTCAGAGGATGCTAGGGGCTCACCCAGAGACTGACAGTGACACTTCAGATGATGCTAGGGGCTCTCCCAGAGACTGACAACAACAATTCAGAGGATGCTAAGGGCTCACCCAGAGACTGACAACAACACACTTCAGAGGATGCTAAGGGCTCACCCAGAGACTGACAGCGACACACTTCAGGGTATGCTAAGGGCTCACCCAGAGACTGACAGCGACACTTCAGAGGATGCTAGGGGCTCACCCAGAGACTGACAACAACCCTTCAGAGGATGCTAAGGGCTCTCCCAGAGACTGACAGTGACACTTCAGAGGATGCTGGGGGCTCACCCAGAGAGTGACAGCGACACACTTTAGAGGATGCTAAGGGCTCACCCAGAGACTGACAACAACACTTCAGAGGATGCTAAGGGCTCACCCAGAGACTGACAGCGACACACTTCAGAGGATGCTAAGGGCTCATCCAGAGACTGACAACAACACTTCAGAGGATGGTAGGGGCTCTCCCAGAGACTGACTGCAGCACTTTAGAGGATGCTAGCTGCTCACCCAGAGACTGACTGCGACACTTCAGAGGATGCTAGTTGCTCTCGCCAGAGACTGACAGGTGCTCTTCTGATGATGAAAGTGGCCGAACTTACAAGGGAAACATTATTTACAATGCGGCTTGAACCATGCTGTGCTCACCCAGAGACTGACAGTGACACTTCAGAGGATGCTAGGGGCTCTCCCAGAAACTGACAACAACCCTTCAGAGGATGCTAAGGGCTCACCCAGAGACTGACAGCGACACTTCAGAGGATGCTAGGGGCTCTCGTAGAGACTGACAACAACACTACAGAGGATGCTAAGGGCTCACCCAGAGACTGACAGCGACACACTTCAGAGGATGTTAAGGGCTCACCTAGAGAGTGACAGCGACACACTTCAGGGGATGCTAAGGGCTCACCCAGAGACTGACAGCGACACACTTCAGAGGATGCTAGGGGCTCTCCCAGAGACTGACAACAACCCTTCAGAGGATGCTAAGGGCTCACCCAGGGGCTGACAGTGACACTTCAGAGGATGCTAGGGGCTCGCCCAGAGACTGACATGACACTTCAGAGGATGCTAGGGGCTCTCTCAGAGACTGACAACAGCCCTTCAGAGGATGCTAAGGGGCTCACACAGAGACTGACAGCAACACACTTCAGAGGATGCTAAGGGCTCACCCAGAGACTGACAGTGACACTTCAGAGGATGCTAGGGGCTCTCCCAGAGACTGACAACAACACTTCAGAGGATGCTAAGGGCTCACCCAGAGACTGACAACAACACACTTCAGAGGATGCTAAGGGCTCACCCAAAGACTGACAGCGACACACTTCAGGGTATGCTAAGGGCTCACCCAGAGACTGACAGCGACACTTCAGAGGATGCTAGGGGCTCACCCAGAGACTGACAACAACCCTTCAGAGGATGCTAAGGGCTCTCCCAGAGACTGACAGTGACACTTCAGAGGATGCTGGGGGCTCACCCAGAGAGTGACAGCGACACACTTCAGAGGATGCTAAGGGCTCACCCAGAGACTGACAACAACACTTCAGAGGATGCTAAGGGCTCACCCAGAGACTGACAGCGACACACTTCAGAGGATACTAAGGGCTCATCCAGAGACTGACAACAACACTTCAGAGGATGCTAAGGGCTCACCCAGAGACTGACAGCGACACACTTCAGAGGATGCTAAGGACTCACCCAGAGACTGACAGCGACACACTTCAGAGGATGCTAGGGGCTCCCCCAGAGACTGACTGCAGCACTTTAGAGGATGCTAGCTGCTCACCCAGAGACTGACTGCGACACTTCAGAGGATGCTAGTTGCTCTCGCCAGAGACTGACAGGTGCTCTTCTGATGATGAAAGTGGCCGAACTTACAGGGGAAACATTATTTACAATGCGGCTTGAACCATGCTGTGCTCACCCAGAGACTGACAGTGACACTTCAGAGGATGCTAGGGGCTCTCCCAGAGACTGACAACAACCCTTCAGAGGATGCTAAGGGACTCACCCAGAGACTGACAACAACCCTTCAGAGGATGCTAAGGGCTCACCCAGAGACTGACAGCGACACTTCAGAGGATGCTAGGGGCTCTCGTAGAGACTGACAACACTACAGAGGATGCTAAGGGCTCACCCAGAGACTGACAGCGACACACTTCAGAGGATGCTAGGGGCTCTCCCAGAGACTGACAACAACCCTTCAGAGGATGCTAAGGGCTCACCCAGGGGCTGACAGTGACACTTCAGAGGATGCTAGGGGCTCGCCCAGAGACTGACAACAACACACTTCAGAGGATGCTAAGGGCTCACCCAGAGCCTGACAGCGACACTTCAGAGGATGCTAGGTGCTCACCCAGAGACTTACAGTGACACTTCAGAGGATGCTGGGGGCTCACCCAGAGAGTGACAGCGACACACTTCAGAGGATGCTAAGGGCTCACCCAGAGACTGACAACAACACTTCAGAGGATGCTAAGGGCTCACCCAGAGACTGACAACAACACTTCAGAGGATGCTAAGGGCTCACCCAGAGACTGACAGCGACACACTTCAGAGGATGCTAAGGGCTCATCCAGAGACTGACAGCAACACTACAGAGGATGCTAAGGGCTCACCCAGAGACTGACAGCGACACACTTCAGAGGATGCTAGGGGCTCTCCCAGAGACTGACAACAACCCTTCAGAGGATGCTAAGGGCTCACCCAGGGGCTGACAGTGACACTTCAGAGGATGCTAGGGGCTCGCCCAGAGACTGACAACAACACACTTCAGAGGATGCTAAGGGCTCACCCAGAGCCTGACAGCGACACTTCAGAGGATGCTAGGTGCTCACCCAGAGACTTACAGTGACACTTCAGAGGATGCTGGGGGCTCACCCAGAGAGTGACAGCGACACACTTCAGAGGATGCTAAGGGCTCACCCAGAGACTGACAACAACACTTCAGAGGATGCTAAGGGCTCACCCAGAGACTGACAACAACACTTCAGAGGATGCTAAGGGCTCACCCAGAGACTGACAGCGACACACTTCAGAGGATGCTAAGGGCTCATCCAGAGACTGACAACAACACTTCAGAGGATGCTAAGGGCTCACCCAGAGACAGACAGCGACACACTTCAGAGGATGCTAAGGGCTCACCCAGAGACTGACAGCGACACACTTCAGAGGATGCTAGGGGCTCTCCCAGAGACTGACTGCAGCACTTTAGAGGATGCTAGCTGCTCACCCGGAGACTGACTGCAACACTTCAGAGGATGCTAGTTGCTCTCGCTAGAGACTGACAGGTGCTCTTCTGATGATGAAAGTGGCCGAACTTACAGGGGAAACATTATTTACAATGCGGCTTGAACCATGCTGTGCTCACCCAGAGACTGACAGTGACACTTCAGAGGATGCTAGGGGCTCTCCCAGAGACTGACAACAACCCTTCAGAGGATGCTAAGGGGCTCACCCAGGGACTGACAACAACCCTTCAGAGGATGCTAAGGGCTCACCCAGAGACTGACAGCGACACTTCAGAGGATGCTAGGGGCTCTCGTAGAGACTGACAACAACACTACAGAGGATGCTAAGGAGTCACCCAGCGACTGACAACAACACACTTCAGAGGATGCTAAGGGCTCACCCAGGGGCTGACAGTGAACCTTCAGAGGATGCTAGGGGCTCACCCAGAGACTGACAACAACACACTTCAGAGGATGCTAAGGGCTCACCCAGAGACTGACAGCGACACACTTCAGGGGATGCTAAGGGCTCACCCAGAGACTGACAGCGACACTTCAGAGCATGCTAGGGGCTCTCCCAGAGACTGACAACAACACTTCAGAGGATACCAAGGGCTCACCCAGAGACTGACAACAACACATTTTAGAGGATGCTAAGGGCTCACCCAGAGACTCACAACAACACTTCAGAGGATGCTAAGAGCTCACCCAGAGACTGACAGTGACACAACAGAGGATGCTAGGGGCTCTCCCAGAGACTGACAACAACACTTCAGAGGATGCTAAGGGCTCACCCAGAGACTGACAACAACACACTTCACGGTATGCTAAGGGCTCACCCAGAGACTGACAGTGACACTTCAGAGGATGCTAGGGGCTCTCTCAGAGACTGACAACAGCCCTTCAGAGGATGCTAAGGGGCTCACACAGAGACTGACAGCGACACACTTCAGAGGATGCTAAGGGCTCACCTAGAGACTGGCAGTGACACTTCAGAGGATGCTAGGGGATCTCCCAGAGTCTGACAACAACACTTCAGAGGATGCTAGGGGCTCTCCCAGAGACTGACAACAACACTTCGGAGGATGCTAAGGGTTCACCCAGAGACTGACAGCGACACACTTCAGAGGATGCTAAGGGCTCACCCAGAGACTGACAGTGACACTTCGGAGGATGCTAGGGGCTCACCCAGAGACTGACAGCGACACACTTCAGAGGATGCTAAGGGCTCACCCAGAGACTGACAACAACACTTCAGAGGATGCTAAGGGCTCACCCAGAGACTGACAACAACACTTCAGAGGATGCTAAGGGCTCACCCAGAGACTGACAGCGACACACTTCAGAGGATGCTAAGGGCTCATCCAGAGACTGACAACAACACTTCAGAGGATGCTAAGGGCTCACCCAGAGACTGACAGCGACACACTTCAGAGGATGCTAAGGGATCACCCAGAGACTGACAGCGACACACTTCAGAGGATGCTAGGGGCTCTCCCAGAGACTGACTGCAGCACTTTAGAGGATGCTAGCTGCTCACCCAGAGACTGACTGCGACACTTCAGAGGATGCTAGTTGCTCTCGCCAGAGACTGACAGGTGCTCTTCTGATGATGAAAGTGGCCGAACTTACAGGGGAAACATTATTTACAATGCGGCTTGAACCATGCTGTGCTCACCCAGAGACTGACAGTGACACTTCAGAGGATGCTAGGGGCTCTCCCAGAAACTGACAACAACCCTTCAGAGGATGCTAAGGGACTCACTCAGAGACTGACAGTGACACTTCAGATGATGCTAGGGGCTCTCCCAGAGACTGACAACAACACTTCAGAGGATGCTAAGGGCTCACCCAGAGACTGACAACAACACACTTCAGAGGATGCTAAGGGCTCACCCAGAGACTGACAGCGACACACTTCAGGGTATGCTAAGGGCTCACCCAGAGACTGACAGGGACACTTCAGAGGATGCTAGGGGCTCACCCAGAGACTGACAACAACCCTTCAGAGGATGCTAAGGGCTCTCCCAGAGACTGACAGTGACACTTCAGAGGATGCTGGGGGCTCACCCAGAGAGTGACAGCGACACACTTTAGAGGATGCTAAGGGCTCACCCAGAGACTGACAACAACACTTCAGAGGATGCTAAGGGCTCACCCAGAGACTGACAGCGACACACTTCAGAGGATGCTAAGGGCTCATCCAGAGACTGACAACAACACTTCAGAGGATGCTAAGGGCTCACCCAGAGACTGACAGCGACACACTTCAGAGGATGCTAAGGGCTCACCCAGAGACTGACAGCGACACACTTCAGAGGATGCTAGGGGCTCACCCAGAGACTGACAGTGACACTTCAGATGATGCTAGGGGCTCTCCCAGAGACTGACAACAACAATTCAGAGGATGCTAAGGGCTCACCCAGAGACTGACAACAACACACTTCAGAGGATGCTAAGGGCTCACCCAGAGACTGACAGCGACACACTTCAGGGTATGCTAAGGGCTCACCCAGAGACTGACAGCGACACTTCAGAGGATGCTAGGGGCTTACCCAGAGACTGACAACAACCCTTCAGAGGATGCTAAGGGCTCTCCCAGAGACTGACAGTGACACTTCAGAGGATGCTGGGGGCTCACCCAGAGAGTGACAGCGACACACTTTAGAGGATGCTAAGGGCTCACCCAGAGACTGACAACAACACTTCAGAGGATGCTAAGGGCTCACCCAGAGACTGACAGCGACACACTTCAGAGGATGCTAGGGGCTCACCCAGAGACTGACAGTGACACTTCAGATGATGCTAGGGGCTCTCCCAGAGACTGACAACAACAATTCAGAGGATGCTAAGGGCTCACCCAGAGACTGACAACAACACACTTCAGAGGATGCTAAGGGCTCACCCAGAGACTGACAGCGACACACTTCAGGGTATGCTAAGGGCTCTCCCAGAGACTGACAGTGACACTTCAGAGGATGATGGGGGCTCACCCAGAGAGTGACAGCGACACACTTTAGAGGATGCTAAGGGCTCACCCAGAGACTGACAACAACACTTCAGAGGATGCTAAGGGCTCACCCAGAGACTGACAGCGACACACTTCAGAGGATGCTAAGGGCTCATCCAGAGACTGACAACAACACTTCAGAGGATGCTAAGGCCTCACCCAGAGACTGACAGCGACACACTTCAGAGGATGCTAAGGGCTCACCCAGAGACTGACAGCGACACACTTCAGAGGATGCTAGGGGCTCTCCCAGAGACTGACTGCAGCACTTTAGAGGATGCTAGCTGCTCACCCAGAGACTGACTGCGACACTTCAGAGGATGCTAGTTGCTCTCGCCAGAGACTGACAGGTGCTCTTCTGATGATGAAAGTGGCCGAACTTACAAGGGAAACATTATTTACAATGCGGCTTGAACCATGCTGTGCTCACCCAGAGACTGACAGTGACACTTCAGAGGATGCTAGGGGCTCTCCCAGAAACTGACAACAACCCTTCAGAGGATGCTAAGGGCTCACCCAGAGACTGACAGCGACACTTCAGAGGATGCTAGGGGCTCTCGTAGAGACTGACAACAACACTACAGAGGATGCTAAGGGCTCACCCAGAGACTGACAGCGACACACTTCAGAGGATGTTAAGGGCTCACCTAGAGAGTGACAGCGACACACTTCAGGGGATGCTAAGGGCTCACCCAGAGACTGACAGCGACACACTTCAGAGGATGCTAAGGGCTCTCCCAGAGACTGACAACAACCCTTCAGAGGATGCTAAGGGCTCACCCAGGGGCTGACAGTGACACTTCAGAGGATGCTAGGGGCTCGCCCAGAGACTGACAACAACACACTTCAGAGGATGCTAAGGGCTCACCCAGAGCCTGACAGCGACACTTCAGAGGATGCTAGGGGCTCACCCAGAGACTGACAACAACCCTTCAGAGGATGCTAAGGGCTCTCCCAGAGACTTACAGTGACACTTCAGAGGATGCTGGGGGCTCACCCAGAGAGTGACAGCGACACACTTCAGAGGATGCTTAGGGCTCACCCAGAGACTGACAACAACACTTCAGAGGATGCTAAGGGCTCACCCAGAGACTGACAGCGACACACTTCAGAGGATGCTAAGTGCTCATCCAGAGACTGACAACAACACTTCAGAGGATGCTAAGGGCTCACCCAGAGACTGACAGCGACACACTTCAGAGGATGCTAAGGGCTCACCCAGAGACTGACAGCGACACACTTTAGAGGATGCTAGCTGCTCACCCGGAGACTGACTGCGACACTTCAGAGGATGCTAGTTGCTCTCGCTAGAGACTGACAGGTGCTCTTCTGATGATGAAAGTGGCCGAACTTACAGGGGAAACATTATTTACAATGCGGCTTGAACCATGCTGTGCTCACCCAGAGACTGACAGTGACACTTCAGAGGATGCTAGGGGCTCTCCCAGAGACTGACAACAACCCTTCAGAGGATGCTAAGGGGCTCACCCAGGGACTGACAACAACCCTTCAGAGGATGCTAAGGGCTCACCCAGAGACTGACAGCGACACTTCAGAGGATGCTAGGGGCTTTCGTAGAGACTGACAACAACACTACAGAGGATGCTAAGGAGTCACCCAGCGACTGACAACAACACACTTCAGAGGATGCTAAGGGCTCACCCAGAGACTGACAGCGACACACTTCAGAGGATGTTAAGGGCTCACCTAGAGAGTGACAGCGACACACTTCAGGGGATGCTAAGGGCTCACCCAGAGACTGACAGCGACACACTTCAGAGGATGCTAGGGGCTCTCCCAGAGACTGACAACAACCCTTCAGAGGATGCTAAGGGCTCACCCAGGGGCTGACAGTGAACCTTCAGAGGATGCTAGGGGCTCACCCAGAGACTGACAACAACACACTTCAGAGGATGCTAAGGGCTCACCCAGAGACTGACAGCGACACACTTCAGGGGATGCTAAGGGCTCACCCAGAGACTGACAGCGACACTTCAGAGCATGCTAGGGGCTCTCCCAGAGACTGACAACAACACTTCAGAGGATGCCAAGGGCTCACCCAGAGACTGACAACAACACATTTTAGAGGATGCTAAGGGCTCACCCAGAGACTCACAACAACACTTCAGAGGATGCTAAGAGCTCACCCAGAGACTGACAGTGACACAACAGAGGATGCTAGGGGCTCTCCCAGAGACTGACAACAACACTTCAGAGGATGCTAAGGGCTCACCCAGAGACTGACAACAACACACTTCAGGGTATGCTAAGGGCTCACCCAGAGACTGACAGTGACACTTCAGAGGATGCTAGGGGCTCTCTCAGAGACTGACAACAGCCCTTCAGAGGATGCTAAGGGGCTCACACAGAGACTGACAGCGACACACTTCAGAGGATGCTAAGGGCTCACCTAGAGACTGACAGTGACACTTCAGAGGATGCTAGGGGCTCTCCCAGAGTCTGACAACAACACTTCAGAGGATGCTAGGGGCTCTCCCAGAGACTGACAACAACACTTCGGAGGATGCTAAGGGTTCACCCAGAGACTGACAGTGACACTTCGGAGGATGCTAGGGGCTCACCCAGAGACTGACAGCGACACACTTCAGAGGATGCTAAGGGCTCACCCAGAGACTGACAACAACACTTCAGAGGATGCTAAGGGCTCACCCAGAGACTGACAACAACACTTCAGAGGATGCTAAGGGCTCACCCAGAGACTGACAGCGACACACTTCAGAGGATGCTAAGGGCTCATCCAGAGACTGACAGCGACACACTTCAGAGGATGCTAAGGGCTCACCCAGAGACTGACAGCGACACACTTCAGAGGATGCTAGGGGCTCTCCCAGAGACTGACTGCAGCACTTTAGAGGATGCTAGCTGCTCACCCAGAGACTGACTGCGACACTTCAGAGGATGCTAGTTGCTCTCGCCAGAGACTGACAGGTGCTCTTCTGATGATGAAAGTGGCCGAACTTACAGGGGAAACATTATTTACAATGCGGCTTGAACCATGCTGTGCTCACCCAGAGACTGACAGTGACACTTCAGAGGATGCTAGGGGCTCTCCCAGAAACTGACAACAACCCTTCAGAGGATGCTAAGGGACTCACCCAGAGACTGACATGACACTTCAGAGGATGCTAGGGGCTCTCTCAGAGACTGACAAAAGCCCTTCAGAGGATGCTAAGGGGCTCACACAGAGACTGACAGCGACACACTTCAGAGGATGCTAAGGGCTCACCCAGAGACTGACAGTGACACTTCAGATGATGCTAGGGGCTCTCCCAGAGACTGACAACAACACTTCAGAGGATGCTAAGGGCTCACCCAGAGACTGACAACAACACACTTCAGAGGATGCTAAGGGCTCACCCAGAGACTGACAGCGACACACTTCAGGGTATGCTAAGGGCTCACCCAGAGACTGACAGCGACACTTCAGAGGATGCTAGGGGCTCACCCAGAGACTGACAACAACCCTTCAGAGGATGCTAAGGGCTCTCCCAGAGACTGACAGTGACACTGCAGAGGATGCTGGGGGCTCACCCAGAGAGTGACAACAACACTTCAGAGGATGCTAAGGGCTCACCCAGAGACTGACATCGACACACTTCAGAGGATGCTAAGGGCTCATCCAGAGACTGACAACAACACTTCAGAGGATGCTAAGGGCTCACCCAGAGACTGACAGCGACACACTTCAGAGGATGCTAAGGGCTCACCCAGAGACTGACAGCGACACACTTCAGAGGATGCTAGGGGCTCTCCCAGAGACTGACTGCAGCACTTTAGAGGATGCTAGCTGCTCACCCAGAGACTGATTGTGACACTTCAGAGGATGCTAGTTGCTCTCGCCAGACACTGACAGGTGCTCTTCTGATGATGAAAGTGGCCGAACTTACAGGGGAAACATTATTTACAATGCGGCTTGAACCATGCTGTGCTCACCCAGAGACTGACAGTGACACTTCAGAGGATGCTAGGGGCTCTCCCAGAGACTGACAACAACCCTTCAGAGGATGCTAAGGGACTCACCCAGAGACTGACAACAACCCTTCAGAGGATGCTAAGGGCTCACCCAGAGACTGACAGCGACACTTCAGAGGATGCTAGGGGCTCTCGTAGAGACTGACAACAACACTACAGAGGATGCTAAGGGCTCACCCAGAGACTGACAGCGACACACTTCAGAGGATGTTAAGGGCTCACCTAGAGAGTGACAGCGACACACTTCAGGGGATGCTAAGGGCTCACCCAGAGACTGACAGCGACACACTTCAGAGGATGCTAGGGGCTCTCCCAGAGACTGACAACAACCCTTCAGAGGATGCTAAGGGCTCACCCAGGGGCTGACAGTGACACTTTTGAGGATGCTAGGGGCTCGCCCAGAGACTGACAACAACACACTTCAGAGGATGCTAAGGGCTCACCCAGAGCCTGACAGCGACACTTCAGAGGATGCTAGGGGCTCACCCAGAGACTGAAAACAACACTTCAGAGGATGCTAAGGGCTCACCCAGAGACTGACAGCGACACACTTCAGAGGATGCTAAGTGCTCATCCAGAGACTGACAACAACACTTCAGAGGATGCTAAGGGCTCACCCAGAGACTGACAGCGACACACTTCAGAGGATGCTAAGGGCTCACCCAGAGACTGACAGCGACACACTTCAGAGGATGCTAGGGGCTCTCCCAGAGACTGACTGCAGCACTTTAGAGGATGCTAGCTGCTCACCCGGAGACTGACTGCGACACTTCAGAGGATGCTAGTTGCTCTCGCCAGAGACTGACAGGTGCTCTTCTGATCATGAAAGTGGCCGAACTTACAAGGGAAACATTATTTACAATGCGGCTTGAACCATTCTGTGCTCACCCAGAGACTGACAGTGACACTTCAGAGGATGCTAGGGGCTCTCCCAGAGACTGACAACAACCCTTCAGAGGATGCTAAGGGGCTCACCCAGAGACTGACAACAACCCTTCAGAGGATGCTAAGGGCTCACCCAGAGACTGACAGCGACACTTCAGAGGATGCTAGGGGCTCTCGTAGAGACTGACAACAACACTACAGAGGATGCTAAGGACTCACCCAGAGACTGACAACAACACACTTCAGAGGATGCTAAGGGCTCACCCAGAGACTGAAAGCGACACACTTCAGAGGATGTTAAGGGCTCACCTAGAGAGTGACAGCGACACACTTCAGGGGATGCTAAGGGCTCACCCAGAGACTGACAACGACACACTTCAGAGGATGCTAGGGGCTCTCCCAGAGACTGACAACAACCCTTCAGAGGATGCTAAGGGCTCACCCAGGGGCTGACAGTGAACCTTCAGAGGATGCTAGGGGCTCACCCAGAGACTGACAACAACACACTTCAGAGGATGCTAAGGGCTCACCCAGAGACTGACAGCGACACACTTCAGGGGATGCTAAGGGCTCACCCAGAGACTGACAGCGACACTTCAGAGCATGCTAGGGGCTCTCCCAGAGACTGACAACAACACTTCAGAGGATGCCAAGGGCTCACCCAGAGACTGACAACAACATATTTTAGAGGATGCTAAGGGCTCACCCAGAGACTGACAACAACACTTCAGAGGATGCTAAGAGCTCACCCAGAGACTGACAGTGACACTTCAGAGGATGCTAGGGGCTCTCCCAGAGACTGACAACAACACTGCAGAGGATGCTAAGGGCTCACCCAGAGACTGACAACAACACACTTCAGGGTATGCTAAGGGCTCACCCAGAGACTGACAGTGACACTTCAGAGGATGCTAGGGGCTCTCTCAGAGACTGACAACAGCCCTTCAGAGGACGCTAAGGGGCTCACACAGAGACTGACAGCGACACACTTCAGAGGATGTTAATGGCTCACCTAGAGAGTGACAGCGACACACTTCAGGGGATGCTAAGGGCTCACCCAGAGACTGACAGCGACACACTTCAGAGGATGCTAGGGGCTCTCCCAGAGACTGACAACAACCCTTCAGAGGATGCTAAGGGCTCACCCAGGGGCTGACAGTGACACTTCAGAGGATGCTAGGGGCTCGACCAGAGACTGACAACAACACACTTCAGAGGATGCTAAGGGCTCACCCAGAGCCTGACAGCGACACTTCAGAGGATGCTAGGGGCTCACCCAGAGACTGACAACAACCCATCAGAGGATGCTAAGGGCTCTCCCAGAGACTTACAGAGACACTTCAGAGGATGCTGGGGGCTCACCCAGAGAGTGACAGCGACACACTTCAGAGGATGCTAAGGGCTCACCCAGAGACTGACAACAACACTTCAGAGGATGCTAAGGGCTCACCCAGAGACTGACAGCGACACACTTCAGAGGATGCTAAGTGCTCATCCAGAGACTGACAACAACACTTCAGAGGATGCTAAGGGCTCACCCAGAGACTGACAGCGACACACTTCAGAGGATGCTAAGGGCTCACCCAGAGACTGACAGCGACACACTTCAGAGGATGCTAGGGGCTCTCCCAGAGACTGACTGCAGCACTTTAGAGGATGCTAGCTGCTCACCCGGAGACTGACTGCGACACTTCAGAGGATGCTAGTTGCTCTCGCCAGAGACTGACAGGTGCTCTTCTGATGATGAAAGTGGCCGAACTTACAAGGGAAACATTATTTACAATGCGGCTTGAACCATGCTGTGCTCACCCAGAGACTGACAGTGACACTTCAGAGGATGCTAGGGGCTCTCCCAGAGACTGACAACAACCCTTCAGAGGATGCTAAGGGGCTCACCCAGAGACTGACAACAACCCTTCAGAGGATGCTAAGGGCTCACCCAGAGACTGACAGCGACACTTCAGAGGATGCTAGGGGCTCTCGTAGAGACTGACAACAACACTACAGAGGATGCTAAGGACTCACCCAGAGACTGACAACAACACACTTCAGAGGATGCTAAGGGCTCACCCAGAGACTGACAGCGACACACTTCAGAGGATGTTAAGGGCTCACCTAGAGAGTGACAGCGACACACTTCAGGGGATGCTAAGGGCTCACCCAGAGACTGACAGCGACACACTTCAGAGGATGCTAGGGGCTCTCCCAGAGACTGACAACAACCCTTCAGAGGATGCTAAGGGTTCACCCAGGGGCTGACAGTGAACCTTCAGAGGATGCTAGGGGCTCACCCAGAGACTGACAACAAACACACTTCAGAGGATGCTAAGGGCTCACCCAGAGACTGACAACAGCCCTTCAGAGGATGCTAAGGGGCTCACACAGAGACTGACAGCGACACACTTCAGAGGATGCTAAGGGCTCACCTAGAGACTGACAGTGACACTTCAGAGGATGCAAGGGGCTCTCCCAGAGTCTGACAACAACACTTCAGAAGATGCTAGGGGCTCTCCCAGAGACTGACAACAACACTTCGGAGGATGCTAAGGGTTCACCCAGAGAATGACAGCGACACACTTCAGAGGATGCTAAGGGCTCACCCAGAGACTGGCAGTGACACTTCGGAGGATGCTAGGGGCTCTCCGAGAGTCTGACAACAACACTTCAGAGGATGCTAAGGGCACACCCAGAGACTGACAGCGACACACTTCAGAGGATGCTAGGGGCTCTCCCAGAGACTGACTGCAGCACTTTAGAGGATGCTAGCTGCTCACCCAGAGACTGACTGCGACACTTCAGAGGATGCTAGTTGCTCTCGCCAGAGACTGACAAGTGCTCTTCTGATGATGAAAGTGGCCGAACGTACAGGGGAAACATTATTTACAATGCGGCTTGAACCATGCTGTGCTCACCCAGAGACTGACAGTGACACTTCAGAGGATGCTAGGAGCTCTCCCAGAAACTGACAACAACCCTTCAGAGGATGCTAAGGGACTCACCCAGAGACTGACAACAACCCTTCAGAGGATGCTAAGGGCTCACCCAGAGACTGACAGCGACACTTCAGAGGATGCTAGGGGCTCTCGTAGAGACTGACAACAACACTACAGAGGATGCTAAGGGCTCACCCAGAGACTGACAGCGACACACTTCAGAGGATGTTAAGGGCTCACCTAGAGAGTGACAGCGACACACTTCAGGGGATGCTAAGGGCTCACCCAGAGACTGACAGCGACACACTTCAGAGGATGCTAGGGGCTCTCCCAGAGACTGACAACAACCCTTCAGAGGATGCTAAGGGCTCACCCAGGGGCTGACAGTGACACTTCAGAGGATGCTAGAGGCTCCCCTGAGACTGACAACAACACACTTCAGAGGATGCTAAGGGCTCACCCAGAGTCTGACAGCGACACTTCAGAGGATGCTTGGGGCTCACCCAGAGACTGACAACAACCCTTCAGAGGATGCTAAGGGCTCTTCCAGAGACTTACAGTGACACTTCAGAGGATGCTGGGGGCTCACCCAGAGAGTGACAGCGACACACTTCAGAGTATGCTAAGGGCTCACCCAGAGACTGACAACAACACTTCAGAGGATGCTAAGGGCTCACCCAGAGACTGACAGCGACACACTTCAGAGGATGCTAAGGGCTCACCCAGAGACTGACAGCGACACAGTTCAGAGGATGCTAGGGGCTCTCCCAGAGACTGACTGCAGCACTTTAGAGGATGCTAGCTGCTTACCCAGAGACTGACTGCGACACTTCAGAGGATGCTAGTTGCTCTCGCCAGAGACTGACAGGTGCTCTTCTGATGATGAAAGTGGCCGAACTTACAGGGGAAACATTATTTACAATGCGGCTTGAACCATGCTGTGCTCACCCAGAGACTGACAGTGACACTTCAGAGGATGCTAGGGGCTCTCCCAGAGACTGACAACAACCCTTCAGAGGATGCTAAGGGGCTCACCCAGAGACTGACAACAACCCTTCAGAGGATGCTAAGGGCTCACCCAGAGACTGACAGCGACACTTCAGAGGATGCTAGGGGCTCTCGTAGAGACTGACAACAACACTACAGAGGATGCTAAGGACTCACCCAGAGACTGACAACAACACACTTCAGAGGATGCTAAGGGCTCACCCAGAGACTGACAGCGACACACTTCAGAGGATGTTAAGGGCTCACCTAGAGAGTGACAGCGACACACTTCAGGGGATGCTAAGGGCTCACCCAGGGGCTGACAGTGACACTTCAGAGGATGCTAGGGGCTCACCCAGAGACTGACAACAACACACTTCAGAGGATGCTAAGGGCTCACCCAGAGACTGACAGCGACACACTTCAGGGGATGCTAAGGGCTCACCCAGAGACTGACAGCGACACTTCAGAGCATGCTAGGGGCTCTCCCAGAGACTGACAACAACACTTCAGAGGATGCCAAGGGCTCACCCAGAGACTGACAACAACACATTTTAGAGGATGCTAAGGGCTCACCCAGAGACTGACAACAACACTTCAGAGGATGCTAAGAGCTCACCCAGAGACTGACAGTGACACTTCAGAGGATGCTAGGGGCTCTCCCAGAGACTGACAACAACACTTCAGAGGATGCTAAGGGCTCACCCAGAGACTGACAACAACACACTTCAGGGCATGCTAAGGGCTCACCCAGAGACTGACAGTGACACTTCAGAGGATGCTAGGGGCTCTCTCAGAGACTGACAACAGCCCTTCAGAGGATGCTAAGGGGCTAACACAGAGACTGACAGCGACACACTTCAGAGGATGTTAATGGCTCACCTAGAGAGTGACAGCGACACACTTCAGGGGATGCTAAGGGCTCACCCAGAGACTGACAGCGACACACTTAAGAGGATGCTAGGGGCTCTCCCAGAGACTGACAACAACCCTTCAGAGGATGCTAAGGGCTCACCCAGGGGCTGACAGTGACACTTCAGAGGATGCTAGGGGCTCGCCCAGAGACTGACAACAACACACTTCAGAGGATGCTAAGGGCTCACCCAGAGCCTGACAGCGACACTTCAGAGGATGCTAGGGGCTCACCCAGAGACTGACAACAACCCATCAGAGGATGCTAAGGGCTCTCCCAGAGACTTACAGAGACACTTCAGAGGATGCTGGGGGCTCACCCAGAGAGTGACAGCGACACACTTCAGAGGATGCTAAGGGCTCACCCAGAGACTGACAACAACACTTCAGAGGATGCTAAGGGCTCACCCAGAGACTGACAGCGACACACTTCAGAGGATGCTAAGTGCTCATCCAGAGACTGACAACAACACTTCAGAGGATGCTAAGGGCTCACCCAGAGACTGACAGCGACACACTTCAGAGGATGCTAAGGGCTCACCCAGAGACTGACAGCGACACACTTCAGAGGATGCTAGGGGCTCTCCCAGAGACTGACTGCAGCACTTTAGAGGATGCTAGCTGCTCACCCGGAGACTGACTGCGACACTTCAGAGGATGCTAGTTGCTCTCGCCAGAGACTGACAGGTGCTCTTCTGATGATGAAAGTGGCCGAACTTACAAGGGAAACATTATTTACAATGCGGCTTGAACCATGCTGTGCTCACCCAGAGACTGACAGTGACACTTCAGAGGATGCTAGGGGCTCTCCCAGAGACTGACAACAACCCTTCAGAGGATGCTAAGGGGCTCACCCAGAGACTGACAACAACCCTTCAGAGGATGCTAAGGGCTCACCCAGAGACTGACAGCGACACTTCAGAGGATGCTAGGGGCTCTCGTAGAGACTGACAACAACACTACAGAGGATGCTAAGGACTCACCCAGAGACTGACAACAACACACTTCAGAGGATGCTAAGGGCTCACCCAGAGACTGACAGCGACACACTTCAGAGGATGTTAAGGGCTCACCTAGAGAGTGACAGCGACACACTTCAGGGGATGCTAAGGGCTCACCCAGAGACTGACAGCGACACACTTCAGAGGATGCTAGGGGCTCTCCCAGAGACTGACAACAACCCTTCAGAGGATGCTAAGGGCTCACCCAGGGGCTGACAGTGAACCTTCAGAGGATGCTAGGGGCTCACCCAGAGACTGACAACAAACACACTTCAGAGGATGCTAAGGGCTCACCCAGAGACTGACAACAGCCCTTCAGAGGATGCTAAGGGGCTCACACAGAGACTGACAGCGACACACTTCAGAGGATGCTAAGGGCTCACCTAGAGACTGACAGTGACACTTCAGAGGATGCTAGGGGCTCTCCCAGAGTCTGACAACAACACTTCAGAAGATGCTAGGGGCTCTCCCAGAGACTGACAACAACACTTCGGAGGATGCTAAGGGTTCACCCAGAGACTGACAGCGACACACTTCAGAGGATGCTAAGGGCTCACCCAGAGACTGGCAGTGACACTTCGGAGGATGCTAGGGGCTCTCCGAGAGTCTGACAACAACACTTCAGAGGATGCTAAGGGCACACCCAGAGACTGACAGCGACACACTTCAGAGGATGCTAGGGGCTCTCCCAGAGACTGACTGCAGCACTTTAGAGGATGCTAGCTGCTCACCCAGAGACTGACTGCGACACTTCAGAGGATGCTAGTTGCTCTCGCCAGAGACTGACAAGTGCTCTTCTGATGATGAAAGTGGCCGAACGTACAGGGGAAACATTATTTACAATGCGGCTTGAACCATGCTGTGCTCACCCAGAGACTGACAGTGACACTTCAGAGGATGCTAGGAGCTCTCCCAGAAACTGACAACAACCCTTCAGAGGATGCTAAGGGACTCACCCAGAGACTGACAACAACCCTTCAGAGGATGCTAAGGGCTCACCCAGAGACTGACAGCGACACTTCAGAGGATGCTAGGGGCTCTCGTAGAGACTGACAACAACACTACAGAGGATGCTAAGGGCTCACCCAGAGACTGACAGCGACACACTTCAGAGGATGTTAAGGGCTCACCTAGAGAGTGACAGCGACACACTTCAGGGGATGCTAAGGGCTCACCCAGAGACTGACAGCGACACACTTCAGAGGATGCTAGGGGCTCTCCCAGAGACTGACAACAACCCTTCAGAGGATGCTAAGGGCTCACCCAGGGGCTGACAGTGACACTTCAGAGGATGCTAGAGGCTCCCCTGAGACTGACAACAACACACTTCAGAGGATGCTAAGGGCTCACCCAGAGTCTGACAGCGACACTTCAGAGGATGCTTGGGGCTCACCCAGAGACTGACAACAACCCTTCAGAGGATGCTAAGGGCTCTTCCAGAGACTTACAGTGACACTTCAGAGGATGCTGGGGGCTCACCCAGAGAGTGACAGCGACACACTTCAGAGTATGCTAAGGGCTCACCCAGAGACTGACAACAAAACTTCAGAGGATGCTAAGGGCTCACCCAGAGACTGACAGCGACACACTTCAGAGGATGCTAAGGGCTCACCCAGAGACTGACAGCGACACAGTTCAGAGGATGCTAGGGGCTCTCCCAGAGACTGACTGCAGCACTTTAGAGGATGCTAGCTGCTTACCCAGAGACTGACTGCGACACTTCAGAGGATGCTAGTTGCTCTCGCCAGAGACTGACAGGTGCTCTTCTGATGATGAAAGTGGCCGAACTTACAGGGGAAACATTATTTACAATGCGGCTTGAACCATGCTGTGCTCACCCAGAGACTGACAGTGACACTTCAGAGGATGCTAGGGGCTCTCCCAGAGACTGACAACAACCCTTCAGAGGATGCTAAGGGGCTCACCCAGAGACTGACAACAACCCTTCAGAGGATGCTAAGGGCTCACCCAGAGACTGACAGCGACACTTCAGAGGATGCTAGGGGCTCTCGTAGAGACTGACAACAACACTACAGAGGATGCTAAGGACTCACCCAGAGACTGACAACAACACACTTCAGAGGATGCTAAGGGCTCACCCAGAGACTGACAGCGACACACTTCAGAGGATGTTAAGGGCTCACCTAGAGAGTGACAGCGACACACTTCAGGGGATGCTAAGGGCTCACCCAGGGGCTGACAGTGACACTTCAGAGGATGCTAGGGGCTCACCCAGAGACTGACAACAACACACTTCAGAGGATGCTAAGGGCTCACCCAGAGACTGACAGCGACACACTTCAGGGGATGCTAAGGGCTCACCCAGAGACTGACAGCGACACTTCAGAGCATGCTAGGGGCTCTCCCAGAGACTGACAACAACACTTCAGAGGATGCCAAGGGCTCACCCAGAGACTGACAACAACACATTTTAGAGGATGCTAAGGGCTCACCCAGAGACTGACAACAACACTTCAGAGGATGCTAAGAGCTCACCCAGAGACTGACAGTGACACTTCAGAGGATGCTAGGGGCTCTCCCAGAGACTGACAACAACACTTCAGAGGATGCCAAGGGCTCACCCAGAGACTGACAACAACACACTTCAGGGCATGCTAAGGGCTCACCCAGAGACTGACAGTGACACTTCAGAGGATGCTAGGGGCTCTCTCAGAGACTGACAACAGCCCTTCAGAGGATGCTAAGGGGCTAACACAGAGACTGACAGCGACACACTTCAGAGGATGCTAAGGGCTCACCTAGAGACTGACAGTGACACTTCAGAGGATGCTAGGGGCTCTCCCAGAGTCTGACAACAACACTTCAGAGGATGCTAGGGGCTCTCCCAGAGACTGACAACAACACTTCGGAGGATGCTAAGGGTTCACCCAGAGACTGACAGCGACACACTTCAGAGGATGCTAAGGGCTCACCCAGAGACTGACAGTGACACTTCGGAGGATGCTAGGGGCTCACCCAGAGACTGACAGCGACACACTTCAGAGGATGCTAAGGGTTCACCCAGAGATTGACAACAACACTTCAGAGGATGCTAAGGGCTCATCCAGAGACTGACAACAACACTTCAGAGGATGCTAAGGGCTCACCCAGAGACTGACAGCGACACACTTCAGAGGATGCTAAGGGCTCATCCAGAGACTGACAACAACACTTCAGAGGATGCTAAGGGCTCACCCAGAGACTGACAGCGACATACTTCAGAGGATGATAAGGGCTCACCCAGAGACTGACAGCGACACACTTCAGAGGATGCTAAGGGCTCACCCAGAGACTGACAGCGACACACTTCAGAGGATGCTAGTTGCTCTCGCCAGAGACTGACAGGTGCTCTTCTGATGATGAAAGTGGCCGAACTTACAGGGGAAACATTATTTACAATGCGGCTTGAACCATGCTGTGCTCACCCAGAGACTGACAGTGACACTTCAGAGGATGCTAGGAGCTCTCCCAGAAACTGACAACAACCCTTCAGAGGATGCTAAGGGACTCACCCAGAGACTGACAACAACCCTTCAGAGGATGCTAAGGGCTCACCCAGAGACTGACAGCGACACTTCAGAGGATGCTAGGGGCTCTCGTAGAGACTGACAACAACACTACAGAGGATGCTAAGGGCTCACCCAGAGACTGACAGCGACACACTTCAGAGGATATTAAGGGCTCACCTAGAGAGTGACAGCGACACACTTCAGGGGATGCTAAGGGCTCACCCAGAGACTGACAACAACCCTTCAGAGGATGCTAAGGGCTCACCCAGAGACTGACAGCGACACACTTCAGGGTATGCTAAGGGCTCACCCAGAGACTGACAGCGACACTTCAGAGGATGCTAGGGGCTCACCCAGAGACTGACAACAACCCTTCAGAGGATGCTAAGGGCTCTCCCAGAGACTGACAGTGACACTTCAGAGGATGCTGGGGGCTAACCCAGAGAGTGACAGCGACACACTTCAGAGGATGCTAAGGGCTCACCCAGAGACTGACAACAACACTTCAGAGGATGCTAAGGGCTCACCCAGAGACTGACAGCGACATACTTCAGAGGATGCTAAGGGCTCACCCAGAGACTGACAGCGACACACTTCAGAGGATGCTAAGGGCTCACCCAGAGACTGACAGCGACACACTTCAGAGGATGCTAGTGGCTCTCCCAGAGACTGACTGCGACACTTCAGAGGATGCTAGTTGCTCTCGCCAGAGACTGACAGGTGCTCTTCTGATGATGAAAGTGGCCGAACTTACAGGGGAAACATTATTTACAATGCGGCTTGAACCATGCTGTGCTCACCCAGAGACTGACAGTGACACTTCAGAGGATGCTAGGGGCTCTCCCAGAAACTGACAACAACCCTTCAGAGGATGCTAAGGGACTCACCCAGAGACTGACATGACACTTCAGAGGATGCTAGGGGCTCTCTCAGAGACTGACAACAGCCCTTCAGAGGATGCTAAGGGGCTCACACAGAGACTGACAGCGACACACTTCAGAGGATGCTAAGGGCTCACCCAGAGACTGACAGTGACACTTCAGAGGATGCTAGGGGCTCTCCCAGAGACTGACAGCGACACACTTCAGAGGATGCTAAGGGCTCACCCAGAGACTGACAACAACACACTTCAGAGGATGCTAAGGGCTCACCCAGAGACTGACAGCGACACTTCAGAGGATGCTAGGGGCTCACCCAGAGACTGACAACAACCCTTCAGAGGATGCTAAGGGCTCTCCCAGAGACTGACAGTGACACTTCAGAGGATGCTGGGGGCTAACCCAGAGAGTGACAGCGACACACTTCAGAGGATGCTAAGGGCTCACCCAGAGACTGACAACAACACTTCAGAGGATGCTAAGGGCTCACCCAGAGACTGACAGCGACACACTTCAGAGGATGCTAAGGGCTCATCCAGAGACTGACAACAACACTTCAGAGGATGCTAAGGGCTCACCCAGAGACTGACAGCGACACACTTCAGAGGATGCTAAGGGCTCACCCAGAGACTGACAGCGACACAGTTCAGAGGATGCTAGGGGCTCTCCCAGAGACTGACTGCAGCACTTTAGAGGATGCTAGCTGCTTACCCAGAGACTGACTGCGACACTTCAGAGGATGCTAGTTGCTCTCGCCAGAGACTGACAGGTGCTCTTCTGATGATGAAAGTGGCCGAACTTACAGGGGAAACATTATTTACAATGCGGCTTGAACCATGCTGTGCTCACCCAGAGACTGACAGTGACACTTCAGAGGATGCTAGGGGCTCTCCCAGAGACTGACAACAACCCTTCAGAGGATGCTAAGGGGCTCACCCAGAGACTGACAACAACCCTTCAGAGGATGCTAAGGGCTCACCCAGAGACTGACAGCGACACTTCAGAGGATGCTAGGGGCTCTCGTAGAGACTGACAACAACACTACAGAGGATGCTAAGGACTCACCCAGAGACTGACAACAACACACTTCAGAGGATGCTAAGGGCTCACCCAGAGACTGACAGCGACACACTTCAGAGGATGTTAAGGGCTCACCTAGAGAGTGACAGCGACACACTTCAGGGGATGCTAAGGGCTCACCCAGGGGCTGACAGTGACACTTCAGAGGATGCTAGGGGCTCACCCAGAGACTGACAACAACACACTTCAGAGGATGCTAAGGGCTCACCCAGAGACTGACAGCGACACACTTCAGGGGATGCTAAGGGCTCACCCAGAGACTGACAGCGACACTTCAGAGCATGATAGGGGCTCTCCCAGAGACTGACAACAACACTTCAGAGGATGCCAAGGGCTCACCCAGAGACTGACAACAACACATTTTAGAGGATGCTAAGGGCTCACCCAGAGACTGACAACAACACTTCAGAGGATGCTAAGAGCTCACCCAGAGACTGACAGTGACACTTCAGAGGATGCTAGGGGCTCTCCCAGAGACTGACAACAACACTTCAGAGGATGCCAAGGGCTCACCCAGAGACTGACAACAACACACTTCAGGGCATGCTAAGGGCTCACCCAGAGACTGACAGTGACACTTCAGAGGATGCTAGGGGCTCTCTCAGAGACTGACAACAGCCCTTCAGAGGATGCTAAGGGGCTAACACAGAGACTGACAGCGACACACTTCAGAGGATGCTAAGGGCTCACCTAGAGACTGACAGTGACACTTCAGAGGATGCTAGGGGCTCTCCCAGAGTCTGACAACAACACTTCAGAGGATGCTAGGGGCTCTCCCAGAGACTGACAACAACACTTCGGAGGATGCTAAGGGTTCACCCAGAGACTGACAGCGACACACTTCAGAGGATGCTAAGGGCTCACCCAGAGACTGACAGTGACACTTCGGAGGATGCTAGGGGCTCACCCAGAGACTGACAGCGACACACTTCAGAGGATGCTAAGGGTTCACCCAGAGATTGACAACAACACTTCAGAGGATGCTAAGGGCTCATCCAGAGACTGACAACAACACTTCAGAGGATGCTAAGGGCTCACCCAGAGACTGACAGCGACACACTTCAGAGGATGCTAAGGGCTCATCCAGAGACTGACAACAACACTTCAGAGGATGCTAAGGGCTCACCCAGAGACTGACAGCGACATACTTCAGAGGATGATAAGGGCTCACCCAGAGACTGACAGCGACACACTTCAGAGGATGCTAAGGGCTCACCCAGAGACTGACAGCGACACACTTCAGAGGATGCTAGTTGCTCTCGCCAGAGACTGACAGGTGCTCTTCTGATGATGAAAGTGGCCGAACTTACAGGGGAAACATTATTTACAATGCGGCTTGAACCATGCTGTGCTCACCCAGAGACTGACAGTGACACTTCAGAGGATGCTAGGAGCTCTCCCAGAAACTGACAACAACCCTTCAGAGGATGCTAAGGGACTCACCCAGAGACTGACAACAACCCTTCAGAGGATGCTAAGGGCTCACCCAGAGACTGACAGCGACACACTTCAGAGGATGCTAAGGGCTCACCCAGAGACTGACAGCGACACACTTCAGAGGATGCTAGTGGCTCTCCCAGAGACTGACTGCGACACTTCAGAGGATGCTAGTTGCTCTCGCCAGAGACTGACAGGTGCTCTTCTGATGATGAAAGTGGCCGAACTTACAGGGGAAACATTATTTACAATGCGGCTTGAACCATGCTGTGCTCACCCAGAGACTGACAGTGACACTTCAGAGGATGCTAGGGGCTCTCCCAGAAACTGACAACAACCCTTCAGAGGATGCTAAGGGACTCACCCAGAGACTGACATGACACTTCAGAGGATGCTAGGGGCTCTCTCAGAGACTGACAACAGCCCTTCAGAGGATGCTAAGGGGCTCACACAGAGACTGACAGCGACACACTTCAGAGGATGCTAAGGGCTCACCCAGAGACTGACAGTGACACTTCAGAGGATGCTAGGGGCTCTCCCAGAGACTGACAGCGACACACTTCAGAGGATGCTAAGGGCTCACCCAGAGACTGACAACAACACACTTCAGAGGATGCTAAGGGCTCACCCAGAGACTGACAGCGACACTTCAGAGGATGCTAGGGGCTCACCCAGAGACTGACAACAACCCTTCAGAGGATGCTAAGGGCTCTCCCAGAGACTGACAGTGACACTTCAGAGGATGCTGGGGGCTAACCCAGAGAGTGACAGCGACACACTTCAGAGGATGCTAAGGGCTCACCCAGAGACTGACAACAACACTTCAGAGGATGCTAAGGGCTCACCCAGAGACTGACAGCGACACACTTCAGAGGATGCTAAGGGCTCATCCAGAGACTGACAACAACACTTCAGAGGATGCTAAGGGCTCACCCAGAGACTGACAGCGACACACTTCAGAGGATGCTAAGGGCTCACCCAGAGACTGACAGCGACACAGTTCAGAGGATGCTAGGGGCTCTCCCAGAGACTGACTGCAGCACTTTAGAGGATGCTAGCTGCTTACCCAGAGACTGACTGCGACACTTCAGAGGATGCTAGTTGCTCTCGCCAGAGACTGACAGGTGCTCTTCTGATGATGAAAGTGGCCGAACTTACAGGGGAAACATTATTTACAATGCGGCTTGAACCATGCTGTGCTCACCCAGAGACTGACAGTGACACTTCAGAGGATGCTAGGGGCTCTCCCAGAGACTGACAACAACCCTTCAGAGGATGCTAAGGGGCTCACCCAGAGACTGACAACAACCCTTCAGAGGATGCTAAGGGCTCACCCAGAGACTGACAGCGACACTTCAGAGGATGCTAGGGGCTCTCGTAGAGACTGACAACAACACTACAGAGGATGCTAAGGACTCACCCAGAGACTGACAACAACACACTTCAGAGGATGCTAAGGGCTCACCCAGAGACTGACAGCGACACACTTCAGAGGATGTTAAGGGCTCACCTAGAGAGTGACAGCGACACACTTCAGGGGATGCTAAGGGCTCACCCAGGGGCTGACAGTGACACTTCAGAGGATGCTAGGGGCTCACCCAGAGACTGACAACAACACACTTCAGAGGATGCTAAGGGCTCACCCAGAGACTGACAGCGACACACTTCAGGGGATGCTAAGGGCTCACCCAGAGACTGACAGCGACACTTCAGAGCATGCTAGGGGCTCTCCCAGAGACTGACAACAACACTTCAGAGGATGCCAAGGGCTCACCCAGAGACTGACAACAACACATTTTAGAGGATGCTAAGGGCTCACCCAGAGACTGACAACAACACTTCAGAGGATGCTAAGAGCTCACCCAGAGACTGACAGTGACACTTCAGAGGATGCTAGGGGCTCTCCCAGAGACTGACAACAACACTTCAGAGGATGCCAAGGGCTCACCCAGAGACTGACAACAACACACTTCAGGGCATGCTAAGGGCTCACCCAGAGACTGACAGTGACACTTCAGAGGATGCTAGGGGCTCTCTCAGAGACTGACAACAGCCCTTCAGAGGATGCTAAGGGGCTAACACAGAGACTGACAGCGACACACTTCAGAGGATGCTAAGGGCTCACCTAGAGACTGACAGTGACACTTCAGAGGATGCTAGGGGCTCTCCCAGAGTCTGACAACAACACTTCAGAGGATGCTAGGGGCTCTCCCAGAGACTGACAACAACACTTCGGAGGATGCTAAGGGTTCACCCAGAGACTGACAGCGACACACTTCAGAGGATGCTAAGGGCTCACCCAGAGACTGACAGTGACACTTCGGAGGATGCTAGGGGCTCACCCAGAGACTGACAGCGACACACTTCAGAGGATGCTAAGGGTTCACCCAGAGATTGACAACAACACTTCAGAGGATGCTAAGGGCTCATCCAGAGACTGACAACAACACTTCAGAGGATGCTAAGGGCTCACCCAGAGACTGACAGCGACACACTTCAGAGGATGCTAAGGGCTCATCCAGAGACTGACAACAACACTTCAGAGGATGCTAAGGGCTCACCCAGAGACTGACAGCGACATACTTCAGAGGATGATAAGGGCTCACCCAGAGACTGACAGCGACACACTTCAGAGGATGCTAAGGGCTCACCCAGAGACTGACAGCGACACACTTCAGAGGATGCTAGTTGCTCTCGCCAGAGACTGACAGGTGCTCTTCTGATGATGAAAGTGGCCGAACTTACAGGGGAAACATTATTTACAATGCGGCTTGAACCATGCTGTGCTCACCCAGAGACTGACAGTGACACTTCAGAGGATGCTAGGAGCTCTCCCAGAAACTGACAACAACCCTTCAGAGGATGCTAAGGGACTCACCCAGAGACTGACAACAACCCTTCAGAGGATGCTAAGGGCTCACCCAGAGACTGACAGCGACACTTCAGAGGATGCTAGGGGCTCTCGTAGAGACTGACAACAACACTACAGAGGATGCTAAGGGCTCACCCAGAGACTGACAGCGACACACTTCAGAGGATATTAAGGGCTCACCTAGAGAGTGACAGCGACACACTTCAGGGGATGCTAAGGGCTCACCCAGAGACTGACAACAACCCTTCAGAGGATGCTAAGGGCTCACCCAGAGACTGACAGCGACACACTTCAGGGTATGCTAAGGGCTCACCCAGAGACTGACAGCGACACTTCAGAGGATGCTAGGGGCTCACCCAGAGACTGACAACAACCCTTCAGAGGATGCTAAGGGCTCTCCCAGAGACTGACAGTGACACTTCAGAGGATGCTGGGGGCTAACCCAGAGAGTGACAGCGACACACTTCAGAGGATGCTAAGGGCTCACCCAGAGACTGACAACAACACTTCAGAGGATGCTAAGGGCTCACCCAGAGACTGACAGCGACATACTTCAGAGGATGCTAAGGGCTCACCCAGAGACTGACAGCGACACACTTCAGAGGATGCTAAGGGCTCACCCAGAGACTGACAGCGACACACTTCAGAGGATGCTAGTGGCTCTCCCAGAGACTGACTGCGACACTTCAGAGGATGCTAGTTGCTCTCGCCAGAGACTGACAGGTGCTCTTCTGATGATGAAAGTGGCCGAACTTACAGGGGAAACATTATTTACAATGCGGCTTGAACCATGCTGTGCTCACCCAGAGACTGACAGTGACACTTCAGAGGATGCTAGGGGCTCTCCCAGAAACTGACAACAACCCTTCAGAGGATGCTAAGGGACTCACCCAGAGACTGACATGACACTTCAGAGGATGCTAGGGGCTCTCTCAGAGACTGACAACAGCCCTTCAGAGGATGCTAAGGGGCTCACACAGAGACTGACAGCGACACACTTCAGAGGATGCTAAGGGCTCACCCAGAGACTGACAGTGACACTTCAGAGGATGCTAGGGGCTCTCCCAGAGACTGACAGCGACACACTTCAGAGGATGCTAAGGGCTCACCCAGAGACTGACAACAACACACTTCAGAGGATGCTAAGGGCTCACCCAGAGACTGACAGCGACACACTTCAGGGTATGCTAAGGGCTCACCCAGAGACTGACAGCGACACTTCAGAGGATGCTAGGGGCTCACCCAGAGACTGACAACAACCCTTCAGAGGATGCTAAGGGCTCTCCCAGAGACTGACAGTGACACTTCAGAGGATGCTGGGGGCTAACCCAGAGAGTGACAGCGACACACTTCAGAGGATGCTAAGGGCTCACCCAGAGACTGACAACAACACTTCAGAGGATGCTAAGGGCTCACCCAGAGACTGACAGCGACACACTTCAGAGGATGCTAAGGGCTCATCCAGAGACTGACAACAACACTTCAGAGGATGCTAAGGGCTCACCCAGAGACTGACAGCGACACACTTCAGAGGATGCTAAGGGCTCACCCAGAGACTGACAGCGACACACTTCAAAGGATGCTAGGGGCTCTCGTAGAGACTGACAACAACACTACAGAGGATGCTAAGGGCTCACCCAGAGACTGACAGCGACGCACTTCAGAGGATGTTAAGGGCTCACCTAGAGAGTGACAGCGACACACTTCAGGGGATGCTAAGGGCTCACCCAGAGACTGACAGCGACACACTTCAGAGGATGCTAGGGGCTCTCCCAGAGACTGACAACAACCCTTCAGAGGATGCTAAGGGCACACCCAGGGGCTGACAGTGACACTTCAGAGGATGCTAGGGGCTCGCCCAGAGACTGACAACAACACACTTCAGAGGATGCTAAGGGCTCACCCAGAGCCTGACAGCGACACTTCAGAGGATGCTAGGGGCTCACCCAGAGACTGACAACAACCCTTCAGAGGATGCTAAGGGCTCTCCCAGAGACTGACAACAACCCTTCAGAGGATGCTAAGGGCTCACCCAGAGACTGACAGCGACACTTCAGAGGATGCTAGGGGCTCTCGTAGAGACTGACAACAACACTACAGAGGATGCTAAGGGCTCACCCAGAGACTGACAGCGACACACTTCAGAGGATGTTAAGGGCTCACCTAGAGAGTGACAGCGACACACTTCAGGGGATGCTAAGGGCTCACCCAGAGACTGACAGCGACACACTTCAGAGGATGCTAGGGGCTCTCCCAGAGACTGACAACAACCCTTCAGAGGATGCTAAGGGCTCACCCAGGGGCTGACAGTGACACTTCAGAAGATGCTAGGGGCTCGCCCGGAGACTGACAACAACACACTTCAGAGGATGCTAAGGGCTCACCCAGAGCCTGACAGCGACACTTCAGAGGATGCTAGGGGCTCACCCAGAGACTGACAACAACCCTTCAGAGGATGCTAAGGGCTCTCCCAGAGACTTACAGTGACACTTCAGAGGATGCTGGGGGCTCACCCAGAGAGTGACAGTGACACACTTCAGAGGATGCTAAGGGCTCACCCAGAGACTGACAACAACACTTCAGAGGATGCTAAGGGCTCACCCAGAGACTGACAGCGACACACTTCAGAGGATGCTAAGTGCTCATCCAGAGACTGACAACAACACTTCAGAGGATGCTAAGGGCTCACCCAGAGACTGACAGTGACACACTTCAGAGGATGCTAAGGGCTCATCCAGAGACTGACAACAACACTTCAGAGGATGCTAAGGGCTCACCCAGAGACTGACAGCGACATACTTCAGAGGATGCTAAGGGCTCACCCAGAGACTGACAGCGACACACTTCAGAGGATGCTAAGGGCTCACCCAGAGACTGACAGCGACACACTTCAGAGGATGCTAGGGGCTCTCCCAGAGACTGACTGCGACACTTCAGAGGATGCTAGTTGCTCTCGCCAGAGACTGACAGGTGCTCTTCTGATGATGAAAGTGGCCGAACTTACAGGGGAAACATTATTTACAATGCGGCTTGAACCATGCTGTGCTCACCCAGAGACTGACAGTGACACTTCAGAGGATGCTAGGAGCTCTCCCAGAAACTGACAACAACCCTTCAGAGGATGCTAAGGGACTCACCCAGAGACTGACAACAACCCTTCAGAGGATGCTAAGGGCTCACCCAGAGACTGACAGTGACACTTCAGAGGATGCTAGGGGCTCTCGTAGAGACTGACAACAACACTACAGAGGATGCTAAGGGCTCACCCAGAGACTGACAGCGACACACTTCAGAGGATGTTAAGGGCTCACCTAGAGAGTGACAGCGACATACTTCAGGGGATGCTAAGGGCTCACCCAGAGACTGACAGCGACACACTTCAGAGGATGCTAGGGGCTCTCCCAGAGACTGACAACAACCCTTCAGAGGATGCTAAGGGCTCACCCAGGGGCTGACAGTGACACTTCAGAGGATGCTAGGGGCTCGCCCAGAGACTGACAACAACACACTTCAGAGGATGCTAAGGGCTCACCCAGAGTCTGACAGCGACACTTCAGAGGATGCTAGGGGCTCACCCAGAGACTGACAACAACCCTTCAGAGGATGCTAAGGGCTCTTCCAGAGACTTACAGTGACACTTCAGAGGATGCTGGGGGCTCACCCAGAGAGTGACAGCGACACACTTCAGAGGATGCTAAGGGCTCACCCAGAGACTGACAACAACACTTCAGAGGATGCTAAGGGCTCACCCAGAGACTGACAGCGACACACTTCAGAGGATGCTAAGGGCTCACCCAGAGACTGACAGCGACACACTTCAGAGGATGCTAGGGGCTCTCCCAGAGACTGACTGCAGCACTTTAGAGGATGCTAGCTGCTCACCCAGAGACTGACTGCGACACTTCAGAGGATGCTAGTTGCTCTCGCCAGAGACTGACAGGTGCTCTTCTGATGATGAAAGTGGCCGAACTTACAGGGGAAACATTATTTACAATGCGGCTTGAACCATGCTGTGCTCACCCAGAGACTGACAGTGACACTTCAGAGGATGCTAGGGGCTCTCCCAGAGACTGACAACAACCCTTCAGAGGATGCTAAGGGGCTCACCCAGAGACTGACAACAACCCTTCGGAGGATGCTAAGGGCTCACCCAGAGACTGACAGCGACACTTCAGAGGATGCTAGGGGCTCTCGTAGAGACTGACAACAACACTACAGAGGATGCTAAGGACTCACCCAGAGACTGACAACAACACACTTCAGAGGATGCTAAGGGCTCACCCAGAGACTGACAGCGACACACTTCAGAGGATGTTAAGGGCTCACCTAGAGAGTGACAGCGACACACTTCAGGGGATGCTAAGGGCTCACCCAGAGACTGACAGCGACACACTTCAGAGGATGCTAGGGGCTCTCCCAGAGACTGACAACAACCCTTCAGAGGATGCTAAGGGCTCACCCAGGGGCTGACAGTGACACTTCAGAGGATGCTAGGGGCTCACCCAGAGACTGACAACAACACACTTCAGAGGATGCTAAGGGTTCACCCAGAGACTGACAGCGACACACTTCAGGGGATGCTAAGGGCTCACCCAGAGACTGACAGCGATACTTCAGAGCATGCTAGGGGCTCTCCCAGAGACTGACAACAACACTTCAGAGGATGCCAAGGGCTCACCCAGAGACTGACAACAACACATTTTAGAGGATGCTAAGGGCTCACCCAGAGACTGACAACAACACTTCAGAGGATGCTAAGAGCTCACCCAGAGACTGACAGTGACACTTCAGAGGATGCTAGGGGCTCTCCCAGAGACTGACAACAACACTTCAGAGGATGCTAAGGGCTCACCCAGAGACTGACAACAACACACTTCAGGGTATGCTAAGGGCTCACCCTGAGACTGACAGTGACACTTCAGAGGATGCTAGGGGCTCTCTCAGAGACTGACAACAGCCCTTCAGAGGATGCTAAGGGGCTCACACAGAGACTGACAGCGACACACTTCAGAGGATGCTAAGGGCTCACCTAGAGACTGACAGTGACACTTCAGAGGATGCTAGGGGCTCTCCCAGAGTCTGACAACAACACTTCAGAGGATGCTAGGGGCTCTCCCAGAGACTGACAACAACACTTCGGAGGATGCTAAGGGTTCACCCAGAGACTGACAGCGACACACTTCAGAGGATGCTAAGGGCTCACCCAGAGACTGACAGTGACACTTCGAAGGATGCTAGGGGCTCACCCAGAGACTGACAGTGACACACTTCAGAGGATGCTAAGGGCTCACCCAGAGACTGACAACAACACTTCAGAGGATGCTAAGGGCTCACCCAGAGACTGACAACAACACTTCAGAGGATGCTAAGGGCTCACCCAGAGACTGACAGCGACACACTTCAGAGGATACTAAGGGCTCATCCAGAGACTGACAACAACACTTCAGAGGATGCTAAGGGCTCACCCAGAGACAGACAGCGACATACTTCAGAGGATGCTAAGGGCTCACCCAGAGACTGACAGCGACACACTTCAGAGGATGCTAAGGGCTCACCCGGAGACTGACAGCGACACACTTCAGAGGATGCTAGGGGCTCTCCCAGAGACTGACTGCGACACTTCAGAGGATGCTAGTTGCTCTCGCCAGAGACTGACAGGTGCTCTTCTGATGATGAAAGTGGCCGAACTTACAGGGGAAACATTATTTACAATGCGGCTTGAACCATGCTGTGCTCACCCAGAGACTGACAGTGACACTTCAGAGGATGCTAGGGGCTCTCGTAGAGACTGACAACAACACTACAGAGGATGCTAAGGGCTCACCCAGAGACTGACAGCGACACACTTCAGAGGATGTTAAGGGCTCACCTAGAGAGTGACAGCGACACACTTCAGGGGATGCTAAGGGGTCACCCAGAGACTGACAACAACCCTTCAGAGGATGCTAAGGGCTCACCCAGAGACTGACAGCGACACACTTCAGGGTATGCTAAGGGCTCACCCAGAGACTGACAGCGACACTTCAGAGGATGCTAGGGGCTCACCCAGAGACTGACAACAACCCTTCAGAGGATGCTAAGGGCTCTCCCAGAGACTGACAGTGACACTTCAGAGGATGCTGGGGGCTAACCCAGAGAGTGACAGCGACACACTTCAGAGGATGCTAAGGGCTCACCCAGAGACTGACAACAACACTTCAGAGGATGCTAAGGGCTCACCCAGAGACTGACAGCGACATACTTCAGAGGATGCTAAGGGCTCACCCAGAGACTGACAGCGACACACTTCAGAGGATGCTAAGGGCTCACCCAGAGACTGACAGCGACACACTTCAGAGGATGCTAGTGGCTCTCCCAGAGACTGACTGCGACACTTCAGAGGATGCTAGTTGCTCTCGCCAGAGACTGACAGGTGCTCTTCTGATGATGAAAGTGGCCGAACTTACAGGGGAAACATTATTTACAATGCGGCTTGAACCATGCTGTGCTCACCCAGAGACTGACAGTGACACTTCAGAGGATGCTAGGGGCTCTCCCAGAAACTGACAACAACCCTTCAGAGGATGCTAAGGGACTCACCCAGAGACTGACAGCGACGCACTTCAGAGGATGTTAAGGGCTCACCTAGAGAGTGACAGCGACACACTTCAGGGGATGCTAAGGGCTCACCCAGAGACTGACAGCGACACACTTCAGAGGATGCTAGGGGCTCTCCCAGAGACTGACAACAACCCTTCAGAGGATGCTAAGGGCACACCCAGGGGCTGACAGTGACACTTCAGAGGATGCTAGGGGCTCGCCCAGAGACTGACAACAACACACTTCAGAGGATGCTAAGGGCTCACCCAGAGCCTGACAGCGACACTTCAGAGGATGCTAGGGGCTCACCCAGAGACTGACAACAACCCTTCAGAGGATGCTAAGGGCTCTCCCAGAGACTGACAACAACCCTTCAGAGGATGCTAAGGGCTCACCCAGAGACTGACAGCGACACTTCAGAGGATGCTAGGGGCTCTCGTAGAGACTGACAACAACACTACAGAGGATGCTAAGGGCTCACCCAGAGACTGACAGCGACACACTTCAGAGGATGGTAAGGGCTCACCTAGAGAGTGACAGCGACACACTTCAGGGGATGCTAAGGGCTCACCCAGAGACTGACAGCGACACACTTCAGAGGATGCTAGGGGCTCTCCCAGAGACTGACAACAACCCTTCAGAGGATGCTAAGGGCTCACCCAGGGGCTGACAGTGACACTTCAGAAGATGCTAGGGGCTCGCACGGAGACTGACAACATCACACTTCAGAGGATGCTAAGGGCTCACCCAGAGCCTGACAGCGACACTTCAGAGGATGCTAGGGGCTCACCCAGAGACTGACAACAACCCTTCAGAGGATGCTAAGGGCTCTCCCAGAGACTTACAGTGACACTTCAGAGGATGCTGGGGGCTCACCCAGAGAGTGACAGTGACACACTTCAGAGGATGCTAAGGGCTCACCCAGAGACTGACAACAACACTTCAGAGGATGCTAAGGGCTCACCCAGAGACTGACAGCGACACACTTCAGAGGATGCTAAGTGCTCATCCAGAGACTGACAACAACACTTCAGAGGATGCTAAGGGCTCACCCAGAGACTGACAGCGACACACTTCAGAGGATGCTAAGGGCTCATCCAGAGACTGACAACAACACTTCAGAGGATGCTAAGGGCTCACCCAGAGACTGACAGTGACATACTTCAGAGGATGCTAAGGGCTCACCCAGAGACTGACAGCGACACACTTCAGAGGATGCTAAGGCTCACCCAGAGACTGACAGCGACACACTTCAGAGGATGCTAGGGGCTCTCCCAGAGACTGACTGCGACACTTCAGAGGATGCTAGTTGCTCTCGCCAGAGACTGACAGGTGCTCTTCTGATGATGAAAGTGGCCGAACTTACAGGGGAAACATTATTTACAATGCGGCTTGAACCATGCTGTGCTCACCCAGAGACTGACAGTGACACTTCAGAGGATGCTAGGAGCTCTCCCAGAAACTGACAACAACCCTTCAGAGGATGCTAAGGGACTCACCCAGAGACTGACAACAACCCTTCAGAGGATGCTAAGGGCTCACCCAGAGACTGACAGTGACACTTCAGAGGATGCTAGGGGCTCTCGTAGAGACTGACAACAACACTACAGAGGATGCTAAGGGCTCACCCAGAGACTGACAGCGACACACTTCAGAGGATGTTAAGGGCTCACCTAGAGAGTGACAGCGACATACTTCAGGGGATGCTAAGGGCTCACCCAGAGACTGACAGCGACACACTTCAGAGGATGCTAGGGGCTCTCCCAGAGACTGACAACAACCCTTCAGAGGATGCTAAGGGCTCACCCAGGGGCTGACAGTGACACTTCAGAGGATGCTAGGGGCTCGCCCAGAGACTGACAACAACACACTTCAGAGGATGCTAAGGGCTTACCCAGAGTCTGACAGCGACACTTCAGAGGATGCTAGGGGCTCACCCAGAGACTGACAACAACCCTTCAGAGGATGCTAAGGGCTCTTCCAGAGACTTACAGTGACACTTCAGAGGATGCTGGGGGCTCACCCAGAGAGTGACAGCGACACACTTCAGAGGATGCTAAGGGCTCACCCAGAGACTGACAACAACACTTCAGAGGATGCTAAGGGCTCACCCAGAGACTGACAGCGACACACTTCAGAGGATGCTAAGGGCTCACCCAGAGACTGACAGCGACACACTTCAGAGGATGCTAGGGGCTCTCCCAGAGACTGACTGCAGCACTTTAGAGGATGCTAGCTGCTCACCCAGAGACTGACTGCGACACTTCAGAGGATGCTAGTTGCTCTCGCCAGAGACTGACAGGTGCTCTTCTGATGATGAAAGTGGCCGAACTTACAGGGGAAACATTATTTACAATGCGGCTTGAACCATGTTGTGCTCACCCAGAGACTGACAGTGACACTTCAGAGGATGCTAGGGGCTCTCCCAGAGACTGACAACAACCCTTCAGAGGATGCTAAGGGGCTCACCCAGAGACTGACAACAACCCTTCGGAGGATGCTAAGGGCTCACCCAGAGACTGACAGCGACACTTCAGAGGATGCTAGGGGCTCTCGTAGAGACTGACAACAACACTACAGAGGATGCTAAGGACTCACCCAGAGACTGACAACAACACACTTCAGAGGATGCTAAGGGCTCACCCAGAGACTGACAGCGACACACTTCAGAGGATGTTAAGGGCTCACCTAGAGAGTGACAGCGACACACTTCAGGGGATGCTAAGGGCTCACCCAGAGACTGACAGCGACACACTTCAGAGGATGCTAGGGGCTCTCCCAGAGACTGACAACAACCCTTCAGAGGATGCTAAGGGCTCACCCAGGGGCTGACAGTGATACTTCAGAGGATGCTAGGGGCTCACCCAGAGACTGACAACAACACACTTCAGAGGATGCTAAGGGCTCACCCAGAGACTGACAGCGACACACTTCAGGGGATGCTAAGGGCTCACCCAGAGACTGACAGCGATACTTCAGAGCATGCTAGGGGCTCTCCCAGAGACTGACAACAACACTTCAGAGGATGCCAAGGGCTCACCCAGAGACTGACAACAACACATTTTAGAGGATGCTAAGGGCTCACCCAGAGACTGACAACAACACTTCAGAGGATGCTAAGAGCTCACCCAGAGACTGACAGTGACACTTCAGAGGATGCTAGGGGCTCTCCCAGAGACTGACAACAACACTTCAGAGGATGCTAAGGGCTCACCCAGAGACTGACAACAACACACTTCAGGGTATGCTAAGGGCTCACCCTGAGACTGACAGTGACACTTCAGAGGATGCTAGGGGCTCTCCCAGAGTCTGACAACAACACTTCAGAGGATGCTAGGGGCTCTCCCAGAGACTGACAACAACACTTCGGAGGATGCTAAGGGTTCACCCAGAGACTGACAGCGACACACTTCAGAGGATGCTAAGGGCTCACCCAGAGACTGACAGTGACACTTCGGAGGATGCTAGGGGCTCACCCAGAGACTGACAGTGACACACTTCAGAGGATGCTAAGGGCTCACCCAGAGACTGACAACAACACTTCAGAGGATGCTAAGGGCTCACCCAGAGACTGACAACAACACTTCAGAGGATGCTAAGGGCTCACCCAGAGACTGACAGCGACACACTTCAGAGGATGCTAAGGGCTCATCCAGAGACTGACAACAACACTTCAGAGGATGCTAAGGGCTCACCCAGAGACTGACAGCGACATACTTCAGAGGATGCTAAGGGCTCACCCAGAGACTGACAGCGACACACTTCAGAGGATGCTAAGGGCTCACCCAGAGACTGACAGCGACACACTTCAGAGGATGCTAGGGGCTCTCCCAGAGACTGACTGCGACACTTCAGAGGATGCTAGTTGCTCTCGCCAGAGACTGACAGGTGCTCTTCTGATGATGAAAGTGGCCGAACTTACAGGGGAAACATTATTTACAATGCGGCTTGAACCATGCTGTGCTCACCCAGAGACTGACAGTGACACTTCAGAGGATGCTAGGGGCTCTCGTAGAGACTGACAACAACACTACAGAGGATGCTAAGGGCTCATCCAGAGACTGACAGCGACACACTTCAGAGGATGTTAAGGGCTCACCTAGAGAGTGACAGCGACACACTTCAGGGGATGCTAAGGGCTCACCCAGAGACTGACAACAACCCTTCAGAGGATGCTAAGGGCTCACCCAGAGACTGACAGCGACACACTTCAGGGTATGCTAAGGGCTCACCCAGAGACTGACAGCGACACTTCAGAGGATGCTAGGGGCTCACCCAGAGACTGACAACAACCCTTCAGAGGATGCTAAGGGCTCTCCCAGAGACTGACAGTGACACTTCAGAGGATGCTGGGGGCTAACCCAGAGAGTGACAGCGACACACTTCAGAGGATGCTAAGGGCTCACCCAGAGACTGACAACAACACTTCAGAGGATGCTAAGGGCTCACCCAGAGACTGACAGCGACATACTTCAGAGGATGCTAAGGGCTCACCCAGAGACTGACAGCGACACACTTCAGAGGATGCTAAGGGCTCACCCAGAGACTGACAGCGACACACTTCAGAGGATGCTAGTGGCTCTCCCAGAGACTGACTGCGACACTTCAGAGGATGCTAGTTGCTCTCGCCAGAGACTGACAGGTGCTCTTCTGATGATGAAAGTGGCCGAACTTACAGGGGAAACATTATTTACAATGCGGCTTGAACCATGCTGTGCTCACCCAGAGACTGACAGTGACACTTCAGAGGATGCTAGGGGCTCTCCCAGAAACTGACAACAACCCTTCAGAGGATGCTAAGGGACTCACCCAGAGACTGACATGACACTTCAGAGGATGCTAGGGGCTCTCTCAGAGACTGACAACAGCCCTTCAGAGGATGCTAAGGGGCTCACACAGAGACTGACAGCGACACACTTCAGAGGATGCTAAGGGCTCACCCAGAGACTGACAGTGACACTTCAGAGGATGCTAGGGGCTCTCCCAGAGACTGACAGCGACACACTTCAGAGGATGCTAAGGGCTCACCCAGAGACTGACAACAACACACTTCAGAGGATGCTAAGGGCTCACCCAGAGACTGACAGCGACACACTTCAGGGTATGCTAAGGGCTCACCCAGAGACTGACAGCGACACTTCAGAGGATGCTAGGGGCTCACCCAGAGACTGACAACAACCCTTCAGAGGATGCTAAGGGCTCTCCCAGAGACTGACAGTGACACTTCAGAGGATGCTGGGGGCTAACCCAGAGAGTGACAGCGACACACTTCAGAGGATGCTAAGGGCTCACCCAGAGACTGACAACAACACTTCAGAGGATGCTAAGGGCTCACCCAGAGACTGACAGCGACACACTTCAGAGGATGCTAAGGGCTCATCCAGAGACTGACAACAACACTTCAGAGGATGCTAAGGGCTCACCCAGAGACTGACAGCGACACACTTCAGAGGATGCTAAGGGCTCACCCAGAGACTGACAGCGACACACTTCAGAGGATGCTAGGGGCTCTCGTAGAGACAGACAACAACACTACAGAGGATGCTAAGGGCTCACCCAGAGACTGACAGCGACGCACTTCAGAGGATGTTAAGGGCTCACCTAGAGAGTGACAGCGACACACTTCAGGGGATGCTAAGGGCTCACCCAGAGACTGACAGCGACACACTTCAGAGGATGCTAGGGGCTCTCCCAGAGACTGACAACAACCCTTCAGAGGATGCTAAGGGCTCACCCAGGGGCTGACAGTGACACTTCAGAGGATGCTAGGGGCTCGCCCAGAGACTGACAACAACACACTTCAGAGGATGCTAAGGGCTCACCCAGAGCCTGACAGCGACACTTCAGAGGATGCTAGGGGCTCACCCAGAGACTGACAACAACCCTTCAGAGGATGCTAAGGGCTCTCCCAGAGACTGACAACAACCCTTCAGAGGATGCTAAGGGCTCACCCAGAGACTGACAGCGACACTTCAGAGGATGCTAGGGGCTCTCGTAGAGACTGACAACAACACTACAGAGGATGCTAAGGGCTCACCCAGAGACTGACAGCGACACACTTCAGAGGATGTTAAGGGCTCACCTAGAGAGTGACAGCGACACACTTCAGGGGATGCTAAGGGCTCACCCAGAGACTGACAGCGACACACTTCAGAGGATGCTAGGGGCTCTCCCAGAGACTGACAACAACCCTTCAGAGGATGCTAAGGGCTCACCCAGGGGCTGACAGTGACACTTCAGAAGATGCTAGGGGCTCGCCCGGAGACTGACAACAACACACTTCAGAGGATGCTAAGGGCTCACCCAGAGCCTGACAGCGACACTTCAGAGGATGCTAGGGGCTCACCCAGAGACTGACAACAACCCTTCAGAGGATGCTAAGGGCTCTCCCAGAGACTTACAGTGACACTTCAGAGGATGCTGGGGGCTCACCCAGAGAGTGACAGTGACACACTTCAGAGGATGCTAAGGGCTCACCCAGAGACTGACAACAACACTTCAGAGGATGCTAAGGGCTCACCCAGAGACTGACAGCGACACACTTCAGAGGATGCTAAGTGCTCATCCAGAGACTGACAACAACACTTCAGAGGATGCTAAGGGCTCACCCAGAGACTGACAGTGACACACTTCAGAGGATGCTAAGGGCTCATCCAGAGACTGACAACAACACTTCAGAGGATGCTAAGGGCTCACCCAGAGACTGACAGCGACATACTTCAGAGGATGCTAAGGGCTCACCCAGAGACTGACAGCGACACACTTCAGAGGATGCTAAGGGCTCACCCAGAGACTGACAGCGACACACTTCAGAGGATGCTAGGGGCTCTCCCAGAGACTGACTGCGACACTTCAGAGGATGCTAGTTGCTCTCGCCAGAGACTGACAGGTGCTCTTCTGATGATGAAAGTGGTCGAACTTACAGGGGAAACATTATTTACAATGCGGCTTGAACCATGCTGTGCTCACCCAGAGACTGACAGTGACACTTCAGAGGATGCTAGGAGCTCTCCCAGAAACTGACAACAACCCTTCAGAGGATGCTAAGGGACTCACCCAGAGACTGACAACAACCCTTCAGAGGATGCTAAGGGCTCACCCAGAGACTGACAGTGACACTTCAGAGGATGCTAGGGGCTCTCGTAGAGACTGACAACAACACTACAGAGGATGCTAAGGGCTCACCCAGAGACTGACAGCGACACACTTCAGAGGATGTTAAGGGCTCACCTAGAGAGTGACAGCGACATACTTCAGGGGATGCTAAGGGCTCACCCAGAGACTGACAGCGACACACTTCAGAGGATGCTAGGGGCTCTCCCAGAGACTGACAACAACCCTTCAGAGGATGCTAAGGGCTCACCCAGGGGCTGACAGTGACACTTCAGAGGATGCTAGGGGCTCGCCCAGAGACTGACAACAACACACTTCAGAGGATGCTAAGGGCTCACCCAGAGTCTGACAGCGACACTTCAGAGGATGCTAGGGGCTCACCCAGAGACTGACAACAACCCTTCAGAGGATGCTAAGGGCTCTTCCAGAGACTTACAGTGACACTTCAGAGGATGCTGGGGGCTCACCCAGAGAGTGACAGCGACACACTTCAGAGGATGCTAAGGGCTCACCCAGAGACTGACAACAACACTTCAGAGGATGCTAAGGGCTCACCCAGAGACTGACAGCGACACACTTCAGAGGATGCTAAGGGCTCACCCAGAGACTGACAGCGACACACTTCAGAGGATGCTAGGGGCTCTCCCAGAGACTGACTGCAGCACTTTAGAGGATGCTAGCTGCTCACCCAGAGACTGACTGCGACACTTCAGAGGATGCTAGTTGCTCTCGCCAGAGACTGACAGGTGCTCTTCTGATGATGAAAGTGGCCGAACTTACAGGGGAAACATTATTTACAATGCGGCTTGAACCATGCTGTGCTCACCCAGAGACTGACAGTGACACTTCAGAGGATGCTAGGGGCTCTCCCAGAGACTGACAACAACCCTTCAGAGGATGCTAAGGGGCTCACCCAGAGACTGACAACAACCCTTCGGAGGATGCTAAGGGCTCACCCAGAAACTGACAGCGACACTTCAGAGGATGCTAGGGGCTCTCGTAGAGACTGACAACAACACTACAGAGGATGCTAAGGACTCACCCAGAGACTGACAACAACACACTTCAGAGGATGCTAAGGGCTCACCCAGAGACTGACAGCGACACACTTCAGAGGATGTTAAGGGCTCACCTAGAGAGTGACAGTGACACACTTCAGGGGATGCTAAGGGCTCACCCAGAGACTGACAGCGACACACTTCAGAGGATGCTAGGGGCTCTCCCAGAGACTGACAACAACCCTTCAGAGGATGCTAAGGGCTCACCCAGGGGCTGACAGTGACACTTCAGAGGATGCTAGGGGCTCACCCAGAGACTGAAAACAACACACTTCAGAGGATGCTAAGGGCTCACCCAGAGACTGACAGCGACACACTTCAGGGGATGCTAAGGGCTCACCCAGAGACTGACAGCGATACTTCAGAGCATGCTAGGGGCTCTCCCAGAGACTGACAACAACACTTCAGAGGATGCCAAGGGCTCACCCAGAGACTGACAACAACACATTTTAGAGGATGCTAAGGGCTCACCCAGAGACTGACAACAACACTTCAGAGGATGCTAAGAGCTCACCCAGAGACTGACAGTGACACTTCAGAGGATGCTAGGGGCTCTCCCAGAGACTGACAACAACACTTCAGAGGATGCTAAGGGCTCACCCAGAGACTGACAACAACACACTTCAGGGTATGCTAAGGGCTCACCCTGAGACTGACAGTGACACTTCAGAGGATGCTAGGGGCTCTCTCAGAGACTGACAACAGCCCTTCAGAGGATGCTAAGGGGCTCACACAGAGACTGACAGCGACACACTTCAGAGGATGCTAAGGGCTCACCTAGAGACTGACAGTGACACTTCAGAGGATGCTAGGGGCTCTCCCAGAGTCTGACAACAACACTTCAGAGGATGCTAGGGGCTCTCCCAGAGACTGACAACAACACTTCGGAGGATGCTAAGGGTTCACCCAGAGACTGACAGCGACACACTTCAGAGGATGCTAAGGGCTCACCCAGAGACTGACAGTGACACTTCGGAGGATGCTAGTGGCTCACCCAGAGACTGACAGTGACACACTTCAGAGGATGCTAAGGGCTCACCCAGAGACTGACAACAACACTTCAGAGGATGCTAAGGGCTCACCCAGAGACTGACAACAACACTTCAGAGGATGCTAAGGGCTCACCCAGAGACTGACAGCGACACACTTCAGAGGATGCTAAGGGCTCATCCAGAGACTGACAACAACACTTCAGAGGATGCTAAGGGCTCACCCAGAGACTGACAGCGACATACTTCAGAGGATGCTAAGGGCTCACCCAGAGACTGACAGCGACACACTTCAGAGGATGCTAAGGGCTCACCCAGAGACTGACAGCGACACACTTCAGAGGATGCTAGGGGCTCTCCCAGAGACTGACTGCGACACTTCAGAGGATGCTAGTTGCTCTCGCCAGAGACTGACAGGTGCTCTTCTGATGATGAAAGTGGCCGAACTTACAGGGGAAACATTATTTACAATGCGGCTTGAACCATGCTGTGCTCACCCAGAGACTGACAGTGACACTTCAGAGGATGCTAGGGGCTCTCCCAGAAACTGACAACAACCCTTGAGAGGATGCTAAGGGACTCACCCAGAGACTGACATGACACTTCAGAGGATGCTAGGGGCTCTCTCAGAGACTGACAACAGCCCTTCAGAGGATGCTAAGGGGCTCACACAGAGACTGACAGCGACACACTTCAGAGGATGCTAAGGGCTCACCCTGAGACTGACAGTGACACTTCAGAGGATGCTAGGGGCTCTCCCAGAGACTGACAACAACACTTCAGAGGATGCTAAGGGCTCACCCAGAGACTGACAACAACACACTTCAGAGGATGCTAAGGGCTCACCCAGAGACTGACAGCGACACACTTCAGGGTATGCTAAGGGCTCACCCAGAGACTGACAGCGACAATTCAGAGGATGCTAGGGGCTCACCCAGAGACTGACAACAACCCTTCAGAGGATGCTAAGGGCTCTCCCAGAGACTGACAGTGACACTTCAGAGGATGCTGGGGGCTAACCCAGAGAGTGACAGCGACACACTTCAGAGGATGCTAAGGGCTCACCCAGAGACTGACAACAACACTTCAGAGGATGCTAAGGGCTCACCCAGAGACTGACAGCGACATACTTCAGAGGATGCTAAGGGCTCACCCAGAGACTGACAGCGACACACTTCAGAGGATGCTAAGGGCTCACCCAGAGACTGACAGCGACACACTTCAGAGGATGCTAGGGGCTCTCCCAGAGACTGACTGCGACACTTCAGAGGATGCTAGTTGCTCTCGCCAGAGACTGACAGGTGCTCTTCTGATGATGAAAGTGGCCGAACTTACAGGGGAAACATTATTTACAATGCGGCTTGAACCATGCTGTGCTCACCCAGAGACTGACAGTGACACTTCAGAGGATGCTAGGGGCTCTCCCAGAAACTGACAACAACCCTTCAGAGGATGCTAAGGGACTCACCCAGAGACTGACATGACACTTCAGAGGATGCTAGGGGCTCTCTCAGAGACTGACAACAGCCCTTCAGAGGATGCTAAGGGGCTCACACAGAGACTGACAGCGACACACTTCAGAGGATGCTAAGGGCTCACCCAGAGACTGACAGTGACACTTCAGAGGATGCTAGGGGCTCTCCCAGAGACTGACAACAACACTTCAGAGGATGCTAAGGGCTCACCCAGAGACTGACAACAACACACTTCAGAGGATGCTAAGGGCTCACCCAAAGACTGACAGCGACACACTTCAGGGTATGCTAAGGGCTCACCCAGAGACTGACAGCGACACTTCAGAGGATGCTAGGGGCTCACCCAGAGACTGACAACAACCCTTCAGAGGATGCTAAGGGCTCTCCCAGAGACTGACAGTGACACTTCAGAGGATGCTGGGGGCTAACCCAGAGAGTGACAGCGACACACTTCAGAGGATGCTAAGGGCTCACCCAGAGACTGACAACAACACTTCAGAGGATGCTAAGGGCTCACCCAGAGACTGACAGCGACACACTTCAGAGGATGCTAAGGGCTCACCCAGAGACTGACAGCGACACACTTCAGAGGATGCTAGGGGCTCTCGTAGAGACTGACAACAACACTACAGAGGATGCTAAGGGCTCACCCAGAGACTGACAGCGACGCACTTCAGAGGATGTTAAGGGCTCACCTAGAGAGTGACAGCGACACACTTTAGGGGATGCTAAGGGCTCACCCAGAGACTGACAGCGACACACTTCAGAGGATGCTAGGGGCTCTCCCAGAGACTGACAACAACCCTTCAGAGGATGCTAAGGGCTCACCCAGGGGCTGACAGTGACACTTCAGAGGATGCTAGGGGCTCGCCCAGAGACTGACAACAACACACTTCAGAGGATGCTAAGGGCTCACCCAGAGCTTGACAGCGACACTTCAGAGGATGCTAGGGGCTCACCCAGAGACTGACAACAACCCTTCAGAGGATGCTAAGGGCTCTCCCAGAGACTGACAACAACCCTTCAGAGGATGCTAAGGGACTCACCCAGAGACTGACAACAACCCTTCAGAGGATGCTAAGGGCTCACCCAGAGACTGACAGCGACACTTCAGAGGATGCTAGGGGCTCTCGTAGAGACTGACAACAACACTACAGAGGATGCTAAGGGCTCACCCAGAGACTGACAGCGACACACTTCAGAGGATGTTAAGGGCTCACCTAGAGAGTGACAGCGACACACTTCAATGGATGCTAAGGGCTCACCCAGAGACTGACAGCGACACACTTCAGAGGATGCTAGGGGCTCTCCCAGAGACTGACAACAACCCTTCAGAGGATGCTAAGGGCTCACCCAGGGGCTGACAGTGACACTTCAGAGGATGCTAGGGGCTCGCCCAGAGACTGACAACAACACACTTCAGAGGATGCTAAGGGCTCACCCAGAGCCTGACAGCGACACTTCAGAGGATGCTAGGGGCTCACCCAGAGACTGACAACAACCCTTCAGAGGATGCTAAGGGCTCTCCCAGAGACTTACAGTGACACTTCAGAGGATGCTGGGGGCTCACCCAGAGAGTGACAGTGACACACTTCAGAGGATGCTAAGGGCTCACCCAGAGACTGACAACAACACTTCAGAGGATGCTAAGGGCTCACCCAGAGACTGACAGCGACACACTTCAGAGGATGCTAAGTGCTCATCCAGAGACTGACAACAACACTTCAGAGGATGCTAAGGGCTCACCCAGAGACTGACAGCGACACACTTCAGAGGATGCTAAGGGCTCACCCAGAGACTGACAGCGACACACTTCAGAGTATGCTAGGGGCTCTCCCAGAGACTGACTGCAGCACTTTAGAGGATGCTAGCTGCTCACCCGGAGACTGACTGCGACACTTCAGAGGATGCTAGTTGCTCTCGCCAGAGACTGACAGGTGCTCTTCTGATGATGAAAGTGGCCGAACTTACAGGGGAAACATTATTTACAATGCGGCTTGAACCATGCTGTGCTCACCCAGAGACTGACAGTGACACTTCAGAGGATTCTAGGGGCTCTCCCAGAGACTGACAACAACCCTTCAGAGGATGCTAAGGGGCTCACCCAGAGACTGACAACAACCCTTCAGAGGATGCTAAGGGCTCACCCAGAGACTGACAGCGACACTTCAGAGGATGCTAGGGGCTCTCGTAGAGACTGACAACAACACTACAGAGGATGCTAAGGACTCACCCAGAGACTGACAACAACACACTTCAGAGGATGCTAAGGGCTCACCCAGAGACTGACAGCAACACACTTCAGAGGATGTTAAGGGCTCACCTAGAGAGTGACAGCGACACACTTCAGGGGATACTAAGGGCTCACCCAGAGACTGACAGCGACACACTTCAGAGGATGCTAGGGGCTCTCCCAGAGACTGACAACAACCCTTCAGAGGATGCTAAGGGCTCACCCAGGGGCTGACAGTGAACCTTCAGAGGATGCTAGGGGCTCACCCAGAGACTGACAACAACACACTTCAGAGGATGCTAAGGGCTCACCCAGAGACTGACAGCGACACACTTCAGGGGATGCTAAGGGCTCACCCAGAGACTGACAGCGACACTTCAGAGCATGCTAGGGGCTCTCCCAGAGACTGACAACAACACTTCAGAGGATGCCAAGGGCTCACCCAGAGACTGACAACAACACATTTTAGAGGATGCTAAGGGCTCACCCAGAGACTGACAACAACACTTCAGAGGATGCTAAGAGCTCACCCAGAGACTGACAGTGACACTTCAGAGGATGCTAGGGGCTCTCCCAGAGACTGACAACAACACTTCAGAGGATGCTAAGGGCTCACCCAGAGACTGACAACAACACACTTCAGGGTATGCCAAGGGCTCACCCAGAGACTGACAGTGACACTTCAGAGGATGCTAGGGGCTCTCTCAGAGACTGACAACAGCCCTTCAGAGGATGCTAAGGGGCTCACACAGAGACTGACAGCGACACACTTCAGAGGATGCTAAGGGCTCACCTAGAGACTGACAGTGACACTTCAGAGGATGCTAGGGGCTCTCCCAGAGTCTGACAACAACACTTCAGAGGATGCTAGGGGCTCTCCCAGAGACTGACAACAACACTTCGGAGGATGCTAAGGGTTCACCCAGAGACTGACAGCGACACACTTCAGAGGATGCTAAGGGCTCACCCAGAGACTGACAGTGACACTTCGGAGGATGCTAGGGGCTCACCCAGAGACTGACAGCGACACACTTCAGAGGATGCTAAGGGCTCACCCAGAGACTGACAACAACACTTCAGAGGATGCTAAGGGCTCACCCAGAGACTGACAACAACACTTCAGAGGATGCTAAGGGCTCACCCAGAGACTGACAGCGACACACTTCAGAGGATGCTAAGGGCTCATCCAGAGACTGACAACAACACTTCATGGAATGCTAAGGGCTCACCCAGAGAATGACAGCGACACACTTCAGAGGATGCTAGGGGCTCTCCCAGAGACTGACTGCAGCACTTTAGAGGATGCTAGCTGCTCACCCAGAGACTGACTGCGACACTTCAGAGGATGCTAGTTGCTCTCGTCAGAGACTGACAGGTGCTCTTCTGATGATGAAAGTGGCCGAACTTACAGGGGAAACATTATTTACAATGCGGCTTGAACCATGCAGTGCTCACCCAGAGACTGACAGTGACACTTCAGAGGATGCTAGGGGCTCTCCCAGAAACTGACAACAACCCTTCAGAGGCTGCTAAGGGACTCACCCAGAGACTGACAACAACCCTTCAGAGGATGCTAAGGGCTCACCCAGAGACTGACAGCGACACTTCAGAGGATGCTAGGGGCTCTCGTAGAGACTGACAACAACACTACAGAGGATGCTAAGGGCTCACCCAGAGACTGACAGCGACACACTTCAGAGGATGTTAAGGGCTCACCTAGAGAGTGACAGCGACACACTTCAGGGGATGCTAAGGGCTCACCCAGAGACTGACAGCGACACACTTCAGAGGATGCTAGTGGCTCTCCCAGTGACTGACAACAACCCTTCAGAGGATGCTAAGGGCTCACCCAGGGGCTGACAGTGACACTTCAGAGGATGCTAGGGGCTCGCCCAGAGACTGACAACAACACACTTCAGAGGATGCTAAGGGCTCACCCAGAGTCTGACAGCGACACTTCAGAGGATGCTAGGGGCTCACCCAGAGACTGACAACAACCCTTCAGAGGATGCTAAGGGCTCTTCCAGAGACTTACAGTGACACTTCAGAGGATGCTGGGGGCTCACCCAGAGAGTGACAGCGACACACTTCAGAGGATGCTAAGGGCTCACCCAGAGACTGACAACAACACTTCAGAGGATGCTAAGGGCTCACCCAGAGACTGACAGCGACACACTTCAGAGGATGCTAAGGGCTCACCCAGAGACTGACAGCGACACACTTCAGAGGATGCTAGGGGCTCTCCCAGAGACTGACTGCAGCACTTTAGAGGATGCTAGCTGCTCACCCAGAGACTGACTGCGACACTTCAGAGGATGCTAGTTGCTCTCGCCAGAGACTGACAGGTGCTCTTCTGATGATGAAAGTGGCCGAACTTACAGGGGAAACATTATTTACAATGCGGCTTGAACCATGCTGTGCTCACCCAGAGACTGACAGTGACACTTCAGAGGATTCCAGGGGCTCTCCCAGAGACTGACAACAACCCTTCAGAGGATGCTAAGGGGCTCACCCAGAGACTGACAACAACCCTTCAGAGGATGCTAAGGGCTCACCCAGAGACTGACAGCGACACTTCAGAGGATGCTAGGGGCTCTCGTAGAGACTGACAACAACACTACAGAGGATGCTAAGGACTCACCCAGAGACTGACAACAACACACTTCAGAGGATGCTAAGGGCTCACCCAGAGACTGACAGCAACACACTTCAGAGGATGTTAAGGGCTCACCTAGAGAGTGACAGCGACACACTTCAGGGGACACTAAGGGCTCACCCAGAGACTGACAGCGACACACTTCAGAGGATGCTAGGGGCTCTCCCAGAGACTGACAACAACCCTTCAGAGGATGCTAAGGGCTCACCCAGGGGCTGACAGTGACACATCAGAGGATGCTAGGGGCTCACCCAGAGACTGACAACAACGCACTTCAGAGGATGCTAAGGGCTCACCCAGAGACTGACAGCGACACACTTCAGGGGATGCTAAGGGCTCACCCAGAGACTAACAGCGACACTTCAGAGCATGCTAGGGGCTCTCCCAGAGACTGACAACAACACTTCAGAGGATGCCAAGGGCTCACCCAGAGACTGACAACAACACATTTTAGAGGATGCTAAGGGCTCACCCAGAGACTGACAGTGACACTTCAGAGGATGCTAGGGGCTCTCTCAGAGACTGACAACAGCCCTTCAGAGGATGCTAAGGGGCTCACACAGAGACTGACAGCGACACACTTCAGAGGATGCTAAGGGCTCACCCAGAGACTGACAGTGACACTTCAGAGGATGCTAGGGGCTCTCCCAGAGTCTGACAACAACACTTCAGAGGGTGCTAGGGGCTCTCCCAGAGACTGACAACAACACTTCAGAGGATGCTAAGGGCTCACCCAGAGACTGACAGCGACACACTTCAGAGGATGCTAAGGGCTCACCCAGAGACTGACAGTGACACTTCGGAGGATGCTAGGGGCTCACCCAGAGACTGACAGCGACACACTTCAGAGGATGCTAAGGGCTCACCCCGAGACTGACAGTGACACTTCAGAGGATGCTGGGGGCTCACCCAGAGACTGACAGTGACACACTTCAGAGGATGCTAAGGGCTCACCCAGAGACTGACAACAACACTTCAGAGGATGCTAAGGGCTCACCCAGAGACTGACTGTGACACACTTCAGAGGATGCTAAGGGCTCACCCAGAGACTGACAGAGACACACTTCAGAGGATGCTAGGGGCTCTCCCAGAGACTGACTGCGGCACTTTAGAGGATGCTAGCTGCTCACCCAGAGACTGACTGCGACACTTCAGAGGATGCTAGTTGCTCTTGCCAGAGACTGACAGGTGCTCTTCTGTTGATGAAAGTGGCCGAACTTACAGGGGAAACATTATTTACAATGCGGCTTAAACCATGCTGTGCTCACCCAGACACTGACAGTGACACTTCAGAGGATGCTAGGGGCTCTCCCAGAGACTGACAGTGACACTTCGGAGGATGCTAGGGGCTCACCCAGAGACTGACAGCGACACACTTCAGAGGATGCTAAGGGCTCACCCAGAGACTGACAGTGACATTTCAGAGGATGCTAGGGGCTCTCACAGAGACTGACAACAACACTTCAGAGGATGCTAGGGGCTCTCCCAGAGACTGACAACAACACTTCAGAGGATGCTAAGGGCTCACCCAGAGACTGACAGTGACACTTCAGAGGATGTTAAGGGCTCACCCAGAGACTGACAGCGACACACTTCAGAGGATGCTAAGGGCTCACCCAGAGACTGACAGTGACACTTCAGAGGATGCTAGGGGCTCACCCAGAGACTGACAGCGACACACTTCAGAGGATGCTAAGGGCTCACCCAGAGACTGACAGTGACACTTCAGAGGATGCTGGGGGCTCACCCAGAGACTGACAGCGACACACTTCAGAGGATGCTAAGGGCTCACCCAGAGACTGACAACAACACTTCAGAGGATGCTAAGGGCTCACCCAGAGACTGACAGCAACACACTTCAGAAGATGCTAAGGGCTCACCCAGAGACTGACAACAACACTTCAGAGGATGCTAAGGGCTCACCCAGAGACTGACAGCGACACACTTCAGAGGATGCTAAGGGCTCACCCAGAGACTGACGGCGACACACTTCAGAGGATGCTAGGGGCTCTCCCAGAGACTGACTGCGGCACTTCAGAGGATGCTAGGGGCTCTCCCAGAGTCTGACAACAACACTTCAGAGGATGCTAGGGGCTCTCCCAGAGACTGACAACAACACTTCGGAGGATGCTAAGGGTTCACCCAGAGACTGACAGCGACACACTTCAGAAGATGCTAAGGGCTCACCCAGAGACTGACAGTGACACTTCGGAGGATGCTAGGGGCTCACCCAGAGACTGACAGCGACACACTTCAGAGGATGCTAAGGGCTCACCCAGAGACTGACAACAACACTTCAGAGGATGCTAAGGGCTCACCCAGAGACTGACAACAACACTTCAGAGGATGCTAAGGGCTCACCCAGAGACTGACAGCGACACACTTCAGAGGATGCTAAGGGCTCATCCAGAGACTGACAACAACACTTCAGAGAATGCTAAGGGCTCACCCAGAGACTGACAGCGACACACTTCAGAGGATGCTAGGGGCTCTCCCAGAGACTGACTGCAGCACTTTAGAGGATGCTAGCTGCTCACCCAGAGACTGACTGTGACACTTCAGAGGATGCTAGTTGCTCTCGCCAGCGACTGACAGGTGCTCTTCTGATGATGAAAGTGGCCGAACTTACAGGGGAAACATTATTTACAATGCAGCTTGAACCATGCTGTGCCTTTACAACATGGTCCAAACCACAAATGTGTCTTTACAGCACACGCAAATCATTACGACTTTCCTTAGGTAAAGCGTTGTAGGACTGATGTTGGATTTTAATTCCAGACCTTTCCCTACTATTCCACAGACTGAAGTTGGAATGGTAAATTGTACGATTCCAAAGTCCAGTGCAGTCCTTAAGGCAAGTCATTATAAAGGAATGCTTGGTAACGACACATTCACACATTTGAAAGGCATGTGTGGTAAATGCATGCATATTTCTTACATACAACCGTCCCAGAGAATAACAGAAGTTTTTCTAGGGACTGACAGAGGCACTTCTAAAGACTGATAGGGCCACTACCAAACACAGAAAGAGGGTCACCCAAAGATGATAGGCCCCCTTAAGGGAACCAACGGAAACCAATTTGGGAGCTAATGTGGGCACTTCCAAGAACTAATAAATGGCCTGACCGAGGGTCTTCCAAAAACTAATAAACACTCTCGCAAAAGCTCTTATAGTGACTAATATAGCCTCTAAAGACTGGTAGAGTGTCTTTTGAAGAGCGATGGGGTCTATTTTAGGCTCCAACACAGGCTCTTCCAGAGGTTGACAGAGACTCTTCCAGTGTATGAAAGGCACTCTCCCAGGGGCTACAACGGGCTCCTCCAGGGTCTGCCATGGGCTCTTCTGAAGACTGGCAAGAGCACTTTCAGTGATTGACAAGATCTCTTCCAGGAACTGACAGGAACTCTCCTAATGTCTTCCTGGACAGAGGCTACAGTAGTCCAGTTTTAACTTGCCTAAATCTTGGGTTATTGCCAGGGAATGTTCCTCTCCTTGGGCCTGGGGGCTCCGCCCACCTAATATCCCAGCAACATCTAGATGTTAATTTTCAAATTACTATTACAATTATTACAACAGTAATTAGAATTTACTGGCAGATACGCTGCTCGGACCCTCTCTTGAGAGAGGGTCCGGCAGCCAGGTATTTTTCTCAGGCCAATTCCAAGGAACATGCACGACTGTGCATGTGCCACCCAAGGTAGCTTTGCAGTGTTAAGCCAGGGCTTACCTTCTCCAAGGCCTGGCATGCCATCTTCAGGGCCCCTAGTAACACCCTTGCATGACGCACACCAAGCGTCCTTTTGTAAGGCAGCCCCAGCGCTTGGGGTGTCATCCTTTTACTGCCCGGGGCTACCTATCAATCTCCGAGTTCTGAACGAGGCAGCCTATGTGGGAGGGAGAAACGCAGGCCAGCGTTTTACCATGTGACCCAGCGTCATTAGAGTTGTGAGCTCTGGTGACTGTGACGTGGGGTCACTTGCAGTAAACAGATACACTGCACATGCTTTAACTGTGCAGTGTGCACGGTGTATCTGTCTACAGAAGGTGGTCTTGGGGGCAGACAAACGTATGGAGGTCTGGGCAGACGCGGCCGCAGCAGGTAAGGGCAGTGGGGCGGTGGGGCGGTGGGGCCAGGTGAGAGGGGATTTTGAGAGAAGACCACGAGGGAAAATTAAATAAATAATTAATTTTCCCTGGTGGTCGTCTCTCGAAATCCCCCCTCACCTGGCTCCACAGCTCTTACCTGCTGCGGCCGAGGCTGGGTCTGCCCCCCGGGGCGTTTGGGGAATTGGAGCGGCCCAGGTGACGGCCCGTCCCCCTTTGGGCTAGTTGGGCTATTTTATAGCCCAAGGGATATTTATGCCACCATTTTATTTTGTTCGACCAGCCACCATTTTGTGGTAAACACGGTGGCTGATCATAGGTATAGGAGAGCGTTTTTCTAGGGAGTTAGGGATTCGTTTTTCTCACTCACCTGCTGTCTGTGCCTTTTTTATCCCAGCCCCTGCTCCAGCTGGGGATCCTGGCCTAGTCCTAAGGAGGTTAGGGGCCCATTGAGGAGAGCCTCTGCAGGGGTCTTGGCAGCAGTCTTAGAGTGTTTGCCACCGTACTGGACCCCCGCGGTACATATATTGGCCGCAGGTGAGGAATCGGGGTCGCTCTCGACTTCGGAGAGCGACTCCAAGGGGGGGTGAACCAGGCACAGGGCGGGGTCTTGTGCCCGCACGGGCTTTAGTGGCAGCACATGAACGCGGCCTAGAGGCCCCAGAGGACTTGGGGATGAGGAAGAAATTTCCAGTGTGTGAGTTCAGGATGGGAGCAGCGTGTAGCAAGCTGCCCCTCTCAGAAATTGAGAATTAGCAAGTCAGTGGAAGGCCCCATGCCAATTAATTCAATTACTTTTATGCACTTTTAATAGAGGCAAACAGACTATTACTGTATAGCTGCAAGCCTAGTTTTTAGGAGTCTTGACTTTGTTCAGGGGCATCATTCCTTACTACTTTTGGGGGAAGTTCTTTAGCTTTCACTCCGAGCGGAGTGCCATTTCCACTCCCATTTCTGGGGCCCATATCTAGATGCCCCTTTTGATTGTTGAGCAGTCTAGTATTACATCTATTAACAATAGGCTATTTGAGGGAGCAGCACGAACCCAGGAAGGTCTATGGGAAGGGAACTAGGTGGGCAAATAGTGCGAGTGTCCAGGGGGGTCAAGGTAGTTAGGCAGGGGAATAAGTTTGGTGGAAAGGTAGGCGAGGAAAAAGGCCAGGTCAGGATGCAGTTAGTGACCAGCACAGTGGACCATATATAATTTTGTGGTGGGATCATTTTAGCAGCGTTCCAGACTAGGGGGAGTACCGTGCGGCTCCATTACTCAGTGGTGAAGGGAAGGCTGGGCCCAGTACGGCCGGGCTGGAAAGGGGCGGGGGACGACAAGATCACCGCCCCACAAAGGCCCGGAACCGCTGCAGCAGTGCACCAGGCCAAGGGGTACGGCACTGCCCCTTGTGGAAGTGAACTCGGAACGTGGCATTCTGCATCAGTTGAAGAGTTGGGAGGGTATGGCACGACCCTCCAATGTAGGCATGAGGTTTACACAGATAATGGTAAAGCGATTAGGAAGGAGCGATTGCTCAATGGTAAGTCTTATGCCTCTGGTGGCAAAGGTTCTCACTGGACAAGAGTTCAAATCCTGTCACCTTTTTTTTACGACATTTTCCAGGGTACTACTGCTGGCAATCAGCAACAGGAAGGGCAGTGGCATCAGGACAGTCATGGAGGGCCCGACAAGAGGAGACCGGGTGGGGGGAGGGCAAACGGCGGTCTCCAGAATGGGCACTCTTTCTAGCACCAGGTAAAAAGTGCATCTGCATAATCAAGGTGGCAGCCATGGTGTCAATGGGTATGGATGCGAGGGAGTAGTATGCTGGTGGTTGCAAGGTAGCTGCATAGGGGTTAGTAGGTATCAGACATAATAGTTGGCAAGGACTAGTCGGATGTAATTGTGGAGGGAGCCTCGCAGCCAGAGAAAAAGAAGAGGTTAAGGTACAAGGGAAGGAGTGTGCTGAGGTCAAGACCAAGGAACTACCCTAGGGGGAGGGTTCCAATCTTAGGCTGGTAACTGAAGAGAAAAGCATTGAAGGGGTTAAAGGTGATCCCGCTGGTGCCTGCGGGAGCTTTAATACCGGAGGGTGCACCGTGGAATTTTATAGGTAGGCATGCAGGTTTAAAGGCACTGGTAGCACGCCCGTACCAATTCTTATGGCAAAGGCCGCCAACCTAGTCTTTCAGCTGGGTGGCAGCAACAGCAGCAGGTGTTCACAGGGACACAGCAGCACAAGCAGGCATATGGCCTAGAGGGGAGGGGATGGGCAGGGAGTTGGAGCAAAAGTTCATCCGTCCATTAACCTCGACCTTTAAATAAGTTGGATTGTTGATGTCTATTGACAAAGATGACACCAATGACTGAGGGAAGGATTACACATGGTTTCCGGATAGGGTACAGAGGTACGAGAGCAAGGAGATGGGCGGATGCTATCAAAGCAGTTAGTGCAGCAGACCATTTGGTTAAGAGAAACTGCTCAATGATATGCGTGGGGTTCTCAAGAAAGGAAAAGGTAATCACTGGCTCCCCCTCCATTGTCTTGACCAGGGCGTAGCTCGGTTATGGAGTTGTACCGGAGGAAGAGGCCTTCTTTGCTTATTCTTCAGTGTAAGTGTCATGGAGGACAGGGCATTTGCAGGGGACACACACATTTGGGGATTTTTTCTTTGTGGGGAAGCCAGCTTCCGTGGAATGCCAGAGGAGTCTGGAAAGTTTAGGGAACTCATGAGGGATTTGGGTGTACCTTTGGCAGACAGCTGAACCCAATAAGGGGACTGTCATTCTAGGGCACTGAGACTGATCCTGTGGCCATTGAGGCGTGGTTACCATAGTGATAAAGCAAACATGACTGGGGATCATAGGTTATTTGGTGTACCTTGGGCACCAGAAAAGACAGCTGGACCCAGGATGGGGGCTGTCATTCCAGTGCAGTGCTAATGATTCTGTGGCCATTGCGACCTGGTTACCAGTGGTGATGGAGGAAATGTGCTGCCAGAGGATGCTGGGCAGTTTTGAAAAGCTCAGGTTTGACCTTCGGGTACCTCCGAAAACATAGTAGACATTTTGCCCAGTACAAGACTGGCCTCCTTGGTCATTGACATTGATTCCGTGGCCATGGAGGCACGGTTTACTGATGGCGATTAAAGCTGACAAGCCTGTTCCGCGGACTGCAAGAGGATGCTGGACAGTTCTGCAAGCTCATCGGTGAACCTAGTGTACCTTTGGCACCATAGAAGACAGCTTGACCAGTACGATACTGTCATTCCGGGGTATTGACATTGATTCTGTGACCATGGAGGCCCTGTTTAAGGATGGTGATTAATACTGACAAGCCCGGTTCCGCAGACTGCCAGAGAGGGCTAGACAGTTCTGGGAGCTCATGGGTGAACTTGGGGTACCTTTTGCACAAAGAAGGCAGCTGGACCCATTACGGTGCTACCACTCCTGGGCATTGTGATTGATTCTGTGGCCATGGTGGCCTAGTTACCGAGGGTACAGAACTTACAAGCCCATTTCCATGGACTGCCAGAGTGTGCTGAACAGTTTTGGACAGCTATGGGTTGACCTGTGTGCCCCTTCGCCTCAAGGGAAGACAGTTGGACCCTGTAGGGTGCTGTCATTCCTGGGCATGGAGTTTGATTATGTGACATGGAGGCCCAGTTACCGTTAGAAGGAAAACTAACAAGGCAGTTGATATGGGACACCCTGCTGGCTAAACACAAGGTTCTGGCAATGAGGGGATAACTTTCTGGGACATCCTACATTTCACAAGAAAGTTCTATTTCACATGGATGAAATAATGGTGGGGCGGATCGCCATGCTGGTTACACACAAGGGTCTGTCAAAGAGGGGCAAAGATTCTGGGATGGCTAAATATCACAAGAAAGTTTTATTTCACATTACTAACATAGTACTGGGGCAGTCAGGAATCAACAGTCTATAACGTATGGGCAGGGGCTGAAATTGCTGTGGGTTTATGCGAACATTTTGAAATTTGATGACATGTTCAGAGTGCGTCATGCACCGGGGGAGGACAAGGACATCGCAGATGTTTTCTCTTGTTCACAGTGGGCGAGGTTTCATAGGATGGCCATGGATACAGAGGATTAAGGGGAGGTCCTGGCTAGTAGGGAGCAAAGTAGACAGAAAACGAGATGAGGACTGAGTGTAGGAGAGCAGGATCTGCTTCTTATAGTTACCCCCACTTTTTGCTGATGTTTCACTGTTTTTCAACGTTAGTCTGGCTGGAGCCCTGCTAACCAGGACACTAGCCTAGCTGCTTCCTCTCTAAATTGAGTCCCAGTACTTTAGGTACCCTTATAAGTCCCTAGTATATGGTATACTATGTACCCAGGGCATAGGTACCCCCAGAGGCCTACCAAGGGGCTGCAGCATGTATTATGCCACCTCTGGGAAGCCTTCCAAAATGACACCACAGGACTGCTACTGCAGCCTGGGTAAGGTGGTGCATGCACCCCTTACTGAGATATAGGTTCACTATATCTCTCCATATCACTGCACACATAAACCTATCAGTCACCCCTATGGCAGGCCTTACTAATCCTGAAGGCAGGGTGCTGAGTTTTGTGTGAGAGGGTGCCCATGCATGAGCAGAGCCCCTCTGCAGCCTTCGGAACCTTTATTCCGAGGTTGTTTGTGATGCAGCCAAACCATATACTCTTAAGTGCATTATAACCAAACGGTAAATACTAACTTTGGGATGGCTGCACGGAAACATGTCGTGTTTGGTGTCAAAGAACTTGGAATCATACCCCCACACCAGTAACTGGTGTGGGAGTATGATACCACCCTTCTAGAGGGAGAGACATGACAGCACCGGTATACCCGGTACCAGCTAACAGAGCCCTGGCATCACAAAATGAATGCTGCCAGCCACAGACACGAGTCTGCCCTCCTGCTGCTGGACGAAACTCCAGCAGGGGAGGCCCGGACAATAGGTTTCCTTTCACAGGGAGGTGTCACCACCTCCCAGACAGGCTTTAGAGTATTGGGGCTGGGTGGGTGAACTCCAAGAGTGCTTTGAAGTCAGCACTGGGGGCACATTTGGTGCCCATGTGCATAGTCCAGCTCAAACAGTTTGCAGGGGCTACCAGCCCCTGATCTGGCGCGAAACTGGACAAAGGAAATGGGTGTAGCCACCCCTCTTTCCTGACCCTCCCATAGGTGGGTCCCTAGAGTTTGTCCCACCCCTTCCTTGGGTATAAGATAGGAACCCCTAGCAACAGGCCTTTAGATTACACCTGGACGAAACTCTGATACTGAATCCTGGAACTTTGATGATCTACATTGAACTAGATGACTGAAGAATCTCCCTTGGAGTAAAGGAGTTACTCCCCTGCAAGGCAGGCACCAAAGACGCATCTGACCGGTTTGCATCTCCAAAGCTCCCGCCGGACTCCGAAGAATTTTGCAACACAGGAGGTGGGTTTCTGTGGTCTTAGAGGTTGATCAGCGCCCACAGCAATTCTGAGGCCCGTATCCCTCGTGGCGACCGTGCAACCCGAACCCCAGGATACCGTGACCATTTGCAGAAGCATCAGCTTTCCAACAACTCCTGCAGCTGAGCTTTGGGTTACTTGTAGCTCTGACGCCAAGCAGCATTTGCACTGAAGATTGTCTGCCTACACTCCACGAGTGTTCCGTGAGCTGGACCTTTGTGTTTTCTCTCGAGGTCCCTTCACAATCCCTAGTCCGTCAACTGGTGGGTCCCTGTGAAGGCAACTTTACTTCTAATTGGGCTTATCTGGTTGCTCCAGACGTGCCCTGACTCTCCATTGCTAGGGGAGTCACCAGGACCTTGCTGGTCCGCACCGAAGCATCTTTCTCTTCCTGCGTGGGTTGCTGTTGCCAGGGCTTGTTGGGTCCAATCCGGGCACTGACACCGCAGCACTCGACATCCTTCATGGGACTGCTCGAATCCAGCTCCTGGTCATCATCAACACCACCTGGTCCTCGTGGCTGCAGAGTCAAGCTTCACCTCCTCGCACCTGAAACACCCGACATCGGTGGGCATTCGTCTATCGTGCCCCTGGTCACTTACAAGTGACCCAGACTCTGTCCCCTCTGCTTTCAGATTCTTCTGATCTTCGATCCAGGCTTGGATCACACCAGACACTTTTCTCCTTCCCGGTAGCAGCACTTTGCAGCAGATCGCCATTGAAATCAAAGACGATTCCCGACACCATTTGACACCTATGCAACCGGCTTCCCTGGGTGAGGTAACTCGAGTACTACGGTGCTCCCGTGGGTGCTAGCCCTAGAACCCCCTAAGTCTAAAGGGGTTTGCTCAAAGTCCTCTCCTAAGTGTCCTTAACTTATAAAATTCCAACCGTGACTTTCCCATAGAGTAGTACGGGGCTCGCGGCTGTGTTATCACACTGCACACGTCCCCCGTGGGTCTCCTGTGTCACTACTGTGGGTGGTTCCTTGGGGTCCCAGCGATTCTACGTGCTCTAGGCACTGTGTCTAGTCAAGTCGTGGTTCTTATACCACTTTCTTAATATATGGTTTGGTCCACCCCTAGGGCCCATTGTATATTGTGCTATTTACTGTGTGGTACTTTAAATTTTGGGACCACGTAGGAGGCATGGCCCTACCCTGCCTATTTCGGTATCAGCGAACCGCGAATGGCCAATGCGGTATGTACAAGTGTTTTGCATAACGTTTCATCGATAAATTCACTTTGTATACGATATTACACATTGACTTCGTGGGTTCCATTTTAGAGCGGTAGCCATCTTATGGTTGCCCTCACATAGGCTGCACATTAAGGACATGCACAGGCCTTCAGAACACATGTACCTTCTATTGACTTCTCTGTGACCTGTGCGAACTGGCTCCACTGCCCGAGGTCAGTCCGGTCTCACGAGCTCCCCTTCCTACGGCCACCTGTGATTAGCATCAGGGTTTGACACACCATAAAGCCTTTCATCCCACACAAGCCCCCGACTAATCTCTTTCACACCTGACTCTGCTTCCTGCTTTATCGCCTGTTTTACGAGAAGGAGGTGCCCGTGTTTATTGGGGTCTGCTGATATCTGATGAGGGATCTGAGCCTCGCTGGGTAAATAATTGTGGGCTGGCTGAACTGAAATGTGGGATGGTCATCATGACTCTGCCTTTTCGTTTGTAATGAATACATATGAATGAACATATCGTAAAACGAGGAATGTGTGCCTGAAGCATGATATTTTGTATATAAGGAGAAGACTGGTTTTGTTTCTTTGAGCAGTCTCCTGAGAACATACTCGTGTGTACTTCTAGGATACCTGTTACTGACTGCAGTCATAATAAAATCGATCTTTGACGCCACCACAAGACTCTGTGTTTCTGTGGTCCAAGACAGGAAGAACTCGAAGTCATAGGGTGCTACCCCTGGCACCGCTGGGGTCCTAAAAACCCCAGTACTTCAGTTGGCGCCCAACGTGGAGAGATTTCAGCGGTACTGGTCCAAGCCAGAGGTTCGTGAGGAGCTTCGTGTGGAAATTCTGGAGGAAGGCCACCACTTCATCGACCCCTGCATGTCGACGTGGTCCGAAAGTCTTTGCTGCGAGGTTCCCCGCTTGCTGATGGCTACGAAGGACTGCTGCCCTGACTATCGCCCTGTTTTGGACCCTTGATAATTTGGTAGAGCGAAACGATTAACCGAGTCTTCTGGTGACGTCATCGATACCTCAGTTAAGTATAAGTGGAGCGTCTCCTAATTCTTAGTTTGGTTCTTAGTTTTGGTATCCCTTCGGGATCGCTTTGATTTGGAGCTTGCAAGCGCCAAAGCCGAAGGACTCGTGTATTCACGAGACTATCGCGTTTTGATAATCCTTTGAAGTTTGAAACTAGACTAGTGAGCAAAGATGCCTGGTTCTAGTATATTTGGAAACTTGTTTTGTTTGGGTTGTAAAAGGGATTCCCAATTAGAGGATTCGTGTCCGGTTCCTCCAATTGGAACTCCAACTTATGAGCTTTATGTAAAACATGGCGTGGGCCCCATTGCATATAATGAAGTATGGATCCGATACACCAGGAAGGACGGTGTTTTAAAATGGCCCCAAAATGGTAGTTTCGATACAGATATCTTAGACAATTTGGAAGTTAAATTATTTAAAAAGAAAGCCCGGCCGGCGATGTTTGATTCTTTCTGCCTATGGCGAAAGGAAGCCAAACAGAAGGAAATTAAATTAGCAAAAAGAAATTAGAGAGAAAAAGGTATGTCGATAATGCAAGCAGCTGTACAATTTCAAGATAATGAGGAGGAACAAATGAATGAGCAGTTACATAGGCAACGTAAACTAGGGATCGATAAATGTTACCCAGTTTTACCGCACCTTCAACAAAATGTGTTAAAAGAAAAGGAGAAAGATCCCCTAATGTCACATTTGCTGAGTTCGCCACCTCCGTATGCGCAGAGTGCTACAGCACCTCCACAACCCTTGAATGCACAGCCTCCAGTTAATGTGCCGCAAGCTTTCCTGCAGCCGCCAGCTCCTCCTCAGCCGGCGCCTGCTCTTGTGGTGCAGCCCCTTCAAGGGCCGCCGACTTTGCTGCCAGCATCCCCTTTGCCTTCTGCGACTTTGCCTGCCCCACCAACTGCCTCCCTTGGCGCTCTTCCCGATACTGTCCTTGCATCTGCATCTACACCTACTGTGCTTCACTCTGTTTTCTCCCCTGTTCTTATGTCAGATTCTCCTTCTGCACGACAACGCATAACTAGTGCGGTTACTAGTTTTGTGTCGCCTCTCCTTGGGTTATCTAGTGTGATCCCTGGCTCACAACGAAAGCAGTTGCGTAGTCAGCTGCCTGGTTCTGAAGAGAGAGAAGTATTAGACCGCATGGCACACAGATGGATTGTTTACCCTTCAAGATATGATGTGGAATCTGTTCTAAGTGTTTTTCATCAATGGGAAGCACCAAAGCAGAGATACGTTTTTGAAAAGATGTGTGCTTTCCTTTGTCAGGAATTAGAGAATAATGGCTTAGAAGCAATTCCACAGGAGTTGTGTCGTTTACGGTTTGAATTCGAAAAAGGCACGATTGTGGGTTCTGATGTCGAAAAAGCAGTTGTGGCGTTGTTGTCTTTTAGGATTGAGGATGCTTCCCAGCAACTGTTTGAGAATGACCCCTATGGTAAAAAAGTGCGACAATACCCTATGAGAGAAGTCCCTCCGGTATGGAAAGAAGCCGTTGCGGCTGATCCCAATAACGGTATTCTTGCTGCTCCAGCTCATTTCCAGCGTGTTTGGGTGCATGTCCCTTGGAAACGATCTGAAGTAATAGCGCTTAAACAGACATTGCCTGATCCCCGTAAAAACCCTGCAGGATATTATGAGGAGTTGTCACAGACGGCAGGATCATGTATCATGAATCTACCTGACATAGATATGTTGTTTGGAAATGTTGTTCCACAGCCTTTGTGGGGATTGATTCGTAATGCAGATCATGCTGCAGAGTTAGGTGACACATGGGCTAATATTATTATTGCTAATGATGGACAAGATGGTGGTGCCAAGCCTGACCCTTTGGTAGCAGAACTCCCTGCTAGAATCATTACTTACATGAAGACTTTAATGCCTGCGATGCGTGTGAATTGGGATAAATTGTCTGCATGTAAGCAGAAGAAAGATGAAACAGTGTCTGATTTCTTCACCAGGTTTGAGGAAACGCTTATTGACCACAGTGGTCAAGATATGAGTACGGAAGGTGGTCAACGATTATTTGTTGATAAATTTGTGCATAATTTGCTTCCCGAGTTGTGTAAGAAGTTAAAAGATTCAGAGAGTTCTTGGGCTGTTTCCTCATCAGCGCAAATACTGGCTACTGCACAGTATTACGAAAATAGAGATAAGGATGAGAAAGATAAAGCAGACAAGAAAACGAAGGAATTTAAAACGAAGGTTCTTTTACAGCAAGCTTACCCGCCATGTGGTGGCCAGAGTAATTATCAGCAACAGCCACAGTTTCAGAGGAACGTGCAAAGGTACGAGTATTCTCAACCACGTGTTCCTGTAGGCCCTAATCAATGTTCATATTGCAAGGAAGAGGGTCATTTCAAGTATAGTTGTCCTATTCTGTTACAGCGCGCTAATGGCGCTTTTAGCACCAGAGGTAGAGGTGGTCAACAATCTCCTAGAGGTAGGGGACGCGGGAATGTTCCCCAGAACGCGCGTCCTCTTCCATCTCAAAATACGATTAATAGTTTTGATCAGCAAGGCAATGCAACTGGTAGGACAGCTCAGTACTATAACAATGACTATTATACAGAAGATGAAAATGCAGAAAGTAATGATTACTAGGATAGCTGTAGACAAAGAGAGGGAGTTGTTTCAGTGCCAGTGGATCAGAGTGGACCGTATGTCAAGGTGACTACAGCGGGTGTGTCAGAACCTTTTCTGTTGGATACTGGTGCTGCAAAAAGTTCAATTATGCATTCAAAACTCCCTGGCGCACCTTTGTCTAGCGACATGAATGTTTCAGTAGGTTTTTCTGGCGCCCCGGTTAGGAACCCTATCTCTAGTCCTATGCCCCTTTCTGTTGGACCTTGTGAGCTGAAAGCACCCCTTATCCTAACGACAGGTTGTGGTGAAAACCTGTTAGGATTAGATTTGTTGAAGAGATTACATGCGACATTATATTGTTCCCCCTCGGGAGTACAACTTACACTTGGTAGGGAAGTGATTTCTCCAATGTATTTGTCAAGGAATGAACTGCCAGCCGAATTGTTGTCTCTTCCGGATGCTCTTTGGGCTTCTGGTCTTAATGATGTGGGCCTTTTGGAAATACCGCCATACGTGGTAACTTTGAAAGCCAATGTTAAATTGCCACGCATTCCCCAGTACAAGATCTCTAATGAAGGTGAAAAAGCGTTGCTAGCGATTATCTATGATCTGATTGAAAAGGATGTAATTGAAGAGACAAGAGGTAACATTTGCAATAGCCCTGTCTTGCCTGTTTTAAAACGTACTGACCCTTCACAGCCACCTGTTTACAGATTTGTGATCGATCTTAGAGAGGTAAATCAGATTGTCGTGCCACAGTTTCCAGTTGTCCCTGATATAACTGCCTTGTTAACTATGATTCCAGCTTCCGCTGCTTGGTTCTCAGTGATTGATTTAAAGAATGCTTTCTTTAGCATCCCGATTGCAGAGGAAAGTAGGGACATTTTTGGTTTTAGCCTAGGAGGTCGTAGCTTCCGTTTTAAACGCGCTCCTCAAGGCTACTGTGAAAGCCCATCAATATACAGCCAAGCTTTAAAAGCACTACTTGATGCAATTGTTTTTCCTAGTGGTGCCACCCTTATCCAGTATGTTGACGATTTACTAATCGCCGCGGATACTGAGGAGATTTGTAAAGAAGCTACGGTGTCATTGTTGCGTCATTTGTCTGCCATCCATCACAAAGTGTCTCTCTCAAAACTGCAATATTGTCGACAAGAAGTGACCTACTTAGGTCATCTCTTTTCGAAGGAGGGAAGGAAACTGACCCCAGAAAGAATGCAGGCCATTGCAAAATTGAGCGTGCCAAGAACACAGAGAGAAGTGCGTGCTTTCTTGGGTATTACTTCCTACTGTAGGCAGTGGATCCCGAGTTTTTCTGTGCTGGCAAAACCTTTAATAGCATTGACATGTAAAGATACACCGAATCTCGTCCCATGGTCTGAAGAGTGTCAGAAAAGTTTTTCTGAATTGCGTGAGGCATTATGTTCAGCTCCTGTGTTGGGCACTCCCGACTACAGCAAGCCTTTTACATTGTATGTTCACGAGAAAGAAGGTTGTGCATTGTCAGTGTTGACACAGTCTTTTGGAGACAAACAGCGCCCATGTGCGTATTTTTCATCGACCTTGGATCCAGTAGCTAAGGCCTTGCCAAGTTGTTTGAGAGCCACAGCGGCAGCAGCTGTCTCTATTCGACAGTCTGCTGGGTTAGTAATGAATAACAGGTTAATTGTGATGGTTCCGCAAGCAGTGGACACGTTGTTGAACAGGACCAAGACACAGCACTTAACTAGTGCTCGATTGTCAGGCTATGAGTTGACACTATTAGCGAGTCATGTACACATAAAAAGATGCAACACATTGAATCCAGCTACTTTATTGCTGATTGCAGCAGACACAGATGAGATTGAACAGCATGATTGTCTGTTCAGACCAGAAGAGGAAACAAAAGGGAGAGTGGATCTTAAAGATACTGCCTTGACTGAGTGTGATGTTACCTTATGGGTGGATGGTTCATGCTTCAAGCTTCCGAATGGTGATACGACTGCTGCATATGCTGTCACGACTTTGCACACGGTTGTTGAATCCGCACGTATACCACATAACTCGGCTCAAGCAGCAGAGCTAATTGCACTTACGAGAGCATGTGTGTTGTCGAAAGGTATGAGGGTGAACATATACACAGATAGTCAGTATGCTTTTGGCGTGGCCCATAGTTTTGGGCGCTTGTGGAAAGAACGTGGATTCCTGACTTCGCATGGAACCAAAATTCAGAATGGTCAGTTGGTGAATGATCTCCTTGAGTCACTGACCTTGCTGCTACAAGTTGCAATTGTAAAATGCAGTGCACACAAGAAAGTTACAGATGATGTCGGTTGTGGTAATGCATTTGCTGATGAAGTTGCGAAAGAAACAGCAAAGAATGTAAATAATCAAATGTATGTTGCAGGCCCTGCAAGATGGGTTGGTGATGTTGGAATGTGTGAAGACACGATAGAGAGCGTGAAGTCCCTTCAAGCTGAAGCCACAGAGAAAGAATTGAGCAAGTGGAGAGAAAGTACGGGTAGATTGGATGAAAAAGGTTGTTGGGTCGACTTGTCAGAACATCAGCGTTGGTTGTTACCCGATGCGTATGTGCTTGCAGTGGTGACGATGGCTCATGGAATGGCCCATATTAGTGTAAAAGGGATTTGCAAGTTGTTGGCTCCAGTATGGCAAAATGCTGGAATTCCCAAATGTGCAGAGAATGTGGTCAAGAATTGCATGGTGTGTCTGAAATACAATCCTGGTAGGGGAACCCCAACTCCAGCTGGTCATTTTGCACCTCCAACGTATCCGTTCGAGGTTTTGCAGCTAGATTTCATCCACATGGAAAGGTGCAACAATTAAAAATATGTACTCGTTGTTGTCTGTGCCTTCTCAAAGTGGATAGAAGCATACCCCTTAAAAGACAATACTGCCTTGTCCACAGCTAAATCCCTTGTCAAAGAATTTTTCCCTAGGTTTGGAATGCCGAGAATGGTCTGGAGTGATAATGGGAGTGAATTTGTGGGTCGAGTGATGAAAGAAGTATGTGAGGGGCTAGGGATTAAGCAGAAATTTCACGCTGCAAATCACCCCCAATCAGCTGGATTAGTAGAGTGCTATAACGGCACCTTAAAACTTAAATTGGCCAAGATTCAAGCAAGCTCTGGTCTTAAATGGCCTGACGCGCTGCCTTTAGCACTCCTGTCAACAAGAATGACTGTGCACTCACGAGTGGGACTTAGTCCGTATGAAATAGTGTTTGGCCGCTCGGCCAATATATGGGGCGTGCCAAGGCCTACAAAATTCAGTGAAATCGAACATCCAATACTGCTTGATTATCTGCATGAATTGACGGCTAAATTGCGTGTTTTACACCAACAGGTGCATGATACTCTGCCTCAAGCCTCTGAAGCTCCAGGACACCCTATCAATCCTGGAACGTGGGTGCTGGTGAAGAATTTTCAACGGGCAAAGAATGATGAGCCCCGTTGGACCGGCCCCCATCTCGTCCTTCTTTCTACAAGATCGGTTGTCCGAGTGAAAGGAAAGAAGAACTGGATCCACGGTGTCCACTGTAAAAGAGTCCCTTTGCCTTTGCCATATGACCGGTGGGTCCAGGAGGGGATCGCTGATTCTGAAACTGAGACCGTGCCTCGTTTTCTGCCTTTTAGCGATGTGCGTGTGAAAGGAACAAGCTCTGAGCTAGAAAGTGACAATATTCTGCAAGAAGCTGTGCCACCGTCAATCCGATTGGATACTACAGAGCCTGAACTTTTGTTTCAAGATCAGACAGTACCCGGACGAGAACGCTATAACTTGAGGCCTAGAACTATGGACAAATAAAAATTCTTTTTCTTTGATATTTTTGACAGTACAGCTCTCTCTCATCTGAGAAACTTTCTTATTTTTGGTTTTTCTTTTTCGAACCACCATCCGGGTTCAGCTGTAGGGTCGCGGTGCCAAGACTTTGGGGTACAAGCCGGAGACATTAGGTCAACGGTTCTGGTTAGTCTGGGGCGTTCCCTGGACTGACAGGTGTATTCCTAAGCAGAAGAAACACACCCGCCGCGAACAGCACGATTAGAAGATGGAGAGACTCGCTGAGGAAATGAACTTTAAGAAAAAAATATGTAAAATAATGAAAAGCAAACGTTTTGTCTGTTTGCACTAGTTAGTATGATGATGTTTACTGTGGGATATGTATTATTGTCCTCTCAAGTGCCATTTGCACCCACTGTACAGCCTATACCTCCTCCTACTGTCTCCTTACACTCTTTCCACCCTCTGCCTGAACACGAACAAGCTAGACGGTCTGAGTTCATAAACAACTCGTTTATTCAACTCCTGCACCAGCACCAACTAGTTATGAATACAACCAATTGCTGGGTGTGTGTTTTAACCCCTTCAGCGCTGCGCGGATTCCCCCGCGGTGCTGAAGGGTTCGAGCGCGGGCGGGGCCATGACGGAACGGTTCCGTCATGAGCACAGCTCACCCGATGCTCATGACGGAATCGTTCCGTCATGAGCATGGAAGGGGTTAATGCCACATACCATTAATAAGGGTATCCCATATCTAGTGCTGCAGTTTAGCTATAATGGATCATCATGGGCATTCCAGACTATGTTTCTTTTTGCATTAGATGCCTACTCCCCGCGACAACCGCGTTCCATCAGACCTAGCACAAACAATAAGGCCTTAATGAAAGGAGTTGCTGATATGAGCAGAGATATTGACGCATACTCATCTATTCCCAAGAATGAATTGCGAGCTTATGTAGGTTGGAACGTGACGGGGTATAGCATTAGTCTGGGCGAAAAGCAGCGCAAAATTTCATCCCCAATTTGGGTCGTATCCCACATAGGTCGGTTCTGTTTGCAAGGTAATGGTCAGAATCCAAGAGCTCAACTGGGGAAAAGTGACTGTACTGAAACATACACTTTTCCATCACAATTTTCCCCTGCGTTTTTGGCTGCCAAGGGTACATATTTTGTCTGCAATGACCGAGCATATACATGGTTGCCCCCTGATTTCTCGGGCACATGTTATATTGCAAACTTGCTACCGCCAACATTTACTGCTGCCTCTGATTATCACAAGACCAGAGTTGTGAGAGGCGTTGTTAGTCAGGAGGATACTGCCGGTCAGGAAGCAGGAGACTTCTTTATGGGTTTCCTGCCGTTTTGGGGACCGATGGTCAATAGTAGGAACCTGAGACAACTGACTCGTGTGGTTGAATCCACTGTTAATGTAACGGCTGGTGCCCTTGGTAATTTGACAGCTGAGCTCCAAGCGGATCGCCTCATGACTTTGCAGAACCGTATGGTTCTAGACGTCATACTTGCAGACCGTGGTGGGGTATGTAAGGTCATCCAATCTAGCTGTTGCATTTTCATACCAGATAACGCTCCAACAGTTTATCAAGCCATCTCCAAACTGCATAAAATATCCGAATCTATCCATGTGGATAAAGGAGATTGGTCATTGATGGGGTGGTTCTGAGAACTGATATCTGCCTGGGGATGGAAGATTCTGATGGTCATTGGAATGATCTTAGCAATTCTTTTCCTGTTCTGTCTGTGTGTACAGTGTGCTCCTGCGATATGTGGCCTCTGTGCTACATTGTGTGTAAGGAAACCTGTATAGAGGGACGAGCTAAGCAATAGGATGATGCTACAGCAACAACTCCATGACCTTATGAATATAGACCTGGACTCGGATTAATATGAGTATAGTTATTGCCCATGTAAGGGCAAAAGGAGGGTCTGTGGTACTTTAAATTTTGGGACCACGTAGGAGGCATGGCCCTACCCTGCCTATTTCGGTATCAGCGAACCGCGAATGCCCAATGCGGTATGTACAAGTGTTTTGCATAACGTTTCATCGATAAATTCACTTTGTATACGATATTACACATTGACTTCGTGGGTTCCATTTTAGAGCGGTAGCCATCTTATGGTTGCCCTCACATAGGCTGCACATTAAGGACATGCACAGGCCTTCAGAACACATGTACCTTCTATTGACTTCTCTGTGACCTGTGCGAACTGGCTCCACTGCCCGAGGTCAGTCCGGTCTCACGAGCTCCCCTTCCTACGGCCACCTGTGATTAGCATCAGGGTTTGACACACCATAAAGCCTTTCATCCCACACAAGCCCCCGATTAATCTCTTTCACACCTGACTCTGCTTCCTGCTTTATCGCCTGTTTTACCAGGAGGAGGTGCCCGTGTTTATTGGGGTCTGCTGATATCTGATGAGGGATCTGAGCCTCGCTGGGTAAATAATTGTGGGCTGGCTGAACTGAAATGTGGGATGGTCATCATGACTCTGCCTTTTCGTTTGTAATGAATACATATGAATGACCATATCGTAAAACGAGGAATGTGTGCCTGAAGCATGATATTTTGTATATAAGGAGAAGACTGGTTTTGTTTCTTTGAGCAGTCTCCTGAGAACATACTCGTGTGTACTTCTAGGATACCTGTTACTGACTGCAGTCATAATAAAATCGATCTTTGACGCCACCACAAGACTCTTTGTTTCTGTGGTCCAAGACAGGAAGAACTCGAAGTCATAGGGTGCTATCCCTGGCACCGCTGGGGTCCTAAAAACCCCAGTACTTCAACTGTTGTTTTAGAACTTTATTATTGTGTATCTTCAACTCTAATCTCATAAAGAGATTAGGAGTGAGTGTTTAGAAATAAATACATATATTTTATATATACCTTGTGTGGTTCTCCTTTCATTTAGTATTTCAAGAGGTTATAATCTTTTAAACCAAGCTGCTTTACACTCCTTCAAACTTAGCCTGAAGGCTGCTCTCCATAGCTACCACTAGGATAGCTTTCAATAAAGGTTGTCTTTAAACCTATCATCAATAAGGGTTGTGTAGGAAGGTGGAATCTGACTACATGGTTGCCCCCACTTTTTTCCTGGTGTTTTGATGGTCTTTGATTAGTCTGGCTGGGATCCTGCTATTCAGGACCCCAGCCTATCTGCTTACTCCCTTAAATGACATGGTGTGCAAATTAGGCGCACTAGTGATTGGATACTGTGGTCCCTTGTGAGGCCCTAGTATATGGTACCTTAGGTACCAAGGGCATAGGTACTTCACAGGCTTACCAGGGGCTGAAGCATGTATTATGCCACCCCTGGGAAGCAGACTAAATCTGACACCACAGGCCTGCTACTGCAGCCTGGGTGAGGTAGTGTTAGCACTCCTCACTGGGATATAAGTTCACTATATCTCTCCCTGCACACACAGTTAAAACTATCAGTCGCCCCTAAGGCAGGCCCTATCAATCCTTAGGGCAGGGTGCTTGGTTTCCATGTGAGGGGCTGCCTCTGCCAGAGCAGGGCCCCTCTGCAGCTCTCAGAGTCTATTCTCTGGGGCTGTTTGTGAATGCGGTCAGACCATATACTCTTAAGTGCATTATAACCTCGCGGCAAATGCTAACTCTGGGATGGCTGCATCAAAACATGTCGTGTTTGGTGTCAAACGCTTTGGAATCATACCCCCACACCAGTAACTGGTGTGGGAGTATGATCCCACCCTTCTAGGTGGATAGACATGTACCCATTGTGGAAACACGGTAGAATCCTGAAGAGCCCTGGCATCACAAAATGGATGCCACCAGTCACAGACACTGGGCTGCCCTCCTGCTGATGACCGAAACTCGCAGTGGAGGAGGCCCAACAATAGGCATCCTGTCACAGGGAGGTGTGGTCCCCTCCCAGACAGGGTTTAGTGTATTGGGGATGGGTGGGTGCACTCCTAGAGTGCTTTGAAGTCCTGCACTGGGGGAGCAGTAGGCTCCTCTGTGCATACACCAGTTCAAACCGGCTCAGGGGCTACCTGCCCCTGCTCTGACGTGAAACTGGACAAAGGGAAGTGGGTGTAGCCACCAACTCCCCTGACCCTCCCATAGGTGGGGTCATAGAGCTAGTCCCTCCCTTCCTTCTAGTATAAGTTAGGGAACCCTTGCCATTGCAAACTAGATATCCCTGGTCGACGCTCTGAAGAAGAATCTTGGACCTTCGACGTTCCACTAAATCTGGAAGACTGAATAATCTCCCTTGGAGTCAAGGAGTGACTCCCCTGCTTGGCAGGCACCCAATCTTGCAATCAATGGTCGCAAACTTTCCCGCTCCCGCCGGAGTTCGAAGTTCCTGCATCCTAGGAAGAGGATTTCCTGACTTCTCCAAGGCCATCGTGAGTCCCCAGCGACGCTGAGGCAAATGGACCCCACGAGTGACGAGGAACCGCAATCCCTGGGTACTGTGCACTGTTTTTGAGTGCAACTCCTTCACGACGTTCTACGAACATGTGCTTTGGACCACAGGTGGCCCAAGCCTCCAGCAAAATTTCCACCGAAAATCAGAGACCTACCCCGTCCCGACTGACCGTGGGCCCCTGTTGAGCGAATCCTCCCGAGGCGTCTTTGCGATCCCTTGCCGGTTGGCTTGTGGGTCCCCAGAAGACTTTTCTACAAATCCAAAGGGCTCCCCTGGTTGATCCAGGCCTGCCCTGACTTACCCTTGCTGGGTGAGTCCCTCAGACCTTGCTGGTCTGCACCGCTGACTTTTTACACTTTCCACGAGACTTGCTGTTGCCAAGGCTTGTTGGCTCCAATCTGGTCGCCGTCACCTCAGTAAGCTGCAGACTTTGTGGGACACACCGAATCCAGCTCCTGGTCATTGTCGACGCCTCCTGGACCTCATGGCTAAAGAGTCAAGACACCCGTGGATCACCTGAAATCACCCGACTGTGCATCCATCTTCCTTGCCCCGGGTCACTGCCAAGTGACTTTGAACACTGTCCCCTCTGCTTTCAGGTCTTCCTTCTTCTGAATCCAGCCTTGGATTCCACCGGACACTTCTCCTGTCTTCACAAGCAGCAAGTCTTCTTTGGCTCTCATTGAAAACGACGCCGCGACCCGACACCAAAAGACACCTATGCACCCGGCTTCCCTGGGTGAGGTAACTCCAGCACTACGGTGCTCATGTGGGTGTTGGCTCTAGAACTACTTACCCTGTAAGTGACTTGCTTGTAGACTCTCCCGAGGTATCCTAAAACTCTAAATTTCCAATCGCGACTTGCTCCATTGAAGTCAATTGGGATCCGCGGCTGTGTTCTCACACTGCATGCGTCTCCCGTGGGTCCTTTACTTACCTATCTTGGGTGGATTAGTAAGGCCCCAGCACTTCCGAATGCCCTAGGCCTTGTCCCCTTGCAAGTCGTTATCTCTAAGTCTCTTTTTTAGTATATGGTCTGGTACGCCCCTAGGGCCCCAGCCATATTTGTGCTTAACTTGTTGTGAAATGTTGATTTGTGCATATGTCCTTGACTTCTAATTTCATAAAGAGATTAGTAGAGTGTGTCTAGTAATAAATACATATATATTTGATATATATACCTGTGTGGTGTCCTTTCATTTAGTAATTCAAGAGATTATAAGGTAGAACAAGCTGCTTTACATTCCTCTAAAGACTTAGCCTGAAGGCTGCTCTCCACAGCTACCACTAGGATAGCTTTCTTTAAAAGGTTCTCTTAAACCTACTACCATAAGAGTTGAATTGTACTGGTACAAGGTGTCCACTTTAAATAGTGAACAGCATATACCAGGCCAACTTCTCACATTGGTGGGCAGCGTGTGGGATTACAGCTTGCCATTGTTTTACCAGAAAATCTCTATTTGAATTACTAACTGAAAACCAGGTACTCAAGGTACATATAAAGTCAAGCTTAGTATCAATAAGTTCTACTGAACTTAGAGCTGTGTGTCAAGGGATAGCACACCCTTTCTACAGCTCAAGCTAGGATCAGTAGGCCACAAACTAGTATAGGTAGTACAACACTGCACAATACTAGAATGTCCTTAAGGGTTGGAACCAGTGGGTCCACCCAGCCTCAGTATAAGGACATGACATTCTTTGACTTGAAAGCCATGTGTGCTGCAAGGCACCTGAGGATAGGACAGAGTCCCTCCACACTACACCCGATAGATCTGCCGACAGCAGATGATCTAAGATTAGCTCTAGGAGCTAATGGGTCTGAATCAGGGGGTAGGTCAATTACAGTGTCTGGGTCAGATGATGAAAATCAGGATGACCTGGACTCTGTGGTTGAAGGGCCAGACCCACAAGGGTCTGAAAAGGACAGAGGAATTCTCCCTAAGAGAACTGACAGAGTGGAGGAAAGGCCTAGGTCCCCTTCTAGGGAATCGGACCACTCCTATCACTCTGGCAGAGAATCTGTCCAGCAGAGGAACTCCTAACTTCCTAGAAGGGAGACCTCCTCTGACAGAATGTACACACTGCTGCAGTATGAGGAAGCAAGATTTGCCCTCAAAACCAAGCAGTTGGCATTAGACAGAGAAGCCTTTGAGCTCCAGAGAGCTTCTAGAAGAGAGGGGTTAGAACCCCTGGTGGCAGCAACAGTGTCCCTAGAGTCAGAGAATATATTCCAGACCATAGGAACCTGAGCAAGGTTGTTCCTCCCTACCAGAGTGGGCATGATATCCACAAGTGGATAACTGCTATGGAAAGGGCCTGTACAGTACAACAGGTCCCCCAAAAGCAGTGGGCAGCAGTCTTGTGGCTCTCCTTTTCAGATAAAGGTAGAGACAAGCTCCTCACTGTTAGAGAAGAGGATGCTGATGACTATGAAGTCCTGAAGAGTGCACTGATAGATGGGTTTGGCTTAACCACTGAGCAGTACAGGTTGAAGTTCAGAGATACCCAGAAGGCACAGACACAGGACTGGGTGGACTTTGTAGATTGTGCTACCAAGGCTCTGGAGGGTTGGATAATTGGCAGTAGAGCAACTGACTTTAAAGGATTGTATAATTTGATTATGCGTGAGCAGATACTTAACAATTGTCAAAACCAGCTCTTACACCAGTACCTGGTGGACTCCGATCTGACCTCTCCCCAAGAACCAGGGTGAGGCCCAAGAACCAAGGTGGTGACCAGAAGAAATATTCCACTAAGCCCAAAGAGAAAGGTGGGGATAATAAAAATACAGAAAAGTCCTCTGAAGGGCCCCAAAAATCCAGTTCTGGGGGTGGGTCCCAAAATCCTTCCTCTTCCAATAAGAAACCATATTGCCATGTGTGCAAGCAACCTGGCCACTGGAAAACTGACTCCAGCTGTCCAAAGAATGGCAATAAAGAAAATGTTCCTCCCACTGCAGCTCCAACACCTCCTGTTACTACCAGTAGTAATCCCCCAGGTGGTGGGAGTGCACCCAAAAACTTATTTGGGTTTTCTTGGGGAACTCAGGTGGACTCTGGCCTAACCAGGTCCCCTACACAAGCAACTCTAGTCTGTGATGGTGGCATGGGGTTTGCCAGCTTTACTATGAGTCCCAATACTTTGGGCAGGTACAGACAAGAGCCCATGATCAATGGTCAGAAGGCTGTGGCCTACAGGGACACAGGGGCTAGTGTCACCATGGTGACAAAGAGACTAGTGCCCCTAGAACAGCTTTTACCTGAGTTTGGATACCAGGTGACCAATATTGATGGAATTAGGACAGACCATCCCATGGCAGTGGTAAATCTCAGCTGGGGAGGGGTCACTGGCCCAAAGAGAGTGGCGTTGTCCCCAACCTTGCCTGTAGATTGTCTACTGGGGAATGATCTGGAAATCTCAGCCTGGGCTGAGGTGGATCACAATGCCCATTTAAGAATGTTAGGCATCCCTGAGAGAGTGGATGAGACCCTGAGGGCCACCCCAGGAGAAATTAAGGGGAGTGAAGCCTGAAACCATGGATCACTCCACCCAAACAGTGAGCATAGGGGGTGAGGAACAGTCCTCCCCCCACCAGACTAAAGGTAAGGGTCAGTGTTGTAAGGGAACTGATCCTGCCCCCTGTGAAGTAACTGTCCCAAAGGTGGTCAGGCCTGTCCTGGCCACATCTCTAATGGCAGGGGATCCTTCCAAGGTGGTACCCAGTCTGGAGCAGGTATCCTGCCCCTCTCTACCCTGCCTCAGTCAGCCCAGGGCTACAGAGGTCAGGGAGGTCAGTGGACCCTTAGTGGGTCCCTGTGCAGAGGAACCTCCTCATCAACAGATTATTGACACCCAGCAGAGTAGTTCTAGCCAGGTGAATATTCCTCTACATACTGAGGGATCCCCCTTACCCCTAGATACAGGTATCCCACAGATGGACTCTGTCGGGCGCAGGGAGACCTGGGACATAGTTGCCCCAAGGATTCCAATGCCCTCCATTATTCCAACCAGAGGGAACCAACTCCCAGCTGTAGGCAGCCAGAGGTTGACCCTTAGGGCCAGATATGACACAGTCGTGGACAGAAAGGCTTCCATGGTGACCAGTGTCCTGAGGAAGTTGAGACCCCAAATAGGGCCTCACTTCCAGACTCAGACACCCCACCAGCCTGCTTCTGTACCAAAACCCAATACAGGTAATTTCCTCTGAGACTTAGCCTGAAGGCTGCTCTCCACAGCTACCACTAGGATAGCTTTCTTTAAAATGTTAGCTTAAACCTATCTACCATAAGAGTCGAATTGGACTGGTGCAAGGTGGCCACTATAACTAGTGACCAGCATATGCCAGGCCAACTTCTAACATTTTGGTACTGCAAAAATACTTCACACATTGCCCTTAGTTAACCATATCTAGTCTGCACCAAATCTACCAGGGCGTTGAGCCCAGGTTAATTTAGTGTCATTGAGGGTTCACCCTGACATGGGTTGTGATTATTCCTTGAGGTGGTTAGTCACCCACCCCAAATAATAATCAATTTTCTCACACAACCTCAACCACATGACAGGTTCAATTGGGCGCACACTGCTCGTCACACCAGCAAGTTGCCCCAAGAAACTGTGGTCAATGTAGTGGCGACGGCGAGTACGCCTATGCCACGGTGTGTATAGAAAAGTATGTGTCGCATTAGCCATCCCTGGACACGTGTTTCGAGGTAGTTGCCTCTCGTCAGCAGGGAGCAGGTAAGTGTAAAGGGGTGCCGCGTGGACTGCCAAAAATTAAAAACAGGTAGAGTACCTCTCATGGCGCGCAGGTGCTGATCCAGGACTCGTCAGTCCGGTGGCTCAAGGGAGCCGTAATATATCAAGTTCAATTGGCCACACACTGCTCGTCACACCAGCAAGTTGCCCAAAGGAACTGTGGTCAATGTAGTGGCAACGGCGAGTACGCCTATGCCACGGTGTGTATAGAAAAGTATGTGTCGCATTAGCCATCCCTGGACACGTGTTTCGAGGTAGTTGCCTCTCGTCAGCAGGGAGCAGGTAAGTGTAAAGGGGTGCCGTGTGGACTGCCAAAAATTAAAAACAGGTAGAGTACCTCTCATGGCGCGCAGGTGCTGATCCAGGACTCGTCAGTCCGGTGGCTCAAGGGAGCCGTAATATATCAAGTTCAATTGGCCGCACACTGCTCGTCACACCAGCAAGTTGCCCCAAGGAACTGTGGTAAATGTAGTGGCGACGGCGAGTACGCCTATGCCACGGTGTGTATAGAAAGTTTGTGTCGCATTAGCCATCCCTGGACACGTGTTTCGAGGTAGTTGCCTCTCGTCAGCAGGGAGCAGGTAAGTGTAAAGGGGTGCCGCGTGGACTGCCAAAAATTAAAAACAGGTAGAGTACCTCTCATGGCGCGCAGGTGCTGATCCAGGACTCGTCAGTCCGGAGGCTCAAGGGAGCCGTAATATATCAAGTTCAATTGGCCGCACACTGCTCGTCACACCAGCAAGTTGCCCCAAGGAACTGTGGTCAATGTAGTGGCGACAGCGAGTAAGCCTATGCCACGGTGCGTATAGAAAAGTATGTGTCGCATTAGCCATCCCTGGACACGTGTTTCGAGGTAGTTGCCTCTCGTCAGCAGGGAGCAAGTAAGTGTAAAGGGGTGCCACGTGGACTGCCAAAAATTAAAAACAGGTAGAGTACCTCTCATGGCGCGCAGGTGCTGATCCAGGACTCGTCAGTCCGGTGGCTCAAGGGAGCCGTAATATATCAAGTTCAATTGGCCGCACACTGCTCGTCACACCAGCAAGTTGCCCCAAGGAACTGTGGTCAATGTAGTGGCGACGGCGAGTACGCCTATGCCACGGTGTGTATAGAAAAGTATGTGTCGCATTAGCCATCCCTGGACACGTGTTTCGAGGTAGTTGCCTCTCGTCAGCAGGGAGCAGGTAAGTGTAAAGGGGTGCCGCGTGGACTGCCAAAAATTAAAAACAGGTAGAGTACCTCTCATGGCGCGCACGTGCTGATCCAGGACTAGTCAGTCCGGTGGCTCAAGGGAGCCCTAATATATCAAGTTCAATTGGCCGCACACTGCTCGTCACACCAGCAAGTTGCCCCAAGGAACTGTGGTCAATGTAGTGGCGACGGCGAGTACGCCTATGCCACGGTGTGTATAGAAAAGTATGTGTCGCATTAGCCATCCCTGGACACGTGTTTCGAGGTAGTTGCCTCTCGTCAGCAGGGAGCAGGTAAGTGTAAAGGGGTGCCGCGTGGACAGCCAAAAATTAAAAACAGGTAGAGTACCTCTCATGACGCGCAGGTGCTGATCCAGGACTCGTCAGTCCGGTGGCTCAAGGGAGCCGTAATATATCAAGTTCAATTGGCCGCACACTGCTCGTCACACCAGCAAGTTGCCCCAAGGAACTGTGGTCAATGTAGTGGCGACAGCGAGTACGCCTATGCCACGGTGTGTATAGAAAAGTATGTGTCGCATTAGCCATCCCTGGACACGTGTTTCGAGGTAGTTGCCTCTCGTCAGCAGGGAGCAGGTAAGTGTAAAGGGGTGCCGCGTGGACTGCCAAAAATTAAAAACAGGTAGAGTACCTCGCATGGCGCGCAGGTGCTGATCCAGAACTCGTCAGTCCGGTGGCTCAAGGGAGCCGTAATATATCAAGTTCAATTGGCCGCACACTGCTCGTCACACCAGCAAGTTGCCCCAAGGAACTGTGGTCAATGTAGTGGCGACGGCGAGTACACCTATGCCACGGTGTGTATAGAAAAGTATGTGTCGCTTTAGCCATCCCTTGGGGCAACTTGCTGGTGTGACGAGCAGTGTGCGGCCAATTGAACTTGATATATTACGGCTCCCTTGAGCCACCGGGCTGACGAGTCCTGGATCAGCACCTGCGCGCCCTGAGAGGTACTCTACCTGTTTTTAATTTTTGGCAGTCCACGCGGCACCCCTTTACACTTACCTGCTCCCTGCTGACGAGAGGCAACTACCTCGAAACACGTGTCCAGCGATGGCTAATGCAACACATACTTTTTTACACACACTGTGGCATAGGCGTACTCGCCGTCGCCACTACATTGACCACAGTTCCTTGGGGCAACTTGCTGGTGTGGCGAGCAGTGTGTGGCCAATTGAACTTGATATATTACGGCTCCCTTGAGCCACCGGGCTGACGAGTCCTGGATCAGCACCTGCACGCCATGAGAGGTACTCTACCTGTTTTAAATTTTTGGCAGTCCACGCGGCACCCCTTTACACTTACCTGCTCCCTGCTGACGAGAGGCAACTACCTCGAAACACGTGTCCAGGGATGGCTAATGCAACACATACTTTTTTACACACACTGTGGCATAGGCGTACTCGCCGTCGCCACTACATTGACCACAGTTCCTTGGGGCAACTTGCTGGTGTGACGAGCAGGGTGCGGCCAATTGAACTTGATATATTATGGCTCCCTTGAGCCACCGGGCTGACGAGTCCTGGATCAGCACCTGCGCACCATGAGAGGTACTCTACCTGTTTTTAATTTTTGGCAGTCCACGCGGCACCCCTTTACACTTACCTGCTCCCTGCTGACGAGTGGCAACTACCTCGAAACACGTGTCCAGGGATGGCTAATGCAACACATACTTTTTTACACACACTGTGGCATAGGCGTACTCGCCGTCGCCACTACATTGACCACACTTCCTTGGGGCAACTTGCTGGTGTGACGAGCAGTGTGCGGCCAATTGAACTTGATATATTACGGCTCCCTTGAGCCACCGGGCTGACGAGTCCTGGATCAGCAACTGCGCGCCATGAGAGGTACTCTACCTGTTTTTAATTTTTGGCAGTCCACGCGGCACCCCTTTACACTTACCTGCTCCCTGCTGACGAGAGGCAACTACCTCGAAACACGTGTCCAGGGATGGCTAATGCAACACATACTTTTTTACACACACTGTGGCATAGGCGTACTCGCCGTCGCCACTACATTGACCACAGTTCCTTGGGGCAACTTGCTGGTGTGACGAGCAGTGTGCGGCCAATTGAACTTGATATATTACGGCTCCCTTGAGCCACCGGGCTGACGAGTCCTGGATCAGCACCTGCGCGCCATGAGAGGTACTCTACCTGTTTTTAATTTTTGGCAGTCCACGCGGCACCCCTTTACACTTACCTGCTCCCTGATGACGAGAGGCAACTACCTCGAAACACGTGTCCAGGGATGGCTAATGCAACACATACTTTTTTACACACACTGTGGCATAGGCGTACTCGCCGTCGCCACTGCATTGACCACAGTTCCTTGGGGCAACTTGCTGGTGTGACGAGCAGTGTGTGGCCAATTGAACTTGATATATTACGGCTCCCTTGAGCCACCGGGCTGACGAGTCCTGGATCAGCACCTGCGCGCCCTGAGAGGTACTCTACCTGTTTTTAATTTTTGGCAGTCCACGCGGCACCCCTTTACACTTACCTGCTCCCTGCTGACGAGAGGCAACTACCTCGAAACACGTGTCCAGCGATGGCTAATGCAACACATACTTTTTTACACACACTGTGGCATAGGCGTACTCGCCGTCGCCACTACATTGACCACAGTTCCTTGGGGCAACTTGCTGGTGTGGCGAGCAGTGTGTGGCCAATTGAACTTGATATATTACGGCTCCCTTGAGCCACCGGGCTGACGAGTCCTGGATCAGCACCTGCACGCCATGAGAGGTACTCTACCTGTTTTAAATTTTTGGCAGTCCACGCGGCACCCCTTTACACTTACCTGCTCCCTGCTGACGAGAGGCAACTACCTCGAAACACGTGTCCAGGGATGGCTAATGCAACACATACTTTTTTACACACACTGTGGCATAGGCGTACTCGCCGTCGCCACTACATTGACCACAGTTCCTTGGGGCAACTTGCTGGTGTGACGAGCAGGGTGCGGCCAATTGAACTTGATATATTATGGCTCCCTTGAGCCACCGGGCTGACGAGTCCTGGATCAGCACCTGCGCACCATGAGAGGTACTCTACCTGTTTTTAATTTTTGGCAGTCCACGCGGCACCCCTTTACACTTACCTGCTCCCTGCTGACGAGTGGCAACTACCTCGAAACACGTGTCCAGGGATGGCTAATGCAACACATACTTTTTTACACACACTGTGGCATAGGCGTACTCGCCGTCGCCACTACATTGACCACACTTCCTTGGGGCAACTTGCTGGTGTGACGAGCAGTGTGCGGCCAATTGAACTTGATATATTACGGCTCCCTTGAGCCACCGGGCTGACGAGTCCTGGATCAGCAACTGCGCGCCATGAGAGGTACTCTACCTGTTTTTAATTTTTGGCAGTCCACGCGGCACCCCTTTACACTTACCTGCTCCCTGCTGACGAGAGGCAACTACCTCGAAACACGTGTCCAGGGATGGCTAATGCAACACATACTTTTTTACACACACTGTGGCATAGGCGTACTCGCCGTCGCCAGTACATTGACCACAGTTCCTTGGGGCAACTTGCTGGTGTGACGAGCAGTGTGCGGCCAATTGAACTTGATATATTACGGCTCCCTTGAGCCACCGGGCTGACGAGTCCTGGATCAGCACCTGCGCGCCATGAGAGGTACTCTACCTGTTTTTAATTTTTGGCAGTCCACGCGGCACCCCTTTACACTTACCTGCTCCCTGATGACGAGAGGCAACTACCTCGAAACACGTGTCCAGGGATGGCTAATGCAACACATACTTTTTTATACACACTGTGGCATAGGCGTACTCGCCGTCGCCACTGCATTGACCACAGTTCCTTGGGGCAACTTGCTGGTGTGACGAGCAGTGTGTGGCCAATTGAACTTGATATATTACGGCTCCCTTGAGCCACCGGGCTGACGAGTCCTGGATCAGCACCTGCGCGCCATGAGAGGTACTCTACCTGTTTTTAATTTTTGGCAGTCCACGCGGCACCCCTTTACACTTACCTGCTCCCTGCTGACGAGAGGCAACTACCTCGAAACACGTGTCCAGGGATGGCTAATGCAACACATACTTTTTTACACACACTGTGGCATAGGCGTACTCGCCGTCGCCACTACATTGACCACAGTTCTTAGGGGCAACTTGCTGGTGTGACGAGCAGTGTGCGGCCAATTGAACTTGATATATTACGGCTCCCTTGAGCCACCGGGCTGACGAGTCCTGGATCACCACCTGCGCACCATGAGAGGTACTCTACCTGTTTTTAATTTTTGGCAGTCCACGCGGCACCCCTTTACACTTACCTGCTCCCTGCTGACGAGAGGCAACTACCTCGAAACACGTGTCCAGGGATGGCTAATGCAACTCATACTTTTTTACACACACTGTGGCATAGGCGTACTCGCCGTCGCCACTACATTGACCACAGTTCCTTGGGGCAACTTGCTGGTGTGACGAGCAGTGTGCGGCCAATTGAACTTGATATATTACGGCTCCCTTGAGCCACCGAGCTGACGAGTCCTGGATCAGCACCTGCTCGCCATGAGAGGTACTCTACCTGTTTTTAATTTTTGGCAGTCCACGCGGCACCCCTTTACACTTACCTGCTCCCTGCTGACGAGAGGCAACTACCTCGGAACACGTGTCCAGGGATGGCTAATGCAACACATACTTTTTTACACACACTGTGGCATAGGCGTACTCGCCGTCGCCACTACATTGACCACAGTTCCTTGGGGCAACTTGCTGGTGTGACGAGCAGTGTGCGGCCAATTGAACTTGATATATTACGGCTCCCTTGAGCCACCGGGCTGACGAGTCCTGGATCAGCACCTGCGCGCCATGAGAGGTACTCTACCTGTTTTGAATTTTTGGCAGTCCACGCGGCACCCCTTTACACTTACCTGCTCCCTGCTGACGAGAGGCAACTACCTCGAAACACGTGTCCAGGGATGGCTAATGCAACACATACTTTTTTTGCATACACTGTGGCATAGGCGTACTCGCCGGCGCCACTACATTGACCACAGTTCCTTGGGGCAACTTGCTGGTGTGACGAGCAGTGTGCGGCCAATTGAACTTGATATATTACGGCTCCCTTGAGCCACCGGGCTGACGAGTCCTGGATCAGCACCTGCGCGCCATGAGAGGTACTATACCTGTTTTTAAGTTTTTGGCAGTCCACGCGGCACCCCTTTACACTTACCTGCTCCCTGCTGACGAGAGACAACTACCTCGAAACACGTGTCCAGGGATGGCTAATGCAACACATACTTTTTTACACACACTGTGGCATAGGCGTACTCACCGTCGCCACTACATTGACCACAGTTCCTTGGGGCAACTTGCTGGTGTGACGAGCAGTGTGCGGCCAATTGAACTTGATATATTACGGCTCCCTTGAGCCACCGAGCTGACGAGTCCTTGATCAGCACCTGCGCGCCATGAGAGGTACTCTACCTGTTTTTAATTTTTGGCAGTCCACGCGGCACCCCTTTACACTTACCTGCTCCCTGCTGACGAGAGGCAACTACCTCGGAACACGTGTCCAGGGATGGCTAATGCAACACATACTTTTTTACACACACTGTGGCATAGGCGTACTCGCCGTCGCCACTACATTGACCACAGTTCCTTGGGGCAACTTGCTGGTGTGACGAGCAGTGTGCGGCCAATTGAACTTGATACATTACGGCTCCCTTGAGCCACCGGGCTGAGGAGTCCTGGATCAGCACCTGCGCGCCATGAGAGGTACTCTACCTGTTTTTAATTTTTGGCAGTCCACGCGGCACCCCTTTACACTCACCTGCTCCCTGCTGACGAGAGGCAACTACCTCGAAACATGTGTCCAGGGATGGCTAATGCAACACATACTTTTTTACACACACTGTGGCATAGGCGTACTCGCCGTCGCCACTACATTGACCACAGTTCCTTGGGGCAACTTGCTGGTGTGACGAGCAGTGTGCGGCCAATTGAACTTGATATATTACGGCTCCCTTGAGCCACCGGGCTGACGAGTCCTGGATCAGCACCTGCGCGCCATGAGAGGTACTCTACCTGTTTTGAATTTTTGGCAGTCCACGCGGCACCCCTTTACACTTACATTGCTCCCTGCTGACGAGAGGCAACTACCTCGAAACACGTGCCCAGCGATGGCTAATGCAACACATACTTTTTTACACACACTGTGGCATAGGCGTACTCGCCGTTGCCACTACATTGACCACAGATCCTTGGGGCAACTTGCCGGTGTGACGAGCAGTGTGCGGCCAATTGAGCTTGATATATTACGGCTCCCTTGAGCCACCGGGCTGATGAGTCCTGGATCAGCACCTGCGCACCATGAGAGGTACTCTACCTGTTTTTAATTTTTGGCAGTCCACGCGGCACCCCTTTACACTTACCTGCTCCCTGCTGACGAGAGGCAACTACCTCGAAACACGTGTCCAGGGATGGCTAATGCAACACACACTTTTTTACACACACTGTGGCATAGGCGTACTCGCCGTCGCCACTACATTGACCACACTTCCTTGGGGCAACTTGCTGGTGTGACGAGCAGTGTGCGGCCAATTGAACTTAATATATTACGGCTCCCTTGAGCCACCGGGCTGACGAGTCCTGGATCAGCACCTGCGCGCCATGAGAGGTACTCTACCTGTTTTTAATTTTTGGCAGTCCACGCGGCACCCCTTTACACTTACCTGCTCCCTGCTGACCAGAGGCAACTACTTCGAAACACGTGTCCAGGGATGGCTAATGCAACACATACTTTTTTACACACACTGTGGCATAGGCGTACTCGCCGTCGCCACTACATTGACCACAGTTCCTTGGGGCAACTTGCTGGTGTGACGAGCAGTGTGCGGCCAATTGAACTTGATATATTACGGCTCCCTTGAGCCACCGGGCTGACGAGTCCTGGATCAGCACCTGCGCGCCATGAGAGGTACTCTACCTGTTTTTAATTTTTGGCAGTCCACGCGGCACCCCTTTACACTTACCTGCTCCCTGCTGACGAGAGGCAACTACCTCGAAACACGTGTCCAGGGATGGCTAATGCAACACATACTTTTTTACACACACTGTGGCATAGGCGTACTCGCCGTCGCCACTACATTGACCACAGTTCTTTGGGGCAACTTGCTGGTGTGACGAGCAGTGTGCGGCCAATTGAACTTGATATATTACGGCTCCCTTGAGCCACCGGGCTGACGAGTCCTGGATCACCACCTGCGCGCCATGAGAGGTACTCTACCTGTTTTTAATTTTTGGCAGTCCACGCGGCACCCCTTTACACTTACCTGCTCCCTGCTGACGAGAGGCAACTACCTCGAAACACGTGTCCAGGGATGGCTAATGCAACTCATACTTTTTTACACACACTGTGGCATAGGCGTACTCGCCGTCGCCACTACATTGACCACAGTTCCTTGGGGCAACTTGCTGGTGTGACGAGCAGTGTGCGGCCAATTGAACTTGATATATTACGGCTCCCTTGAGCCACCGAGCTGACGAGTCCTGGATCAGCACCTGCGCGCCATGAGAGGTACTCTACCTGTTTTTCATTTTTGGCAGTCCACGCGGCACCCCTTTACACTTACCTGCTCCCTGCTGACGAGAGGCAACTACCTCGAAACACGTGTCCAGCGATGGCTAATGCAACACATACTTTTTTACACACACTGTGGCATAGGCGTACTCGCCGTCGCCACTACATTGACCACAGTTCCTTGGGGCAACTCGCTGGTGTGACGAGCAGTGTGCGGCCAATTGAACTTGATATATTACGGCTCCCTTGAGCCACCGGGCTGACGAGTCCTGGATCAGCACCTGCGCACCATGAGAGGTACTCTACCTGTTTTTAATTTTTGGCAGTCCACGCGGCACCCCTTTACACTTACCTGCTCCCTGCTGACCAGAGGCAACTACCTCGAAACACGTGTACAGGGATGGCTAATGCAACACATACTTTTTTACACACACTGTGGCATAGGCGTACTCGCCGTCGCCACTACATTGACCACAGTTCCTTGGGGCAACTTGCTGGTGTGTCGAGCAGTGTGCGGCCAATTGAACTTGATACATTACGGCTCCCTTGAGCCACCGGGCTGACGAGTCCTGGATCAGCACCTGCGCGCCATGAGAGGTACTCTACCTGTTTTTAATTTTTGGCAGTCCACGCGGCACCCCTTTACACTTACCTGCTCCCTGCTGACGAGAGGCAACTACCTCGAAACACGTGTCCAGGGATGGCTAATGCAACACATAATTTTTTACTCACACTGTGGCATAGGCGTACTCGCCGTCGCCACTACATTGACCACACTTCCTTGGGGCAACTTGCTGGTGTGACGAGCAGTGTGTGGCCAATTGAACTTGATATATTACGGCTCCCTTGAGCCACCGGGCTGACGAGTCCTGGATCAGCACCTGCACGCCATGAGAGGTACTCTACCTGTTTTTAATTTTTGGCAGTCCACGCGGCACCCCTTTACACTTACCTGCTCCCTGCTGACGAGAGGCAACTACCTCAAAACACGTGTCCAGGGATGGCTAATGCAACACATACTTTTTTACACACACTGTGGCATAGGCGTACTCGCCGTCGCCACTACATTGACCACAGTTCTTAGGGGCAACTTGCTGGTGTGACGAGCAGTGTGCGGCCAATTGAACTTGATATATTACGGCTCCCTTGAGCCACCGGGCTGACGAGTCCTGGATCACCACCTGCGCACCATGAGAGGTGCTCTACCTGTTTTTAATTTTTGGCAGTCCACGCGGCACCCCTTTACACTTACCTGCTCCCTGCTGACGAGAGGCAACTACCTCGAAACACGTGTCCAGGGATGGCTAATGCAACTCATACTTTTTTACACACACTGTGGCATAGGCGTACTCGCCGTCGCCACTACATTGACCACAGTTCCTTGGGGCAACTTGCTGGTGTGACGAGCAGTGTGCGGCCAATTGAACTTGATATATTACGGCTCCCTTGAGCCACCGAGCTGACGAGTCCTGGATCAGCACCTGCGCGCCATGAGAGGTACTCTACCTGTTTTTAATTTTTGGCAGTCCACGCGGCACCCCTTTACACTTACCTGCTCCCTGCTGACGAGAGGCAACTACCTCGGAACACGTGTCCAGGGATGGCTAATGCAACACATACTTTTTTACACACACTGTGGCATAGGCGTACTCGCCGTCGCCACTACATTGACCACAGTTCCTTGGGGCAACTTGCTGGTGTGACGAGCAGTGTGCGGCCAATTGAACTTGATATATTACGGCTCCCTTGAGCCACCGGGCTGACGAGTCCTGGATCAGCACCTGCGCGCCATGAGAGGTACTCTACCTGTTTTGAATTTTTGGCAGTCCACGCGGCACCCCTTTACACTTACCTGCTCCCTGCTGACGAGAGGCAACTACCTCGAAACACGTGTCCAGGGATGGCTAATGCAACACATACTTTTTTTGCATACACTGTGGCATAGGCGTACTCGCCGGCGCCACTACATTGACCACAGTTCCTTGGGGCAACTTGCTGGTGTGACGAGCAGTGTGCGGCCAATTGAACTTGATATATTACGGCTCCCTTGAGCCACCGGGCTGACGAGTCCTGGATCAGCACCTGCGCGCCATGAGAGGTACTATACCTGTTTTTAAGTTTTTGGCAGTCCACGCGGCACCCCTTTACACTTACCTGCTCCCTGCTGACGAGAGACAACTACCTCGAAACACGTGTCCAGGGATGGCTAATGCAACACATACTTTTTTACACACACTGTGGCATAGGCGTACTCACCGTCGCCACTACATTGACCACAGTTCCTTGGGGCAACTTGCTGGTGTGACGAGCAGTGTGCGGCCAATTGAACTTGATATATTACGGCTCCCTTGAGCCACCGAGCTGACGAGTCCTGGATCAGCACCTGCGCGCCATGAGAGGTACTCTTCCTGTTTTTAATTTTTGGCAGTCCACGCGGCACCCCTTTACACTTACCTGCTCCCTGCTGACGAGAGGCAACTACCTCGGAACACGTGTCCAGGGATGGCTAATGCAACACATACTTTTTTACACACACTGTGGCATAGGCGTACTCGCCGTCGCCACTACATTGACCACAGTTCCTTGGGGCAACTTGCTGGTGTGACGAGCAGTGTGCGGCCAATTGAACTTGATACATTACGGCTCCCTTGAGCCACCGGGCTGACGAGTCCTGGATCAGCACCTGCGCGCCATGAGAGGTACTCTACCTGTTTTTAATTTTTGGCAGTCCACGCGGCACCCCTTTACACTTACCTGCTCCCTGCTGACCAGAGGCAACTACTTCGAAACACGTGTCCAGGGATGGCTAATGCAACACATACTTTTTTACACACACTGTGGCATAGGCGTACTCGCCATCGCCACTACATTGACCACAGTTCCTTGGGGCAACTTGCTGGTGTGACGAGCAGTGTGCGGCCAATTGAACTTGATATATTACGGCTCCCTTGAGCCACCGGGCTGACGAGTCCTGGATCAGCACCTGCGCGCCATGAGAGGTACTCTACCTGTTTTTAGTTTTTGGCAGTCCACGCGGCACCCCTTTACACTTACCTGCTCCCTGCTGACGAGAGGCAACTACCTCGAAACACGTGTCCAGGGATGGCTAATGCAACACATACTTTTTTACACACACTGTGGCATAGGCGTACTCGCCGTCGCCACTACATTGACCACAGTTCTTAGGGGCAACTTGCTGGTGTGACGAGCAGTGTGCGGCCAATTGAACTTGATATATTACGGCTCCCTTGAGCCACCGGGCTGACGAGTCCTGGATCACCACCTGCGCGCCATGAGAGGTACTCTACCTGTTTTTAATTTTTGGCAGTCCACGCGGCACCCCTTTACACTTACCTGCTCCCTGCTGACGAGAGGCAACTACCTCGAAACACGTGTCCAGGGATGGCTAATGCAACTCATACTTTTTTACACACACTGTGGCATAGGCGTACTCGCCGTCGCCACTACATTGACCACAGTTCCTTGGGGCAACTTGCTGGTGTGACGAGCAGTGTGCGGCCAATTGAACTTGATATATTACGGCTCCCTTGAGCCACCGAGCTGACGAGTCCTGGATCAGCACCTGCGCGCCATGAGAGGTACTCTACCTGTTTTTAATTTTTGGCAGTCCACGCGGCACCCCTTTACACTTACCTGCTCCCTGCTGACGAGAGGCAACTACCTCGAAACACGTGTCCAGCGATGGCTAATGCAACACATACTTTTTTACACACACTGTGGCATAGGCGTACTCGCCGTCGCCACTACATTGACCACAGTTCCTTGGGGCAACTCGCTGGTGTGACGAGCAGTGTGCGGCCAATTGAACTTGATATATTACGGCTCCCTTGAGCCACCGGGCTGACGAGTCCTGGATCAGCACCTGCGCACCATGAGAGGTACTCTACCTGTTTTTAATTTTTGGCAGTCCACGCGGCACCCCTTTACACTTACCTGCTCCCTGCTGACCAGAGGCAACTACCTCGAAACACGTGTACAGGGATGGCTAATGCAACACATACTTTTTTACACACACTGTGGCATAGGCGTACTCGCCGTCGCCACTACATTGACCACAGTTCCTTGGGGCAACTTGCTGGTGTGTCGAGCAGTGTGCGGCCAATTGAACTTGATACATTACGGCTCCCTTGAGCCACCGGGCTGACGAGTCCTGGATCAGCACCTGCGCGCCATGAGAGGTACTCTACCTGTTTTTAATTTTTGGCAGTCCACGCGGCACCCCTTTACACTTACCTGCTCCCTGCTGACGAGAGGCAACTACCTCGAAACACGTGTCCAGGGATGGCTAATGCAACACATACTTTTTTACACACACTGTGGCATAGGCGTACTCGCCGTCGCCACTACATTGACCACACTTCCTTGGGGCAACTTGCTGGTGTGACGAGCAGTGTGTGGCCAATTGAACTTGATATATTACGGCTCCCTTGAGCCACCGGGCTGACGAGTCCTGGATCAGCACCTGCACGCCATGAGAGGTACTCTACCTGTTTTTAATTTTTGGCAGTCCACGCGGCACCCCTTTACACTTACCTGCTCCCTGCTGACGAGAGGCAACTACCTCGAAACACGTGTCCAGGGATGGCTAATGCAACACATACTTTTTTACACACACTGTGGCATAGGCGTACTCGCCGTCGCCACTACATTGACCACACGTCCTTGGGGCAACTTGCTGGTGTGACGAGCAGTGTGCGGCCAATTGAACTTGATATATTACGGCTCCCTTGAGCCACCGGGCTGACGAGTCCTGGATCACCACCTGCGCGTCATGAGAGGTACTCTACCTGTTTTTAATTTTTGGCAGTCCACGCGGCACCCCTTTACACTTACCTGCTCCCTGCTGACGAGAGGCAACTACCTCGAAACACGTGTCCAGGGATGGCTAATGCAACTCATACTTTTTTACACACACTGTGGCATAGGCGTACTCGCCGTCGCCACTACATTGACCACAGTTCCTTGGGGCAACTTGCTGGTGTGACGAGCAGTGTGCGGCCAATTGAACTTGATATATTACGGCTCCCTTGAGCCACCGAGCTGACGAGTCCTGGATCAGCACCTGCACGCCATGAGAGGTACTCTACCTGTTTTTAATTTTTGGCAGTTCACGCGGCACCCCTTTACACTTACCTGCTCCCTGCTGACGAGAGGCAACTACCTCGGAACACGTGTCCAGGGATGGCTAATGCAACACATACTTTTTTACACACACTGTGGCATAGGCGTACTCGCCGTCACCACTACATTGACCACAGTTCCTTGGGGCAACTTGCTGGTGTGACGAGCAGTGTGCGGCCAATTGAACTTAATACATTACGGCTCCCTTGAGCCACCGGGCTGACGAGTCCTGGATCAGCACCTGCGCGCCATGAGAGGTACTCTACCTGTTTTTAATTTTTGGCAGTCCACGCGGCACCCCTTTACACTTACCTGCTCCCTGCTGACGAGAGGCAACTACCTCGAAACACGTGTCCAGGGATGGCTAATGCAACACATACTTTTTTACACACACTGTGGCATAGGCGTACTCGCCGTCGCCACTACATTGACCACAGTTCCTTGGGGCAACTTGCTGGTGTGACGAGCAGTGTGCGGCCAATTGAACTTGATATATTACGGCTCCCTTGAGCCACCGGGCTGACGAGTCCTGGATCAGCACCTGCGCGCCATGAGAGGTACTCTACCTGTTTTTAATTTTTGGCAGTCCACGCGGCACCCCTTTACACTTACCTGCTCCCTGCTGACGAGAGGCAACTACCTCGAAACACGTGTCCAGCGATGGCTAATGCAACACATACTTTTTTACACACACTGTGGCATAGGCGTACTCGCCGTCGCCACTACATTGACCACAGTTCCTTGGGGCAACTCGCTGGTGTGACGAGCAGTGTGCGGCCAATTGAACTTGATATATTACGGCTACCTTGAGCCACCGGGCTGACGAGTCCTGGATCAGCACCTGCACGCCATGAGAGGTACTCTACCTGTTTTTAATTTTTGGCAGTTCACGCGGCACCCCTTTACACTTACCTGCTCCCTGCTGACGAGAGGCAACTACCTCGGAACACGTGTCCAGGGATGGCTAATGCAACACATACTTTTTTACACACACTGTGGCATAGGCGTACTCGCCGTCGCCACTACATTGACCACAGTTCCTTGGGGCAACTTGCTGGTGTGACGAGCAGTGTGCGGCCAATTGAACTTAATACATTACGGCTCCCTTGAGCCACCGGGCTGACGAGTCCTGGATCAGCACCTGCGCGCCATGAGAGGTACTCTACCTGTTTTTAATTTTTGGCAGTCCACGCGGCACCCCTTTACACTTACCTGCTCCCTGCTGACGAGAGGCAACTACCTCGAAACACGTGTCCAGGGATGGCTAATGCAACACATACTTTTTTACACACACTGTGGCATAGGCGTACTCGCCGTCGCCACTACATTGACCACAGTTCCTTGGGGCAACTTGCTGGTGTGACGAGCAGTGTGCGGCCAATTGAACTTGATATATTACGGCTCCCTTGAGCCACCGGGCTGACGAGTCCTGGATCAGCACCTGCGCGCCATGAGAGGTACTCTACCTGTTTTTAATTTTTGGCAGTCCACGCGGCACCCCTTTACACTTACCTGCTCCCTGCTGACGAGAGGCAACTACCTCGAAACATGTGTCCAGCGATGGCTAATGCAACACATACTTTTTTACACACACTGTGGCATAGGCGTACTCGCCGTCGCCACTACATTGACCACAGTTCCTTGGGGCAACTCGCTGGTGTGACGAGCAGTGTGCGGCCAATTGAACTTGATATATTACGGCTACCTTGAGCCACCGGGCTGACGAGTCCTGGATCAGCACCTGCGCACCATGAGAGGTACTCTACCTGTTTTTAATTTTTGGCAGTCCACGCGGCACCCCTTTACACTTACCTGCTCCCTGCTGACCAGAGGCAACTACCTCGAAACACGTGTCCAGGGATGGCTAATGCAACACATACTTTTTTACACACACTGTGGCATAGGCGTACTCGCCGTCGCCACTACATTGACCACAATTCCTTGGGGCAACTTGCTGGTGTGACGAGCAGTGTGCGGCCAATTGAACTTGATACATTACGGCTCCCTTGAGCCACCGGGCTGACGAGTCCTGGATCAGCACCTGCGCGCCATGAGAGGTACTCTACCTGTTTTGAATTTTTGGCAGTCCACGCGGCACCCCTTTACACTTACCTGCTCCCTGCTGACGAGTGGCAACTACCTCGAAACACGTGTCCAGGGATGGCTAATGCAACACATACTTTTTTACACACACTGTGGCATAGGCGTACTCGCCGTCGCCACTACATTGACCACACTTCCTTGGGGCAACTTGCTGGTGTGACGAGCAGTGTGCGGCCAATTGAACTTGATATATTACGGCTCCCTTGAGCCACCGGGCTGACGAGTCCTGGATCAGCACCTGCGCGCCATGAGAGGTACTCTACCTGTTTTTAATTTTTGGCAGTCCACGTGGCACCCCTTTACACTTACCTGCTCCCTGCTGACGAGAGGCAACTACCTCGAAACACGTGTCCAGCGATGGCTAATGCAACCCATACTTTTTTACACACACTGTGGCATAGGCGTACTCGCCGTCGCCACTACATTGACCACAGTTCCTTGGGGCAACTCGCTGGTGTGACGAGCAGTGTGCGGCCAATTGAACTTGATATATTACGGCTCCCTTGAGCCACCGGGCTGACGAGTCCTGGATCAGCACCTGCGCACCATGAGAGGTACTCTACCTGTTTTTAATTTTTGGCAGTCCACGCGGCACCCCTTTACACTTACCTGCTCCCTGCTGACCAGAGGCAACTACCTCGAAACACGTGTCCAGGGATGGCTAATGCAACACATACTTTTTTACACACACTGTGGCATAGGCGTACTCGCCGCCGCCACTACATTGACCACAGTTCCTTGGGGCAACTTGCTGGTGTGACGAGCAGTGTGTGGCCAATTGAACTTGATATATTACGGCTGCCTTGAGCCACCGGGCTGACGAGTCCTGGATCAGCACCTGCACGCCATGAGAGGTACTCTACCTGTTTTTAATTTTTGGCAGTCCACGCGGCACCCCTTTACACTTACCTGCTCCCTGCTGACGAGAGGCAACTACCTCGAAACACGTGTCCAGGGATGGCTAATGCAACACATACTTTTTTACACACACTGTGGCATAGGCGTACTCGCCGTCGCCACTACATTGACCACACTTCCTTGGGGCAACTTTCTGGTGTGACGAGCAGTGTGCGGCCAATTGAACTTGATATATTACGGCTCCCTTGAGCCACCGGGCTGACGAGTCCTGGATCAGCACCTGCGCGCCATGAGAGGTACTCTACCTGTTTTGAATTTTTGGCAGTCCACGCGGCACCCCTTTACACTTACCTGCTCCCTGCTGACGAGAGGCAACTACCTCGAAACACGTGTCCAGGGATGGCTAATGCAACACATACTTTTTTACACACACTGTGGCATAGGCGTACTCGCCGTCGCCACTACATTGACCACAGTTCCTTGGGGCAACTTGCTGGTGTGACGAGCAGGGTGCGGCCAATTGAACTTGATATATTATGGCTCCCTTGAGCCACCGGGCTGACGAGTCCTGGATCAGCACCTGCGCACCATGAGAGGAACTCTACCTGTTTTTAATTTTTGGCAGTCCACGCGGCACCCCTTTACACTTACCTGCTCCCTGCTGACGAGTGGCAACAACCTCGAAACACGTGTCCAGGGATGGCTAATGCAACAAATACTTTTTTACACACACTGTGGCATAGGCGTACTCGCCGTCGCCACTACATTGACCACACTTCCTTGGGGCAACTTGCTGGTGTGACGAGCAGTGTGCGGCCAATTGAACTTGATATATTACGGCTCCCTTGAGCCACCGGGCTGACGAGTCCTGGATCAGCACCTGCGCGCCATGAGAGGTACTCTACCTGTTTTGAATTTTTGGCAGTCCACGCGGCACCCCTTTACACTTACCTGCTCCCTGCTGACGAGAGGCAACTACCTCGAAACACGTGTCCAGCGATGTCTAATGCAACACATACTTTTTTACACACACTGTGGCATAGGCGTACTCGCCGTCGCCACTACATTGACCACACTTCCTTGGGGCAACTTGCTGGTGTGACGAGCAGTGTGCGGCCAATTGAACTTGATATATTACGGCTCCCTTGAGCCACCGGGCTGACGAGTCCTGGATCAGCACCTGCACGCCATGAGAGGTACTCTACCTGTTTTTAATTTTTGGCAGTCCACGCGGCACCCCTTTACACTTACCTGCTCCCTGCTGACGAGAGGCAACTACCTCGAAACACGTGTCCAGGGATGGCTAATGCAACACATACTTTTTTACACACACTGTGGCATAGGCGTACTCACCGTCGCCACTACATTGACCACACTTCCTTGGGGCAACTTGCTGGTGTGACGAGCAGTGTGCGGCCAATTGAACTTGATATATTACGGCTCCCTTGAGCCACCGGGCTGACGAGTCCTGGATCAGCACCTGCGCGCCATGAGAGGTACTCTACCTGTTTTGAATTTTTGGCAGTCCACGCGGCACCCCTTTACACTTACCTGCTCCCTGCTGACGAGAGGCAACTACCTCGGAACACGTGTCCAGGGATGGCTAATGCAACACATACTTTTTTACACACACTGTGGTATAGGCGTACTCGCCGTCGCCACTACATTGACCACAGTTCCTTGGGGCAACTTGCTGGTGTGACGAGCAGTGTGCGGCCAATTGAACTTAATACATTACGGCTCCCTTGAGCCACCGGGCTGACGAGTCCTGGATCAGCACCTGCGCGCCATGAGAGGTACTCTACCTGTTTTTAATTTTTGGCAGTCCACGCGGCACCCCTTTACACTTACCTGCTCCCTGCTGACGAGAGGCAACTACCTCGAAACACGTGTCCAGGGATGGCTAATGCAACACATACTTTTTTACACACACTGTGGCATAGGCGTACTCGCCGTCGCCACTACATTGACCACAGTTCCTTGGGGCAACTTGCTGGTGTGACGAGCAGTGTGCGGCCATTTGAACTTGATATATTACGGCTCCCTTGAGCCACCGGGCTGACGAGTCCTGGATCAGCACCTGCGCGCCATGAGAGGTACTCTACCTGTTTTTAATTTTTGGCAGTCCACGCGGCACCCCTTTACACTTACCTGCTCCCTGCTGACGAGAGGCAACTACCTCGAAACACGTGTCCAGCGATGGCTAATGCAACACATACTTTTTTACACACACTGTGGCATAGGCGTACTCGCCGTCGCCACTACATTGACCACAGTTCCTTGGGGCAACTCGCTGGTGTGACGAGCAGTGCGCGGCCAATTGAACTTGATATATTACGGCTCCCTTGAGCCACCGGGCTGACGAGTCCTGGATCAGCACCTGCGCACCATGAGAGGTACTCTACCTGTTTTTAATTTTTGGCAGTCCACGCGGCACCCCTTTACACTTACCTGCTCCCTGCTGACCAGAGGCAACTACCTCGAAACACGTGTACAGGGATGGCTAATGCAACACATACTTTTTTACACACACTGTGGCATAGGCGTACTCGCCGTCGCCACTACATTGACCACAGTTCCTTGGGGCAACTTGCTGGTGTGTCGAGCAGTGTGCGGCCAATTGAACTTGATACATTACGGCTCCCTTGAGCCACCGGGCTGACGAGTCCTGGATCAGCACCTGCGCGCCATGAGAGGTACTCTACCTGTTTTTAATTTTTGGCAGTCCACGCGGCACCCCTTTACACTTACCTGCTCCCTGCTGACGAGAGGCAACTACCTCGAAACACGTGTCCAGGGATGGCTAATGCAACACATACTTTTTTACACACACTGTGGCATAGGCGTACTCGCCGTCGCCACTACATTGACCACAGTTCCTTGGGGCAACTTGCTGGTGTGACGAGCAGTGTGTGGCCAATTGAACTTGATATATTACGGCTCCCTTGAGCCACCGGGCTGACGAGTCCTGGATCAGCACCTGCACGCCATGAGAGGTACTCTACCTGTTTTTAATTTTTGGCAGTCCACGCGGCACCCCTTTACACTTACCTGCTCCCTGCTGACGAGAGGCAACTACCTCGAAACACGTGTCCAGGGATGGCTAATGCAACACATACTTTTTTACACACACTGTGGCATAGGCGTACTCGCCGTCGCCACTACATTGACCACACTTCCTTGGGGCAACTTGCTGGTGTGACGAGCAGTGTGCGGCCAATTGAACTTGATATATTACGGCTCCCTTGAGCCACCGGGCTGACGAGTCCTGGATCACCACCTGCGCGCCATGAGAGGTACTCTACCTGTTTTTAATTTTTGGCAGTCCACGCGGCACCCCTTTACACTTACCTGCTCCCTGCTGACGAGAGGCAACTACCTCGAAACACGTGTCCAGGGATGGCTAATGCAACTCATACTTTTTTACACACACTGTGGCATAGGCGTACTCGCCGTCGCCACTACATTGACCACAGTTCCTTGGGGCAACTTGCTGGTGTGACGAGCAGTGTGCGGCCAATTGAACTTGATATATTACGGCTCCCTTGAGCCACCGAGCTGACGAGTCCTGGATCAGCACCTGCACGCCATGAGAGGTACTCTACCTGTTTTTAATTTTTGGCAGTCCACGCGGCACCCCTTTACACTTACCTGCTCCCTGCTGACGAGAGGCAACTACCTCGGAACACGTGTCCAGGGATGGCTAATGCAACACATACTTTTTTACACACACTGTGGCATAGGCGTACTCGCCGTCGCCACTACATTGACCACAGTTCCTTGGGGCAACTTGCTGGTGTGACGAGCAGTGTGCGGCCAATTGAACTTAATACATTACGGCTCCCTTGAGCCACCGGGCTGACGAGTCCTGGATCAGCACCTGCGCGCCATGAGAGGTACTCTACCTGTTTTTAATTTTTGGCAGTCCACGCGGCACCCCTTTACACTTACCTGCTCCCTGCTGACGAGAGGCAACTACCTCGAAACACGTGTCCAGGGATGGCTAATGCAACACATACTTTTTTACACACACTGTGGCATAGGCGTACTCGCCGTCGCCACTACATTGACCACAGTTCCTTGGGGCAACTTGCTGGTGTGACGAGCAGGGTGCGGCCAATTGAACTTGATATATTATGGCTCCCTTGGGCCACCGGGCTGACGAGTCCTGGATCAGCACCTGCGCACCATGAGAGGAACTCTACCTGTTTTTAATTTTTGGCAGTCCACGCGGCACCCCTTTACACTTACCTGCTCCCTGCTGACGAGTGGCAACTACCTCGAAACACGTGTCCAGGGATGGCTAATGCAACAAATACTTTTTTACACACACTGTGGCATAGGCGTACTCGCCGTCGCCACTACATTGACCACACTTCCTTGGGGCAACTTGCTGGTGTGACGAGCAGTGTGCGGCCAATTGAACTTGATATATTACGGCTCCCTTGAGCCACCGGGCTGACGAGTCCTGGATCAGCACCTGCGCGCCATGAGAGGTACTCTACCTGTTTTGAATTTTTGGCAGTCCACGCGGCACCCCTTTACACTTACCTGCTCCCTGCTGACGAGAGGCAACTACCTCGAAACACGTGTCCAGCGATGTCTAATGCAACACATACTTTTTTACACCCACTGTGGCATAGGCGTACTCGCCGTCGCCACTACATTGACCACAGTTCCTTGGGGCAACTCGCTGGTGTGACGAGCAGTGAGCGGCCAATTGAACTTGATATATTACGGCTCCCTTGAGCCACCGGGCTGACGAGTCCTGGATCAGCACCTGCGCACCATGAGAGGTACTCTACCTGTTTTTAATTTTTGGCAGTCCACGCGGCACCCCTTTACACTTACCTGCTCCCTGCTGACCAGAGGCAACTACCTCGAAACACGTGTCCAGGGATGGCTAATGCAACACATACTTTTTTACACACACTGTGGCATAGGCGTACTCGCCGTCGCCACTACATTGACCACACTTCCTTGGGGCAACTTGCTGGTGTGACGAGCAGTGTGCGGCCAATTGAACTTGATATATTACGGCTCCCTTGAGCCACCGGGCTGACGAGTCCTGGATCAGCACCTGCGCGCCATGAGAGGTACTCTACCTGTTTTGAATTTTTGGCAGTCCACGCGGCACCCCTTTACACTTACCTGCTCCCTGCTGACGAGAGGCAACTACCTCGAAACACGTGTCCAGCGATGTCTAATGCAACACATACTTTTTTACACACACTGTGGCATAGGCGTACTCGCCGTCGCCACTACATTGACCACAGTTCCTTGGGGCAACTCGCTGGTGTGACGAGCAGTGTGCGGCCAATTGAACTTGATATATTACGGCTCCCTTGAGCCACCGGGCTGACGAGTCCTGGATCAGCACCTGCGCACCATGAGAGGTACTCTACCTGTTTTTAATTTTTGGCAGTCCACGCGGCACCCCTTTACACTTACCTGCTCCCTGCTGACCAGAGGCAACTACCTCGAAACACGTGTCCAGGGATGGCTAATGCAACACATACTTTTTTACACACACTGTGGCATAGGCGTACTCGCCGTCGCCACTACATTGACCACAGTTCCTTGGGGCAACTTGCTGGTGTGACGAGCAGTGTGTGGCCAATTGAACTTGATATATTACGGCTCCCTTGAGCCACCGGGCTGACGAGTCCTGGATCAGCACCTGCACGCCATGAGAGGTACTCTACCTGTTTTTAATTTTTGGCAGTCCACGCGGCACCCCTTTACACTTACCTGCTCCCTGCTGACGAGAGGCAACTACCTCGAAACACGTGTCCAGGGATGGCTAATGCAACACATACTTTTTTACACACACTGTGGCATAGGCGTACTCGCCGTCGCCACTACATTGACCACACTTCCTTGGGGCAACTTGCTGGTGTGACGAGCAGTGTGCGGCCAATTGAACTTGATATATTACGGCTCCCTTGAGCCACCGGGCTGACGAGTCCTGGATCAGCACCTGCGCGCCATGAGAGGTACTCTACCTGTTTTGAATTTTTGGCAGTCCACGCGGCACCCCTTTACACTTACCTGCTCCCTGCTGACGAGAGGCAACTACCTCGGAACACGTGTCCAGGGATGGCTAATGCAACACATACTTTTTTACACACACTGTGGTATAGGCGTACTCGCCGTCGCCACTACATTGACCACAGTTCCTTGGGGCAACTTGCTGGTGTGACGAGCAGTGTGCGGCCAATTGAACTTAATACATTACGGCTCCCTTGAGCCACCGGGCTGACGAGTCCTGGATCAGCACCTGCGCGCCATGAGAGGTACTCTACCTGTTTTTAATTTTTGGCAGTCCACGCGGCACCCCTTTACACTTACCTGCTCCCTGCTGACGAGAGGCAACTACCTCGAAACACGTGTCCAGGGATGGCTAATGCAACACATACTTTTTTACACACACTGTGGCATAGGCGTACTCGCCGTCGCCACTACATTGACCACAGTTCCTTGGGGCAACTTGCTGGTGTGACGAGCAGTGTGCGGCCATTTGAACTTGATATATTACGGCTCCCTTGAGCCACCGGGCTGACGAGTCCTGGATCAGCACCTGCGCGCCATGAGAGGTACTCTACCTGTTTTTAATTTTTGGCAGTCCACGCGGCACCCCTTTACACTTACCTGCTCCCTGCTGACGAGAGGCAACTACCTCGAAACACGTGTCCAGCGATGGCTAATGCAACACATACTTTTTTACACACACTGTGGCATAGGCGTACTCGCCGTCGCCACTACATTGACCACAGTTCCTTGGGGCAACTCGCTGGTGTGACGAGCAGTGCGCGGCCAATTGAACTTGATATATTACGGCTCCCTTGAGCCACCGGGCTGACGAGTCCTGGATCAGCACCTGCGCACCATGAGAGGTACTCTACCTGTTTTTAATTTTTGGCAGTCCACGCGGCACCCCTTTACACTTACCTGCTCCCTGCTGACCAGAGGCAACTACCTCGAAACACGTGTACAGGGATGGCTAATGCAACACATACTTTTTTACACACACTGTGGCATAGGCGTACTCGCCGTCGCCACTACATTGACCACAGTTCCTTGGGGCAACTTGCTGGTGTGTCGAGCAGTGTGCGGCCAATTGAACTTGATACATTACGGCTCCCTTGAGCCACCGGGCTGACGAGTCCTGGATCAGCACCTGCGCGCCATGAGAGGTACTCTACCTGTTTTTAATTTTTGGCAGTCCACGCGGCACCCCTTTACACTTACCTGCTCCCTGCTGACAAGAGGCAACTACCTCGAAACACGTGTCCAGGGATGGCTAATGCAACACATACTTTTTTACACACACTGTGGCATAGGCGTACTCGCCGTCGCCACTACATTGACCACAGTTCCTTGGGGCAACTTGCTGGTGTGACGAGCAGTGTGTGGCCAATTGAACTTGATATATTACGGCTCCCTTGAGCCACCGGGCTGACGAGTCCTGGATCAGCACCTGCACGCCATGAGAGGTACTCTACCTGTTTTTAATTTTTGGCAGTCCACGCGGCACCCCTTTACACTTACCTGCTCCCTGCTGACGAGAGGCAACTACCTCGAAACACGTGTCCAGGGATGGCTAATGCAACACATACTTTTTTACACACACTGTGGCATAGGCGTACTCGCCGTCGCCACTACATTGACCACACTTCCTTGGGGCAACTTGCTGGTGTGACGAGCAGTGTGCGGCCAATTGAACTTGATATATTACGGCTCCCTTGAGCCACCGGGCTGACGAGTCCTGGATCACCACCTGCGCGCCATGAGAGGTACTCTACCTGTTTTTAATTTTTGGCAGTCCACGCGGCACCCCTTTACACTTACCTGCTCCCTGCTGACGAGAGGCAACTACCTCGAAACACGTGTCCAGGGATGGCTAATGCAACTCATACTTTTTTACACACACTGTGGCATAGGCGTACTCGCCGTCGCCACTACATTGACCACAGTTCCTTGGGGCAACTTGCTGGTGTGACGAGCAGTGTGCGGCCAATTGAACTTTATATATTACGGCTCCCTTGAGCCACCGAGCTGACGAGTCCTGGATCAGCACCTGCACGCCATGAGAGGTACTCTACCTGTTTTTAATTTTTGGCAGTCCACGCGGCACCCCTTTACACTTACCTGCTCCCTGCTGACGAGAGGCAACTACCTCGGAACACGTGTCCAGGGATGGCTAATGCAACACATACTTTTTTACACACACTGTGGCATAGGCGTACTCGCCGTCGCCACTACATTGACCACAGTTCCTTGGGGCAACTTGCTGGTGTGACGAGCAGTGTGCGGCCAATTGAACTTAATACATTACGGCTCCCTTGAGCCACCGGGCTGACGAGTCCTGGATCAGCACCTGCGCGCCATGAGAGGTACTCTACCTGTTTTTAATTTTTGGCAGTCCACGCGGCACCCCTTTACACTTACCTGCTCCCTGCTGACGAGAGGCAACTACCTCGAAACACGTGTCCAGGGATGGCTAATGCAACACATACTTTTTTACACACACTGTGGCATAGGCGTACTCGCCGTCGCCACTACATTGACCACAGTTCCTTGGGGCAACTTGCTGGTGTGACGAGCATTGTGCGGCCAATTGAACTTGATATATTACGGCTCCCTTGAGCCACCGGGCTGACGAGTCCTGGATCAGCACCTGCGCGCCATGAGAGGTACTCTACCTGTTTTTAATTTTTGGCAGTCCACGCGGCACCCCTTTACACTTACCTGCTCCCTGCTGACGAGAGGCAACTACCTCGAAACACGTGTCCAGCGATGGCTAATGCAACACATACTTTTTTACACATACTGTGGCATAGGCGTACTCGCCGTCGCCACTACATTGACCACAGTTCCTTGGGGCAACTCGCTGGTGTGACGAGCAGTGTGCGGCCAATTGAACTTGATATATTACGGCTACCTTGAGCCACCGGGCTGACGAGTCCTGGATCAGCACCTGCGCGCCATGAGAGGTACTCTACCTGTTTTGAATTTTTGGCAGTCCACGCGGCACCCCTTTACACTTACCTGCTCCCTGCTGACGAGAGGCAACTACCTCGAAACACGTGTCCAGGGATGGCTAATGCAACTCATACTTTTTTACACACACTGTGGCATAGGCGTACTCGCCGTCGCCACTACATTGACCACAGTTCCTTGGGGCAACTTGCTGGTGTGACGAGCAGTGTGCGGCCAATTGAACTTGATATATTACGGCTCCCTTGAGCCACCGAGCTGACGAGTCCTGGATCAGCACCTGCACGCCATGAGAGGTACTCTACCTGTTTTTAATTTTTGGCAGTCCACGCGGCACCCCTTTACACTTACCTGCTCCCTGCTGACGAGAGGCAACTACCTCGGAACACGTGTCCAGGGATGGCTAATGCAACACATACTTTTTTACACACACTGTGGCATAGGCGTACTCGCCGTCGCCACTACATTGACCACAGTTCCTTGGGGCAACTTGCTGGTGTGACGAGCAGTGTGCGGCCAATTGAACTTAATACATTACGGCTCCCTTGAGCCACCGGGCTGACGAGTCCTGGATCAGCACCTGCGCGCCATGAGAGGTACTCTACCTGTTTTTAATTTTTGGCAGTCCACGCGGCACCCCTTTACACTTACCTGCTCCCTGCTGACGAGAGGCAACTACCTCGAAACACGTGTCCAGGGATGGCTAATGCAACACATACTTTTTTACACACACTGTGGCATAGGCGTACTCGCCGTCGCCACTACATTGACCACAGTTCCTTGGGGCAACTTGCTGGTGTGACGAGCATTGTGCGGCCAATTGAACTTGATATATTACGGCTCCCTTGAGCCACCGGGCTGACGAGTCCTGGATCAGCACCTGCGCGCCATGAGAGGTACTCTACCTGTTTTTAATTTTTGGCAGTCCACGCGGCACCCCTTTACACTTACCTGCTCCCTGCTGACGAGAGGCAACTACCTCGAAACACGTGTCCAGCGATGGCTAATGCAACACATACTTTTTTACACATACTGTGGCATAGGCGTACTCGCCGTCGCCACTACATTGACCACAGTTCCTTGGGGCAACTCGCTGGTGTGACGAGCAGTGTGCGGCCAATTGAACTTGATATATTACGGCTACCTTGAGCCACCGGGCTGACGAGTCCTGGATCAGCACCTGCGCGCCATGAGAGGTACTCTACCTGTTTTGAATTTTTGGCAGTCCACGCGGCATCCCTTTACACTTACCTGCTCCCTGCTGACGAGTGGCAACTACCTCGAAACACGTGTCCAGGGATGGCTAATGCAACACATACTTTTTTACACACACTGTGGCATAGGCGTACTCGCCGTCGCCACTACATTGACCACACTTCCTTGGGGCAACTTGCTGGTGTGACGAGCAGTGTGCGGCCAATTGAACTTGATATATTACGGCTCCCTTGAGCCACCGGGCTGACGAGTCCTGGATCAGCACCTGCGCGCCATGAGAGGTACTCTACCTGTTTTTAATTTTTGGCAGTCCACGTGGCACCCCTTTACACTTACCTGCTCCCTGCTGACGAGAGGCAACTACCTCGAAACACGTGTCCAGCGATGGCTAATGCAACACATACTTTTTTACACACACTGTGGCATAGGCGTACTCGCCGTCGCCACTACATTGACCACAGTTCCTTGGGGCAACTCGCTGGTGTGACGAGCAGTGTGCGGCCAATTGAACTTGATATATTACGGCTCCCTTGAGCCACCGGGCTGACGAGTCCTGGATCAGCACCTGCGCACCATGAGAGGTACTCTACCTGTTTTTAATTTTTGGCAGTCCTCGCGGCACCCCTTTACACTTACCTGCTCCCTGCTGACCAGAGGCAACTACCTCGAAACACGTGTCCAGGGATGGCTAATGCAACACATACTTTTTTACACACACTGTGGCATAGGCGTACTCGCCGCCGCCACTACATTGACCACAGTTCCTTGGGGCAACTTGCTGGTGTGACGAGCAGTGTGTGGCCAATTGAACTTGATATATTACGGCTCCCTTGAGCCACCGGGCTGACGAGTCCTTGATCAGCACCTGCACGCCATGAGAGGTACTCTACCTGTTTTTAATTTTTGGCAGTCCACGCGGCACCCCTTTACACTTACCTGCTCCCTGCTGACGAGAGGCAACTACCTCGAAACACGTGTCCAGGGATGGCTAATGCAACACATACTTTTTTACACACACTGTGGCATAGGCGTACTCGCCGTCGCCACTACATTGACCACACTTCCTTGGGGCAACTTGCTGGTGTGACGAGCAGTGTGCGGCCAATTGAACTTGATATATTACGGCTCCCTTGAGCCACCGGGCTGACGAGTCCTGGATCAGCACCTGCGCGCCATGAGAGGTACTCTACCTGTTTTGAATTTTTGGCAGTCCACGCGGCACCCCTTTACACATACCTGCTCCCTGCTGACGAGAGGCAACTACCTCGAAACACGTGTCCAGGGATGGCTAATGCAACACATACTTTTTTACACACACTGTGGCATAGGCGTACTCGCCGTCGCCACTACATTGACCACAGTTCCTTGGGGCAACTTGCTGGTGTGACGAGCAGGGTGCGGCCAATTGAACTTGATATATTATGGCTCCCTTGAGCCACGGGGCTGACGAGTCCTGGATCAGCACCTGCGCACCATGAGAGGTACTCTACCTGTTTTGAATTTTTGGCAGTCCACGCGGCACCCCTTTACACTTACCTGCTCCCTGCTGACGAGAGGCAACTACCTCGAAACACGTGTCCAGCGATGTCTAATGCAACACATACTTTTTTACACACACTGTGGCATAGGCGTACTCGCCGTCGCCACTACATTGACCACAGTTCCTTGGGGCAACTCGCTGGTGTGACGAGCAGGGTGCGGCCAATTGAACTTGATATATTATGGCTCCCTTGAGCCACGGGGCTGACGAGTCCTGGATCAGCACCTGCGCACCATGAGAGGTACTCTACCTGTTTTGAATTTTTGGCAGTCCACGCGGCACCCCTTTACACTTACCTGCTCCCTGCTGACGAGAGGCAACTACCTCGAAACACGTGTCCAGCGATGTCTAATGCAACACATACTTTTTTACACACACTGTGGCATAGGCGTACTCGCCGTCGCCACTACATTGACCACAGTTCCTTGGGGCAACTCGCTGGTGTGACGAGCAGTGTGCGGCCAATTGAACTTGATATATTACGGCTCCCTTGAGCCACCGGGCTGACGAGTCCTGGATCAGCACCTGCGCACCATGAGAGGTACTCTACCTGTTTTTAATTTTTGGCAGTCCACGCGGCACCCCTTTACACTTACCTGCTCCCTGCTGACCAGAGGCAACTACCTCGAAACACGTGTCCAGGGATGGCTAATGCAACACATACTTTTTTACACACACTGTGGCATAGGCGTACTCGCCGTCGCCACTACATTGACCACAGTTCCTTGGGGCAACTTGCTGGTGTGACGAGCAGTGTGTGGCCAATTGAACTTGATATATTACGGCTCCCTTGAGCCACCGGGCTGACGAGTCCTGGATCAGCACCTGCACGCCCTGAGAGGTACTCTACCTGTTTTTAATTTTTGGCATTCCACGCGGCACCCCTTTACACTTACCTGCTCCCTGCTGACGAGAGGCAACTACCTCGAAACACGTGTCCAGGGATGGCTAATGCAACACATACTTTTTTACACACACTGTGGCATAGGCGTACTCGCCGTCGCCACTACATTGACCACAGTTCCTTGGGGCAACTTACTGGTGTGTCGAGCAGTGTGCGGCCAATTGAACTTGATACATTACGGCTCCCTTGAGCCACCGGGCTGACGAGTCCTGGATCAGCACCTGCGCGCCATGAGAGGTACTCTACCTGTTTTTAATTTTTGGCAGTCCACGCGGCACCCCTTCACACTTACCTGCTCCCTGCTGACGAGAGGCAACTACCTCGAAACACGTGTCCAGGGATGGCTAATGCAACACATACTTTTTTACACACACTGTGGCATAGGCGTACTCGCCGTCGCCACTACATTGACCACACTTCCTTGGGGCAACTTGCTGGTGTGACGAGCAGTGTGTGGCCAATTGAACTTGATATATTACGGCTCCCTTGAGCCACCGGGCTGACGAGTCCTGGATCAGCACCTGCACGCCATGAGAGGTACTCTACCTGTTTTTAATTTTTGGCAGTCCACGCGGCACCCCTTTACACTTACCTGCTCCCTGCTGACGAGAGGCAACTACCTCGAAACACGTGTCCAGGGATGGCTAATGCAACACATACTTTTTTACACACACTGTGGCATAGGCGTACTCGCCGTCGCCACTACATTGACCACACGTCCTTGGGGCAACTTGCTGGTGTGACGAGCAGTGTGCGGCCAATTGAACTTGATATATTACGGCTCCCTTGAGCCACCGGGCTGACGAGTCCTGGATCAGCACCTGCGCGCCATGAGAGGTACTCTACCTGTTTTGAATTTTTGGCAGTCCACGCGGCACCCCTTTACACTTACCTGCTCCCTGCTGACGAGTGGCAACTACCTCGAAACACGTGTCCAGGGATGGCTAATGCAACACATACTTTTTTACACACACTGTGGCATAGGCGTACTCGCCGTCGCCACTACATTGACCACACTTCCTTGGGGCAACTTGCTGGTGTGACGAGCAGTGTGCGGCCAATTGAACTTGATATATTACGGCTCCCTTGAGCCACCGGGCTGACGAGTCCTGGATCAGCACCTGCGCGCCATGAGAGGTACTCTACCTGTTTTTAATTTTTGGCAGTCCACGTGGCACCCCTTTACACTTACCTGCTCCCTGCTGACGAGAGGCAACTACCTCGAAACACGTGTCCAGCGATGGCTAATGCAACACATACTTTTTTACACACACTGTGGCATAGGCGTACTCGCCGTCGCCACTACATTGACCACAGTTCCTTGGGGCAACTCGCTGGTGTGACGAGCAGTGTGCGGCCAATTGAACTTGATATATTACGGCTCCCTTGAGCCACCGGGCTGACGAGTCCTGGATCAGCACCTGCGCACCATGAGAGGTACTCTACCTGTTTTTAATTTTTGGCAGTCCTCGCGGCACCCCTTTACACTTACCTGCTCCCTGCTGACCAGAGGCAACTACCTCGAAACACGTGTCCAGGGATGGCTAATGCAACACATACTTTTTTACACACACTGTGGCATAGGCGTACTCGCCGCCGCCACTACATTGACCACAGTTCCTTGGGGCAACTTGCTGGTGTGACGAGCAGTGTGTGGCCAATTGAACTTGATATATTACGGCTCCCTTGAGCCACCGGGCTGACGAGTCCTTGATCAGCACCTGCACGCCATGAGAGGTACTCTACCTGTTTTTAATTTTTGGCAGTCCACGCGGCACCCCTTTACACTTACCTGCTCCCTGCTGACGAGAGGCAACTACCTCGAAACACGTGTCCAGGGATGGCTAATGCAACACATACTTTTTTACACACACTGTGGCATAGGCGTACTCGCCGTCGCCACTACATTGACCACACTTCCTTGGGGCAACTTGCTGGTGTGACGAGCAGTGTGCGGCCAATTGAACTTGATATATTACGGCTCCCTTGAGCCACCGGGCTGACGAGTCCTGGATCAGCACCTGCGCGCCATGAGAGGTACTCTACCTGTTTTGAATTTTTGGCAGTCCACGCGGCACCCCTTTACACATACCTGCTCCCTGCTGACGAGAGGCAACTACCTCGAAACACGTGTCCAGGGATGGCTAATGCAACACATACTTTTTTACACACACTGTGGCATAGGCGTACTCGCCGTCGCCACTACATTGACCACAGTTCCTTGGGGCAACTTGCTGGTGTGACGAGCAGGGTGCGGCCAATTGAACTTGATATATTATGGCTCCCTTGAGCCACGGGGCTGACGAGTCCTGGATCAGCACCTGCGCACCATGAGAGGTACTCTACCTGTTTTTAATTTTTGGCAGTCCACGCGGCACCCCTTTACACTTACCTGCTCCCTGCTGACGAGAGGCAACTACCTCGGAACACGTGTCCAGGGATGGCTAATGCAACACATACTTTTTTACACACACTGTGGCATAGGCGTACTCGCCGTCGCCACTACATTGACCACAGTTCCTTGGGGCAACTTGCTGGTGTGACGAGCAGTGTGCGGCCAATTGAACTTAATACATTACGGCTCCCTTGAGCCACCGGGCTGACGAGTCCTGGATCAGCACCTGCGCGCCATGAGAGGTACTCTACCTGTTTTTAATTTTTGGCAGTCCACGCGGCACCCCTTTACACTTACCTGCTCCCTGCTGACGAGAGGCAACTACCTCGAAACACGTGTCCAGGGATGGCTAATGCAACACATACTTTTTTACACACACTGTGGCATAGGCGTACTCGCCGTCGCCACTACATTGACCACAGTTCCTTGGGGCAACTTGCTGGTGTGACGAGCATTGTGCGGCCAATTGAACTTGATATATTACGGCTCCCTTGAGCCACCGGGCTGACGAGTCCTGGATCAGCACCTGCGCGCCATGAGAGGTACTCTACCTGTTTTTAATTTTTGGCAGTCCACGCGGCACCCCTTTACACTTACCTGCTCCCTGCTGACGAGAGGCAACTACCTCGAAACACGTGTCCAGCGATGGCTAATGCAACACATACTTTTTTACACATACTGTGGCATAGGCGTACTCGCCGTCGCCACTACATTGACCACAGTTCCTTGGGGCAACTCGCTGGTGTGACGAGCAGTGTGCGGCCAATTGAACTTGATATATTACGGCTACCTTGAGCCACCGGGCTGACGAGTCCTGGATCAGCACCTGCGCGCCATGAGAGGTACTCTACCTGTTTTGAATTTTTGGCAGTCCACGCGGCATCCCTTTACACTTACCTGCTCCCTGCTGACGAGTGGCAACTACCTCGAAACACGTGTCCAGGGATGGCTAATGCAACACATACTTTTTTACACACACTGTGGCATAGGCGTACTCGCCGTCGCCACTACATTGACCACACTTCCTTGGGGCAACTTGCTGGTGTGACGAGCAGTGTGCGGCCAATTGAACTTGATATATTACGGCTCCCTTGAGCCACCGGGCTGACGAGTCCTGGATCAGCACCTGCGCGCCATGAGAGGTACTCTACCTGTTTTTAATTTTTGGCAGTCCACGTGGCACCCCTTTACACTTACCTGCTCCCTGCTGACGAGAGGCAACTACCTCGAAACACGTGTCCAGCGATGGCTAATGCAACACATACTTTTTTACACACACTGTGGCATAGGCGTACTCGCCGTCGCCACTACATTGACCACAGTTCCTTGGGGCAACTCGCTGGTGTGACGAGCAGTGTGCGGCCAATTGAACTTGATATATTACGGCTCCCTTGAGCCACCGGGCTGACGAGTCCTGGATCAGCACCTGCGCACCATGAGAGGTACTCTACCTGTTTTTAATTTTTGGCAGTCCTCGCGGCACCCCTTTACACTTACCTGCTCCCTGCTGACCAGAGGCAACTACCTCGAAACACGTGTCCAGGGATGGCTAATGCAACACATACTTTTTTACACACACTGTGGCATAGGCGTACTCGCCGCCGCCACTACATTGACCACAGTTCCTTGGGGCAACTTGCTGGTGTGACGAGCAGTGTGTGGCCAATTGAACTTGATATATTACGGCTCCCTTGAGCCACCGGGCTGACGAGTCCTTGATCAGCACCTGCACGCCATGAGAGGTACTCTACCTGTTTTTAATTTTTGGCAGTCCACGCGGCACCCCTTTACACTTACCTGCTCCCTGCTGACGAGAGGCAACTACCTCGAAACACGTGTCCAGGGATGGCTAATGCAACACATACTTTTTTACACACACTGTGGCATAGGCGTACTCGCCGTCGCCACTACATTGACCACACTTCCTTGGGGCAACTTGCTGGTGTGACGAGCAGTGTGCGGCCAATTGAACTTGATATATTACGGCTCCCTTGAGCCACCGGGCTGACGAGTCCTGGATCAGCACCTGCGCGCCATGAGAGGTACTCTACCTGTTTTGAATTTTTGGCAGTCCACGCGGCACCCCTTTACACATACCTGCTCCCTGCTGACGAGAGGCAACTACCTCGAAACACGTGTCCAGGGATGGCTAATGCAACACATACTTTTTTACACACACTGTGGCATAGGCGTACTCGCCGTCGCCACTACATTGACCACAGTTCCTTGGGGCAACTTGCTGGTGTGACGAGCAGGGTGCGGCCAATTGAACTTGATATATTATGGCTCCCTTGAGCCACGGGGCTGACGAGTCCTGGATCAGCACCTGCGCACCATGAGAGGTACTCTACCTGTTTTGAATTTTTGGCAGTCCACGCGGCACCCCTTTACACTTACCTGCTCCCTGCTGACGAGAGGCAACTACCTCGAAACACGTGTCCAGCGATGTCTAATGCAACACATACTTTTTTACACACACTGTGGCATAGGCGTACTCGCCGTCGCCACTACATTGACCACAGTTCCTTGGGGCAACTCGCTGGTGTGACGAGCAGGGTGCGGCCAATTGAACTTGATATATTATGGCTCCCTTGAGCCACGGGGCTGACGAGTCCTGGATCAGCACCTGCGCACCATGAGAGGTACTCTACCTGTTTTGAATTTTTGGCAGTCCACGCGGCACCCCTTTACACTTACCTGCTCCCTGCTGACGAGAGGCAACTACCTCGAAACACGTGTCCAGGGATGGCTAATGCAACACATACTTTTTTACACACACTGTGGCATAGGCGTACTCGCCGTCGCCACTACATTGACCACAGTTCCTTGGGGCAACTTGCTGGTGTGACGAGCAGGGTGCGGCCAATTGAACTTGATATATTATGGCTCCCTTGAGCCACGGGGCTGACGAGTCCTGGATCAGCACCTGCGCACCATGAGAGGTACTCTACCTGTTTTTAATTTTTGGCAGTCCACGCGGCACCCCTTTACACTTACCTGCTCCCTGCTGACGAGAGGCAACTACCTCGGAACACGTGTCCAGGGATGGCTAATGCAACACATACTTTTTTACACACACTGTGGCATAGGCGTACTCGCCGTCGCCACTACATTGACCACAGTTCCTTGGGGCAACTTGCTGGTGTGACGAGCAGTGTGCGGCCAATTGAACTTAATACATTACGGCTCCCTTGAGCCACCGGGCTGACGAGTCCTGGATCAGCACCTGCGCGCCATGAGAGGTACTCTACCTGTTTTTAATTTTTGGCAGTCCACGCGGCACCCCTTTACACTTACCTGCTCCCTGCTGACGAGAGGCAACTACCTCGAAACACGTGTCCAGGGATGGCTAATGCAACACATACTTTTTTACACACACTGTGGCATAGGCGTACTCGCCGTCGCCACTACATTGACCACAGTTCCTTGGGGCAACTTGCTGGTGTGACGAGCATTGTGCGGCCAATTGAACTTGATATATTACGGCTCCCTTGAGCCACCGGGCTGACGAGTCCTGGATCAGCACCTGCGCGCCATGAGAGGTACTCTACCTGTTTTTAATTTTTGGCAGTCCACGCGGCACCCCTTTACACTTACCTGCTCCCTGCTGACGAGAGGCAACTACCTCGAAACACGTGTCCAGCGATGGCTAATGCAACACATACTTTTTTACACATACTGTGGCATAGGCGTACTCGCCGTCGCCACTACATTGACCACAGTTCCTTGGGGCAACTCGCTGGTGTGACGAGCAGTGTGCGGCCAATTGAACTTGATATATTACGGCTACCTTGAGCCACCGGGCTGACGAGTCCTGGATCAGCACCTGCGCGCCATGAGAGGTACTCTACCTGTTTTGAATTTTTGGCAGTCCACGCGGCATCCCTTTACACTTACCTGCTCCCTGCTGACGAGTGGCAACTACCTCGAAACACGTGTCCAGGGATGGCTAATGCAACACATACTTTTTTACACACACTGTGGCATAGGCGTACTCGCCGTCGCCACTACATTGACCACACTTCCTTGGGGCAACTTGCTGGTGTGACGAGCAGTGTGCGGCCAATTGAACTTGATATATTACGGCTCCCTTGAGCCACCGGGCTGACGAGTCCTGGATCAGCACCTGCGCGCCATGAGAGGTACTCTACCTGTTTTTAATTTTTGGCAGTCCACGTGGCACCCCTTTACACTTACCTGCTCCCTGCTGACGAGAGGCAACTACCTCGAAACACGTGTCCAGCGATGGCTAATGCAACACATACTTTTTTACACACACTGTGGCATAGGCGTACTCGCCGTCGCCACTACATTGACCACAGTTCCTTGGGGCAACTCGCTGGTGTGACGAGCAGTGTGCGGCCAATTGAACTTGATATATTACGGCTCCCTTGAGCCACCGGGCTGACGAGTCCTGGATCAGCACCTGCGCACCATGAGAGGTACTCTACCTGTTTTTAATTTTTGGCAGTCCTCGCGGCACCCCTTTACACTTACCTGCTCCCTGCTGACCAGAGGCAACTACCTCGAAACACGTGTCCAGGGATGGCTAATGCAACACATACTTTTTTACACACACTGTGGCATAGGCGTACTCGCCGCCGCCACTACATTGACCACAGTTCCTTGGGGCAACTTGCTGGTGTGACGAGCAGTGTGTGGCCAATTGAACTTGATATATTACGGCTCCCTTGAGCCACCGGGCTGACGAGTCCTTGATCAGCACCTGCACGCCATGAGAGGTACTCTACCTGTTTTTAATTTTTGGCAGTCCACGCGGCACCCCTTTACACTTACCTGCTCCCTGCTGACGAGAGGCAACTACCTCGAAACACGTGTCCAGGGATGGCTAATGCAACACATACTTTTTTACACACACTGTGGCATAGGCGTACTCGCCGTCGCCACTACATTGACCACACTTCCTTGGGGCAACTTGCTGGTGTGACGAGCAGTGTGCGGCCAATTGAACTTGATATATTACGGCTCCCTTGAGCCACCGGGCTGACGAGTCCTGGATCAGCACCTGCGCGCCATGAGAGGTACTCTACCTGTTTTGAATTTTTGGCAGTCCACGCGGCACCCCTTTACACATACCTGCTCCCTGCTGACGAGAGGCAACTACCTCGAAACACGTGTCCAGGGATGGCTAATGCAACACATACTTTTTTACACACACTGTGGCATAGGCGTACTCGCCGTCGCCACTACATTGACCACAGTTCCTTGGGGCAACTTGCTGGTGTGACGAGCAGGGTGCGGCCAATTGAACTTGATATATTATGGCTCCCTTGAGCCACGGGGCTGACGAGTCCTGGATCAGCACCTGCGCACCATGAGAGGTACTCTACCTGTTTTGAATTTTTGGCAGTCCACGCGGCACCCCTTTACACTTACCTGCTCCCTGCTGACGAGAGGCAACTACCTCGAAACACGTGTCCAGCGATGTCTAATGCAACACATACTTTTTTACACACACTGTGGCATAGGCGTACTCGCCGTCGCCACTACATTGACCACAGTTCCTTGGGGCAACTCGCTGGTGTGACGAGCAGGGTGCGGCCAATTGAACTTGATATATTATGGCTCCCTTGAGCCACGGGGCTGACGAGTCCTGGATCAGCACCTGCGCACCATGAGAGGTACTCTACCTGTTTTGAATTTTTGGCAGTCCACGCGGCACCCCTTTACACTTACCTGCTCCCTGCTGACGAGAGGCAACTACCTCGAAACACGTGTCCAGCGATGTCTAATGCAACACATACTTTTTTACACACACTGTGGCATAGGCGTACTCGCCGTCGCCACTACATTGACCACAGTTCCTTGGGGCAACTCGCTGGTGTGACGAGCAGTGTGCGGCCAATTGAACTTGATATATTACGGCTCCCTTGAGCCACCGGGCTGACGAGTCCTGGATCAGCACCTGCGCACCATGAGAGGTACTCTACCTGTTTTTAATTTTTGGCAGTCCACGCGGCACCCCTTTACACTTACCTGCTCCCTGCTGACCAGAGGCAACTACCTCGAAACACGTGTCCAGGGATGGCTAATGCAACACATACTTTTTTACACACACTGTGGCATAGGCGTACTCGCCGTCGCCACTACATTGACCACAGTTCCTTGGGGCAACTTGCTGGTGTGACGAGCAGTGTGTGGCCAATTGAACTTGATATATTACGGCTCCCTTGAGCCACCGGGCTGACGAGTCCTGGATCAGCACCTGCACGCCCTGAGAGGTACTCTACCTGTTTTTAATTTTTGGCATTCCACGCGGCACCCCTTTACACTTACCTGCTCCCTGCTGACGAGAGGCAACTACCTCGAAACACGTGTCCAGGGATGGCTAATGCAACACATACTTTTTTACACACACTGTGGCATAGGCGTACTCGCCGTCGCCACTACATTGACCACAGTTCCTTGGGGCAACTTACTGGTGTGTCGAGCAGTGTGCGGCCAATTGAACTTGATACATTACGGCTCCCTTGAGCCACCGGGCTGACGAGTCCTGGATCAGCACCTGCGCGCCATGAGAGGTACTCTACCTGTTTTTAATTTTTGGCAGTCCACGCGGCACCCCTTCACACTTACCTGCTCCCTGCTGACGAGAGGCAACTACCTCGAAACACGTGTCCAGGGATGGCTAATGCAACACATACTTTTTTACACACACTGTGGCATAGGCGTACTCGCCGTCGCCACTACATTGACCACACTTCCTTGGGGCAACTTGCTGGTGTGACGAGCAGTGTGTGGCCAATTGAACTTGATATATTACGGCTCCCTTGAGCCACCGGGCTGACGAGTCCTGGATCAGCACCTGCACGCCATGAGAGGTACTCTACCTGTTTTTAATTTTTGGCAGTCCACGCGGCACCCCTTTACACTTACCTGCTCCCTGCTGACGAGAGGCAACTACCTCGAAACACGTGTCCAGGGATGGCTAATGCAACACATACTTTTTTACACACACTGTGGCATAGGCGTACTCGCCGTCGCCACTACATTGACCACACGTCCTTGGGGCAACTTGCTGGTGTGACGAGCAGTGTGCGGCCAATTGAACTTGATATATTACGGCTCCCTTGAGCCACCGGGCTGACGAGTCCTGGATCACCACCTGCGCGCCATGAGAGGTACTCTACCTGTTTTTAATTTTTGGCAGTCCACGCGGCACCCCTTAACACTTACCTGCTCCCTGCTGACGAGAGGCAACTACCTCGAAACACGTGTCCAGGGATGGCTAATGCAACTCATACTTTTTTACACACACTGTGGCACAGGCGTACTCGCCGTTGCCACTACATTGACCACAGTTCCTTGGGGCAACTTGCTGGTGTGACGAGCATTGTGCGGCCAATTGAACTTGATATATTACGGCTCCCTTGAGCCACCGGGCTGACGAGTCCTGGATCAGCACCTGCGCGCCATGAGAGGTACTCTACCTGTTTTTAATTTTTGGCAGTCCACGCGGCACCCCTTTACACTTACCTGCTCCCTGCTGACGAGAGGCAACTACCTCGAAACACGTGTCCAGCGATGGCTAATGCAACACATACTTTTTTACACATACTGTGGCATAGGCGTACTCGCCGTCGCCACTACATTGACCACAGTTCCTTGGGGCAACTCGCTGGTGTGACGAGCAGTGTGCGGCCAATTGAACTTGATATATTACGGCTACCTTGAGCCACCGGGCTGACGAGTCCTGGATCAGCACCTGCGCACCATGAGAGGTACTCTACCTGTTTTTAATTTTTGGCAGTCCACGCGGCACCCCTTTACACTTACCTGCTCCCTGCTGACCAGAGGCAACTACCTCGAAACACGTGTCCAGGGATGGCTAATGCAACACATACTTTTTTACACACACTGTGGCATAGGCGTACTCGCCGTCGCCACTACATTGACCACAGTTCCTTGGGGCAACTTGCTGGTGTGACGAGCAGTGTGCGGCCAATTGAACTTGATACATTACGGCTCCCTTGAGCCACCGGGCTGACGAGTCCTGGATCAGCACCTGCGCGCCATGAGAGGTACTCTACCTGTTTTGAATTTTTGGCAGTCCACGCGGCACCCCTTTACACTTACCTGCTCCCTGCTGACGAGTGGCAACTACCTCGAAACACGTGTCCAGGGATGGCTAATGCAACACATACTTTTTTACACACACTGTGGCATAGGCGTACTCGCCGTCGCCACTACATTGACCACACTTCCTTGGGGCAACTTGCTGGTGTGACGAGCAGTGTGCGGCCAATTGAACTTGATATATTACGGCTCCCTTGAGCCACCGGGCTGACGAGTCCTGGATCAGCACCTGCGCGCCATGAGAGGTACTCTACCTGTTTTTAATTTTTGGCAGTCCACGTGGCACCCCTTTACACTTACCTGCTCCCTGCTGACGAGAGGCAACTACCTCGAAACACGTGTCCAGCGATGGCTAATGCAACACATACTTTTTTACACACACTGTGGCATAGGCGTACTCGCCGTCGCCACTACATTGACCACAGTTCCTTGGGGCAACTCGCTGGTGTGACGAGCAGTGTGCGGCCAATTGAACTTGATATATTACGGCTCCCTTGAGCCACCGGGCTGACGAGTCCTGGATCAGCACCTGCGCACCATGAGAGGTACTCTACCTGTTTTTAATTTTTGGCAGTCCTCGCGGCACCCCTTTACACTTACCTGCTCCCTGCTGACCAGAGGCAACTACCTCGAAACACGTGTCCAGGGATGGCTAATGCAACACATACTTTTTTACACACACTGTGGCATAGGCGTACTCGCCGCCGCCACTACATTGACCACAGTTCCTTGGGGCAACTTGCTGGTGTGACGAGCAGTGTGTGGCCAATTGAACTTGATATATTACGGCTCCCTTGAGCCACCGGGCTGACGAGTCCTTGATCAGCACCTGCACGCCATGAGAGGTACTCTACCTGTTTTTAATTTTTGGCAGTCCACGCGGCACCCCTTTACACTTACCTGCTCCCTGCTGACGAGAGGCAACTACCTCGAAACACGTGTCCAGGGATGGCTAATGCAACACATACTTTTTTACACACACTGTGGCATAGGCGTACTCGCCGTCGCCACTACATTGACCACACTTCCTTGGGGCAACTTGCTGGTGTGACGAGCAGTGTGCGGCCAATTGAACTTGATATATTACGGCTCCCTTGAGCCACCGGGCTGACGAGTCCTGGATCAGCACCTGCGCGCCATGAGAGGTACTCTACCTGTTTTGAATTTTTGGCAGTCCACGCGGCACCCCTTTACACATACCTGCTCCCTGCTGACGAGAGGCAACTACCTCGAAACACGTGTCCAGGGATGGCTAATGCAACACATACTTTTTTACACACACTGTGGCATAGGCGTACTCGCCGTCGCCACTACATTGACCACAGTTCCTTGGGGCAACTTGCTGGTGTGACGAGCAGGGTGCGGCCAATTGAACTTGATATATTATGGCTCCCTTGAGCCACGGGGCTGACGAGTCCTGGATCAGCACCTGCGCACCATGAGAGGTACTCTACCTGTTTTTAATTTTTGGCAGTCCACGCGGCACCCCTTTACACTTACCTGCTCCCTGCTGACGAGTGGCAACTACCTCGAAACACGTGTCCAGGGATGGCTAATGCAACAAATACTTTTTTACACACACTGTGGCATAGGCGTACTCGCCGTCGCCACTACATTGACCACACTTCCTTGGGGCAACTTGCTGGTGTGACGAGCAGTGTGCGGCCAATTAAACTTGATATATTACGGCTCCCTTGAGCCACCGGGCTGACGAGTCCTGGATCAGCACCTGCGCGCCATGAGAGGTACTCTACCTGTTTTGAATTTTTGGCAGTCCACGCGGCACCCCTTTACACTTACCTGCTCCCTGCTGACGAGAGGCAACTACCTCGAAACACGTGTCCAGCGATGTCTAATGCAACACATACTTTTTTACACACACTGTGGCATAGGCGTACTCGCCGTCGCCACTACATTGACCACAGTTCCTTGGGGCAACTCGCTGGTGTGACGAGCAGTGTGCGGCCAATTGAACTTGATATATTACGGCTCCCTTGAGCCACCGGGCTGACGAGTCCTGGATCAGCACCTGCGCACCATGAGAGGTACTCTACCTGTTTTTAATTTTTGGCAGTCCACGCGGCACCCCTTTACACTTACCTGCTCCCTGCTGACCAGAGGCAACTACCTCGAAACACGTGTCCAGGGATGGCTAATGCAACACATACTTTTTTACACACACTGTGGCATAGGCGTACTCGCCGTCGCCACTACATTGACCACAGTTCCTTGGGGCAACTTGCTGGTGTGACGAGCAGTGTGTGGCCAATTGAACTTGATATATTATGGCTCCCTTGAGCCACCGGGCTGACGAGTCCTGGATCAGCACCTGCACGCCATGAGAGGTACTCTACCTGTTTTTAATTTTTGGCAGTCCACGCGGCACCCCTTTACACTTACCTGCTCCCTGCTGACGAGAGGCAACTACCTCGAAACACGTGTCCAGGGATGGCTAATGCAACACATACTTTTTTACACACACTGTGGCATAGGCGTACTCGCCGTCGCCACTACATTGACCACAGTTCCTTGGGGCAACTTGCTGGTGTGTCGAGCAGTGTGCGGCCAATTGAACTTGATACATTACGGCTCCCTTGAGCCATCGGGCTGACGAGTCCTGGATCAGCACCTGCGCGCCATGAGAGGTACTCTACCTGTTTTTAATTTTTGGCAGTCCACGCGGCACCCCTTTACACTTACCTGCTCCCTGCTGACGAGAGGCAACTACCTCGAAACACGTGTCCAGGGATGGCTAATGCAACACATACTTTTTTACACACACTGTGGCATAGGCGTACTCGCCATCGCCACTACATTGACCACACTTCCTTGGGGCAACTTGCTGGTGTGACGAGCAGTGTGTGGCCAATTGAATTTGATATATTACGGCTCCCTTGAGCCACCGGGCTGACGAGTCCTGGATCAGCACCTGCACGCCATGAGAGGTACTCTACCTGTTTTTAATTTTTGGCAGTCCACGCGGCACCCCTTTACACTTACCTGCTCCCTGCTGACGAGAGGCAACTACCTCGAAACACGTGTCCAGGGATGGCTAATGCAACACATACTTTTTTACACACACTGTGGCATAGGCGTACTCGCCGTCGCCACTACATTGACCACACGTCCTTGGGGCAACTTGCTGGTGTGACGAGCAGTGTGCGGCCAATTGAACTTGATATATTACGGCTCCCTTGAGCCACCGGGCTGACGAGTCCTGGATCACCACCTGCGCGCCATGAGAGGTACTCTACCTGTTTTTAATTTTTGGCAGTCCACGCGGCACCCCTTTACACTTACCTGCTCCCTGCTGACGAGAGGCAACTACCTCGAAACACGTGTCCAGGGATGGCTAATGCAACTCATACTTTTTTACACACACTGTGGCATAGGCGTACTCGCCGTCGCCACTACATTGACCACAGTTCCTTGGGGCAACTTGCTGGTGTGACGAGCAGTGTGCGGCCAATTGAACTTGATATATTACGGCTCCCTTGAGCCACCGAGCTGACGAGTCCTGGATCAGCACCTGCACGCCATGAGAGGTACTCTACCTGTTTTTAATTTTTGGCAGTCCACGCGGCACCCCTTTACACTTACCTGCTCCCTGCTGACGAGGGGCAACTACCTCGGAACACGTGTCCAGGGATGGCTAATGCAACACATACTTTTTTACACACACTGTGGCATAGGCGTACTCGCCGTCGCCACTACATTGACCACAGTTCCTTGGGGCAACTTGCTGGTGTGACGAGCAGTGTGCGGCCAATTGAACTTAATACATTACGGCTCCCTTGAGCCACCGGGCTGACGAGTCCTGGATCAGCACCTGCGCGCCATGAGAGGTACTCTACCTGTTTTTAATTTTTGGCAGTCCACGCGGCACCCCTTTACACTTACCTGCTCCCTGCTGACGAGAGGCAACTACCTCGAAACACGTGTCCAGGGATGGCTAATGCAACACATACTTTTTTACACACACTGTGGCATAGGCGTACTCGCCGTCGCCACTACATTGACCACAGTTCCTTGGGGCAACTTGCTGGTGTGACGAGCAGTGTGCGGCCAATTGAACTTGATATATTACGGCTCCCTTGAGACACCGGGCTGACGAGTCCTGGATCAGCACCTGCGCGCCATGAGAGGTACTCTACCTGTTTTTAATTTTTGGCAGTCCACGCGGCACCCCTTTACACTTACCTGCTCCCTGCTGACGAGAGGCAACTACCTCGAAACACGTGTCCAGCGATGGCTAATGCAACACATACTTTTTTACACACACTGTGGCATAGGCGTACTCGCCGTCGCCACTACATTGACCACAGTTCCTTGGGGCAACTCGCTGGTGTGACGAGCAGTGTGCGGCCAATTGAACTTGATATATTACGGCTACCTTGAGCCACCGGGCTGACGAGTCCTGGATCAGCACCTGCGCACCATGAGAGGTACTCTACCTGTTTTTAATTTTTGGCAGTCCACGCGGCACCCCTTTACACTTACCTGCTCCCTGCTGACCAGAGGCAACTACCTCGAAACACGTGTCCAGGGATGGCTAATGCAACACATACTTTTTTACACACACTGTGGCATAGGCGTACTCGCCGTCGCCACTACATTGACCACAGTTCCTTGGGGCAACTTGCTGGTGTGACGAGCAGTGTGCGGCCAATTGAACTTGATACATTACGGCTCCCTTGAGCCACCGGGCTGACGAGTCCTGGATCAGCACCTGCGCGCCATGAGAGGTACTCTACCTGTTTTGAATTTTTGGCAGTCCACGCGGCACCCCTTTACACTTACCTGCTCCCTGCTGACGAGTGGCAACTACCTCGAAACACGTGTCCAGGGATGGCTAATGCAACACATACTTTTTTACACACACTGTGGCATAGGCGTACTCGCCGTCGCCACTACATTGACCACACTTCCTTGGGGCAACTTGCTGGTGTGACGAGCAGTGTGCGGCCAATTGAACTTGATATATTACGGCTCCCTTGAGCCACCGGGCTGACGAGTCCTGGATCAGCACCTGTGCGCCATGAGAGGTACTCTACCTGTTTTTAATTTTTGGCAGTCCACGTGGCACCCCTTTACACTTACCTGCTCCCTGCTGACGAGAGGCAACTACCTCGAAACACGTGTCCAGCGATGGCTAATGCAACACATACTTTTTTACACACACTGTGGCATAGGCGTACTCGCCGTCGCCACTACATTGACCACAGTTCCTTGGGGCAACTCGCTGGTGTGACGAGCAGTGTGCGGCCAATTGAACTTGATATATTACGGCTCCCTTGAGCCACCGGGCTGACGAGTCCTGGATCAGCACCTGCGCACCATGAGAGGTACTCTACCTGTTTTTAATTTTTGGCAGTCCACGCGGCACCCCTTTACACTTACCTGCTCCCTGCTGACCAGAGGCAACTACCTCGAAACACGTGTCCAGGGATGGCTAATGCAACACATACTTTTTTACACACACTGTGGCATAGGCGTACTCGCCGCCGCCACTACATTGACCACAGTTCCTTGGGGCAACTTGCTGGTGTGACGAGCAGTGTGTGGCCAATTGAACTTGATATATTACGGCTGCCTTGAGCCACCGGGCTGACGAGTCCTGGATCAGCACCTGCACGCCATGAGAGGTACTCTACCTGTTTTTAATTTTTGGCAGTCCACGCGGCACCCCTTTACACTTACCTGCTCCCTGCTGACGAGAGGCAACTACCTCGAAACACGTGTCCAGGGATGGCTAATGCAACACATACTTTTTTACACACACTGTGGCATAGGCGTACTCGCCGTCGCCACTACATTGACCACACTTCCTTGGGGCAACTTTCTGGTGTGACGAGCAGTGTGCGGCCAATTGAACTTGATATATTACGGCTCCCTTGAGCCACCGGGCTGACGAGTCCTGGATCAGCACCTGCGCGCCATGAGAGGTACTCTACCTGTTTTGAATTTTTGGCAGTCCACGCGGCACCCCTTTACACTTACCTGCTCCCTGCTGACGAGAGGCAACTACCTCGAAACATGTGTCCAGGGATGGCTAATGCAACACATACTTTTTTACACACACTGTGGCATAGGCGTACTCGCCGTCGCCACTACATTGACCACAGTTCCTTGGGGCAACTTGCTGGTGTGACGAGCAGGGTGCGGCCAATTGAACTTGATATATTATGGCTCCCTTGAGCCACCGGGCTGACGAGTCCTGGATCAGCACCTGCGCACCATGAGAGGAACTCTACCTGTTTTTAATTTTTGGCAGTCCACGCGGCACCCCTTTACACTTACCTGCTCCCTGCTGACGAGTGGCAACTACCTCGAAACACGTGTCCAGGGATGGCTAATGCAACAAATACTTTTTTACACACACTGTGGCATAGGCGTACTCGCCGTCGCCACTACATTGACCACACTTCCTTGGGGCAACTTGCTGGTGTGACGAGCAGTGTGCAGCCAATTGAACTTGATATATTACGGCTCCCTTGAGCCACCGGGCTGACGAGTCCTGGATCAGCACCTGCGCGCCATGAGAGGTACTCTACCTGTTTTGAATTTTTGGCAGTCCACGCGGCACCCCTTTACACTTACCTGCTCCCTGCTGACGAGAGGCAACTACCTCGAAACACGTGTCCAGCGATGTCTAATGCAACACATACTTTTTTACACACACTGTGGCATAGGCGTACTCGCCGTCGCCACTACATTGACCACAGTTCCTTGGGGCAACTCGCTGGTGTGACGAGCAGTGTGCGGCCAATTGAACTTGATATATTACGGCTCCCTTGAGCCACCGGGCTGACGAGTCCTGGATCAGCACCTGCGCACCATGAGAGGTACTCTACCTGTTTTTAATTTTTGGCAGTCCACGCGGCACCCCTTTACACTTACCTGCTCCTTGCTGACCAGAGGCAACTACCTCGAAACACGTGTCCAGGGATGGCTAATGCAACACATACTTTTTTACACACACTGTGGCATAGGCGTACTCGCCGTCGCCACTACATTGACCACACTTCCTTGGGGCAACTTGCTGGTGTGACGAGCAGTGTGCGGCCAATTGAACTTGATATATTACGGCTCCCTTGAGCCACCGGGCTGACGAGTCCTGGATCAGCACCTGCGCGCCATGAGAGGTACTCTACCTGTTTTGAATTTTTGGCAGTCCACGCGGCACCCCTTTACACTTACCTGCTCCCTGCTGACGAGAGGCAACTACCTCGAAACACGTGTCCAGCGATGTCTAATGCAACACATACTTTTTTACACACACTGTGGCATAGGCGTACTCGCCGTCGCCACTACATTGACCACAGTTCCTTGGGGCAACTCGCTGGTGTGACGAGCAGTGTGCGGCCAATTGAACTTGATATATTACGGCTCCCTTGAGCCACCGGGCTGACGAGTCCTGGATCAGCACCTGCGCACCATGAGAGGTACTCTACCTGTTTTTAATTTTTGGCAGTCCACGCGGCACCCCTTTACACTTACCTGCTCCCTGCTGACCAGAGGCAACTACCTCGAAACATGTGTCCAGGGATGGCTAATGCAACACATACTTTTTTACACACACTGTGGCATAGGCGTACTCGCCGTCGCCACTACATTGACCACAGTTCCTTGGGGCAACTTGCTGGTGTGACGAGCAGTGTGTGGCCAATTGAACTTGATATATTACGGCTCCCTTGAGCCACCGGGCTGACGAGTCCTGGATCAGCACCTGCACACCATGAGAGGTACTCTACCTGTTTTTAATTTTTGGCAGTCCACGCGGCACCCCTTTACACTTACCTGCTACCTGCTGACGAGAGGCAACTACCTCGAAACACGTGTCCAGGGATGGCTAATGCAACACATACTTTTTTACACACACTGTGGCATAGGCGTACTCGCCGTCGCCACTACATTGACCACACTTCCTTGGGGCAACTTGCTGGTGTGACGAGCAGTGTGCGGCCAATTGAACTTGATATATTACGGCTCCCTTGAGCCACCGGGCTGACGAGTCCTGGATCAGCACCTGCGCGCCATGAGAGGTACTCTACCTGTTTTGAATTTTTGGCAGTCCACGCGGCACCCCTTTACACTTACCTGCTCCCTGCTGACGAGAGGCAACTACCTCGGAACACGTGTCCAGGGATGGCTAATGCAACACATAATTTTTTACACACACTGTGGCATAGGCGTACTCGCCGTCGCCACTACATTGACCACAGTTCCTTGGGGCAACTTGCTGGTGTGACGAGCAGTGTGCGGCCAATTGAACTTAATACATTACGGCTCCCTTGAGCCACCGGGCTGACGAGTCCTGGATCAGCACCTGCGCGCCATGAGAGGTACTCTACCTGTTTTTAATTTTTGGCAGTCCACGCGGCACCCCTTTACACTTACCTGCTCCCTGCTGACGAGAGGCAACTACCTCGAAACACGTGTCCAGGGATGGCTAATGCAACACATACTTTTTTACACACACTGTGGCATAGGCGTACTCGCCGTCGCCACTACATTGACCACAGTTCCTTGGGGCAACTTGCTGGTGTGACGAGCAGTGTGCGGCCATTTGAACTTGATATATTACGGCTCCCTTGAGCCACCGGGCTGACGAGTCCTGGATCAGCACCTGCGCGCCATGAGAGGTACTCTACCTGTTTTTAATTTTTGGCAGTCCACGCGGCACCCCTTTACACTTACCTGCTCCCTGCTGACGAGAGGCAACTACCTCGAAACACGTGTCCAGCGATGGCTAATGCAACACATACTTTTTTACACACACTGTGGCATAGGCGTACTCGCCGTCGCCACTACATTGACCACAGTTCCTTGGGGCAACTCGCTGGTGTGACGAGCAGTGCGCGGCCAATTGAACTTGATATATTACGGCTCCCTTGAGCCACCGGGCTGACGAGTCCTGGATCAGCACCTGCGCACCATGAGAGGTACTCTACCTGTTTTTAATTTTTGGCAGTCCACGCGGCACCCCTTTACACTTACCTGCTCCCTGCTGACCAGAGGCAACTACCTCGAAACACGTGTACAGGGATGGCTAATGCAACACATACTTTTTTACACACACTGTGGCATAGGCGTACTCGCCGTCGCCACTACATTGACCACAGTTCCTTGGGGCAACTTGCTGGTGTGTCGAGCAGTGTGCGGCCAATTGAACTTGATACATTACGGCTCCCTTGAGCCACCGGGCTGACGAGTCCTGGATCAGCACCTGCGCGCCATGAGAGGTACTCTACCTGTTTTTAATTTTTGGCAGTCCACGCGGCACCCCTTTACACTTACCTGCTCCCTGCTGACCAGAGGCAACTACCTCGAAACACGTGTCCAGGGATGGCTAATGCAACACATACTTTTTTACACACACTGTGGCATAGGCGTACTCGCCGTCGCCACTACATTGACCACAGTTCCTTGAGGCAACTTGCTGGTGTGACGAGCAGTGTGCGGCCAATTGAACTTGATACATTACGGCTCCCTTGAGCCACCGGGCTGACGAGTCCTGGATCAGCACCTGCGCGCCATGAGAGGTACTCTACCTGTTTTGAATTTTTGGCAGTCCACGCAGCACCCCTTTACACTTACCTGCTCCCTGCTGACGAGTGGCAACTACCTCGAAACACGTGTCCAGGGATGGCTAATGCAACACATACTTTTTTACACACACTGTGGCATAGGCGTACTCGCCGTCGCCACTACATTGACCACACTTCCTTGGGGCAACTTGCTGGTGTGACGAGCAGTGTGCGGCCAATTGAACTTAATACATTACGGCTCCCTTGAGCCACCGGGCTGACGAGTCCTGGATCAGCACCTGCGCGCCATGAGAGGTACTCTACCTGTTTTTAATTTTTGGCAGTCCACGCGGCACCCCTTTACACTTACCTGCTCCCTGCTGACGAGAGGCAACTACCTCGAAACACGTGTCCAGTGATGGCTAATGCAACACATACTTTTTTACACACACTGTGGCATAGGCGTACTCGCCGTCGCCACTACATTGACCACAGTTCCTTGGGGCAACTTGCTGGTGTGACGAGCATTGTGCGGCCAATTGAACTTGATATATTACGGCTCCCTTGAGCCACCGGGCTGACGAGTCCTGGATCAGCACCTGCGCGCCATGAGAGGTACTCTACCTGTTTTTAATTTTTGGCAGTCCACGCGGCACCCCTTTACACTTACCTGCTCCCTGCTGACGAGAGGCAACTACCTCGAAACACGTGTCCAGCGATGGCTAATGCAACACATACTTTTTTACACATACTGTGGCATAGGCGTACTCGCCGTCGCCACTACATTGACCACAGTTCCTTGGGGCAACTCGCTGGTGTGACGAGCAGTGTGCGGCCAATTGAACTTGATATATTACGGCTACCTTGAGCCACCGGGCTGACGAGTCCTGGATCAGCACCTGCGCACCATGAGAGGTACTCTACCTGTTTTTAATTTTTGGCAGTCCGCGCGGCACCCCTTTACACTTACCTGCTCCCTGCTGACCAGAGGCAACTACCTCGAAACACGTGTCCAGGGATGGCTAATGCAACACATACTTTTTTACACACACTGTGGCATAGGCGTACTCGCCGTCGCCACTACATTGACCACAGTTCCTTGGGGCAACTTGCTGGTGTGACGAGCAGTGTGCGGCCAATTGAACTTGATACATTACGGCTCCCTTGAGCCACCGGGCTGACGAGTCCTGGATCAGCACCTGCGCGCCATGAGAGGTACTCTACCTGTTTTGAATTTTTGGCAGTCCACGCGGCACCCCTTTACACTTACCTGCTCCCTGCTGACGAGTGGCAACTACCTCGAAACACGTGTCCAGGGATGGCTAATGCAACACATACTTTTTTACACACACTGTGGCATAGGCGTACTCGCCGTCGCCACTACATTGACCACACTTCCTTGGGGCAACTTGCTGGTGTGACGAGCAGTGTGCGGCCAATTGAACTTGATATATTACGGCTCCCTTGAGCCACCGGGCTGACGAGTCCTGGATCAGCACCTGTGCGCCATGAGAGGTACTCTACCTGTTTTTAATTTTTGGCAGTCCACGTGGCACCCCTTTACACTTACCTGCTCCCTGCTGACGAGAGGCAACTACCTCGAAACACGTGTCCAGCGATGGCTAATGCAACACATACTTTTTTACACACACTGTGGCATAGGCGTACTCGCCGTCGCCACTACATTGACCACAGTTCCTTGGGGCAACTCGCTGGTGTGACGAGCAGTGTGCGGCCAATTGAACTTGATATATTACGGCTCCCTTGAGCCACCGGGCTGACGAGTCCTGGATCAGCACCTGCGCACCATGAGAGGTACTCTACCTGTTTTTAATTTTTGGCAGTCCTCGCGGCACCCCTTTACACTTACCTGCTCCCTGCTGACCAGAGGCAACTACCTCGAAACACGTGTCCAGGGATGGCTAATGCAACACATACTTTTTTACACACACTGTGGCATAGGCGTACTCGCCGCCGCCACTACATTGACCACAGTTCCTTGGGGCAACTTGCTGGTGTGACGAGCAGTGTGTGGCCAATTGAACTTGATATATTACGGCTCCCTTGAGCCACCGGGCTGACGAGTCCTTGATCAGCACCTGCACGCCATGAGAGGTACTCTACCTGTTTTTAATTTTTGGCAGTCCACGCGGCACCCCTTTACACTTACCTGCTCCCTGCTGACGAGAGGCAACTACCTCGAAACACGTGTCCAGGGATGGCTAATGCAACACATACTTTTTTACACACACTGTGGCATAGGCGTACTCGCCGTCGCCACTACATTGACCACAGTTCCTTGGGGCAACTTGCTGGTGTGACGAGCAGTGTGCGGCCAATTGAACTTGATACATTACGGCTCCCTTGAGCGACCGGGCTGACGAGTCCTGGATCAGCACCTGCGCGCCATGAGAGGTACTCTACCTGTTTTGAATTTTTGGCAGTCCACGCGGCACCCCTTTACACTTACCTGCTCCCTGCTGACGAGTGGCAACTACCTCGAAACACGTGTCCAGGGATGGCTAATGCAACACATACTTTTTTACACACACTGTGGCATAGGCGTACTCGCCGTCGCCACTACATTGACCACACTTCCTTGGGGCAACTTGCTGGTGTGACGAGCAGTGTGCGGCCAATTGAACTTGATATATTACGGCTCCCTTGAGCCACCGGGCTGACGAGTCCTGGATCAGCACCTGCGCGCCATGAGAGGTACTCTACCTGTTTTTAATTTTTGGCAGTCCACGTGGCACCCCTTTACACTTACCTGCTCCCTGCTGACGAGAGGCAACTACCTCGAAACACGTGTCCAGCGATGGCTAATGCAACACATACTTTTTTACACACACTGTGGCATAGGCGTACTCGCCGTCGCCACTACATTGACCACAGTTCCTTGGGGCAACTCGCTGGTGTGACGAGCAGTGTGCGGCCAATTGAACTTGATATATTACGGCTCCCTTGAGCCACCGGGCTGACGAGTCCTGGATCAGCACCTGCGCGCCATGAGAGGTACTCTACCTGTTTTGAATTTTTGGCAGTCCACGCGGCACCCCTTTACACTTACCTGCTCCCTGCTGACGAGAGGCAACTACCTCGGAACACGTGTCCAGGGATGGCTAATGCAACACATACTTTTTTACACACACTGTGGCATAGGCGTACTCGCCGTCGCCACTACATTGACCACAGTTCCTTGGGGCAACTTGCTGGTGTGACGAGCAGTGTGCGGCCAATTGAACTTAATACATTACGGCTCCCTTGAGCCACCGGGCTGACGAGTCCTGGATCAGCACCTGCGCGCCATGAGAGGTACTCTACCTGTTTTTAATTTTTGGCAGTCCACGCGGCACCCCTTTACACTTACCTGCTCCCTGCTGACGAGAGGCAACTACCTCGAAACACGTGTCCAGGGATGGCTAATGCAACACATACTTTTTTACACACACTGTGGCATAGGCGTACTCGCCGTCGCCACTACATTGACCACAGTTCCTTGGGGCAACTTGCTGGTGTGACGAGCAGTGTGCGGCCATTTGAACTTGATATATTACGGCTCCCTTGAGCCACCGGGCTGACGAGTCCTGGATCAGCACCTGCGCGCCATGAGAGGTACTCTACCTGTTTTTAATTTTTGGCAGTCCACGCGGCACCCCTTTACACTTACCTGCTCCCTGCTGACGAGAGGCAACTACCTCGAAACACGTGTCCAGCGATGGCTAATGCAACACATACTTTTTTACACACACTGTGGCATAGGCGTACTCGCCGTCGCCACTACATTGACCACAGTTCCTTGGGGCAACTCGCTGGTGTGACGAGCAGTGCGCGGCCAATTGAACTTGATATATTACGGCTCCCTTGAGCCACCGGGCTGACGAGTCCTGGATCAGCACCTGCGCACCATGAGAGGTACTCTACCTGTTTTTAATTTTTGGCAGTCCACGCGGCACCCCTTTACACTTACCTGCTCCCTGCTGACCAGAGGCAACTACCTCGAAACACGTGTACAGGGATGGCTAATGCAACACATACTTTTTTACACACACTGTGGCATAGGCGTACTCGCCGTCGCCACTACATTGACCACAGTTCCTTGGGGCAACTTGCTGGTGTGTCGAGCAGTGTGCGGCCAATTGAACTTGATACATTACGGCTCCCTTGAGCCACCGGGCTGACGAGTCCTGGATCAGCACCTGCGCGCCATGAGAGGTACTCTACCTGTTTTTAATTTTTGGCAGTCCACGCGGCACCCCTTTACACTTACCTGCTCCCTGCTGACCAGAGGCAACTACCTCGAAACACGTGTCCAGGGATGGCTAATGCAACACATACTTTTTTACACACACTGTGGCATAGGCGTACTCGCCGTCGCCACTACATTGACCACAGTTCCTTGGGGCAACTTGCTGGTGTGACGAGCAGTGTGCGGCCAATTGAACTTGATACATTACGGCTCCCTTGAGCCACCGGGCTGACGAGTCCTGGATCAGCACCTGCGCGCCATGAGAGGTACTCTACCTGTTTTGAATTTTTGGCAGTCCACGCGGCACCCCTTTACACTTACCTGCTCCCTGCTGACGAGTGGCAACTACCTCGAAACACGTGTCCAGGGATGGCTAATGCAACACATACTTTTTTACACACACTGTGGCATAGGCGTACTCGCCGTCGCCACTACATTGACCACACTTCCTTGGGGCAACTTGCTGGTGTGACGAGCAGTGTGCGGCCAATTGAACTTAATACATTACGGCTCCCTTGAGCCACCGGGCTGACGAGTCCTGGATCAGCACCTGCGCGCCATGAGAGGTACTCTACCTGTTTTTAATTTTTGGCAGTCCACGCGGCACCCCTTTACACTTACCTGCTCCCTGCTGACGAGAGGCAACTACCTCGAAACACGTGTCCAGTGATGGCTAATGCAACACATACTTTTTTACACACACTGTGGCATAGGCGTACTCGCCGTCGCCACTACATTGACCACAGTTCCTTGGGGCAACTTGCTGGTGTGACGAGCATTGTGCGGCCAATTGAACTTGATATATTACGGCTCCCTTGAGACACCGGGCTGACGAGTCCTGGATCAGCACCTGCGCGCCATGAGAGGTACTCTACCTGTTTTTAATTTTTGGCAGTCCACGCGGCACCCCTTTACACTTACCTGCTCCCTGCTGACGAGAGGCAACTACCTCGAAACACGTGTCCAGCGATGGCTAATGCAACACATACTTTTTTACACATACTGTGGCATAGGCGTACTCGCCGTCGCCACTACATTGACCACAGTTCCTTGGGGCAACTCGCTGGTGTGACGAGCAGTGTGCGGCCAATTGAACTTGATATATTACGGCTACCTTGAGCCACCGGGCTGACGAGTCCTGGATCAGCACCTGCGCACCATGAGAGGTACTCTACCTGTTTTTAATTTTTGGCAGTCCACGCGGCACCCCTTTACACTTACCTGCTCCCTGCTGACCAGAGGCAACTACCTCGAAACACGTGTCCAGGGATGGCTAATGCAACACATACTTTTTTACACTCACTGTGGCATAGGCGTACTCGCCGTCGCCACTACATTGACCACAGTTCCTTGGGGCAACTTGCTGGTGTGACGAGCAGTGTGCGGCCAATTGAACTTGATACATTACGGCTCCCTTGAGCCACCGGGCTGACGAGTCCTGGATCAGCACCTGCGCGCCATGAGAGGTACTCTACCTGTTTTGAATTTTTGGCAGTCCACGCGGCACCCCTTTACACTTACCTGCTCCCTGCTGACGAGTGGCAACTACCTCGAAACACGTGTCCAGGGATGGCTAATGCAACACATACTTTTTTACACACACTGTGGCATAGGCGTACTCGCCGTCGCCACTACATTGACCACACTTCCTTGGGGCAACTTGCTGGTGTGACGAGCAGTGTGCGGCCAATTGAACTTGATATATTACGGCTCCCTTGAGCCACCGGGCTGACGAGTCCTGGATCAGCACCTACGCGCCATGAGAGGTACTCTACCTGTTTTTAATTTTTGGCAGTCCACGTGGCACCCCTTTACACTTACCTGCTCCCTGCTGACGAGAGGCAACTACCTCGAAACACGTGTCCAGCGATGGCTAATGCAACACATACTTTTTTACACACACTGTGGCATAGGCGTACTCGCCGTCGCCACTACATTGACCACAGTTCCTTGGGGCAACTCGCTGGTGTGACGAGCAGTGTGCGGCCAATTGAACTTGATATATTACGGCTCCCTTGAGCCACCGGGCTGACGAGTCCTGGATCAGCACCTGCGCACCATGAGAGGTACTCTACCTGTTTTTAATTTTTGGCAGTCCTCGCGGCACCCCTTTACACTTACCTGCTCCCTGCTGACCAGAGGCAACTACCTCGAAACACGTGTCCAGGGATGGCTAATGCAACACATACTTTTTTACACACACTGTGGCATAGGCGTACTCGCCGCCGCCACTACATTGACCACAGTTCCTTGAGGCAACTTGCTGGTGTGACGAGCAGTGTGTGGCCAATTGAACTTGATATATTACGGCTCCCTTGAGCCACCGGGCTGACGAGTCCTTGATCAGCACCTGCACGCCATGAGAGGTACTCTACCTGTTTTTAATTTTTGGCAGTCCACGCGGCACCCCTTTACACTTACCTGCTCCCTGCTGACGAGAGGCAACTACCTCGAAACACGTGTCCAGGGATGGCTAATGCAACACATACTTTTTTACACACACTGTGGCATAGGCGTACTCGCCGTCGCCACTACATTGACCACACTTCCTTGGGGCAACTTGCTGGTGTGACGAGCAGTGTGCGGCCAATTGAACTTGATATATTACGGCTCCCTTGAGCCACCGGGCTGACGAGTCCTGGATCAGCACCTGCGCGCCATGAGAGGTACTCTACCTGTTTTGAATTTTTGGCAGTCCACGCGGCACCCCTTTACACATACCTGCTCCCTGCTGACGAGAGGCAACTACCTCGAAACACGTGTCCAGGGATGGCTAATGCAACACATACTTTTTTACACACACTGTGGCATAGGCGTACTCGCCGTCGCCACTACATTGACCACAGTTCCTTGGGGCAACTTGCTGGTGTGACGAGCAGGGTGCGGCCAATTGAACTTGATATATTATGGCTCCCTTGAGCCACGGGGCTGACGAGTCCTGGATCAGCACCTGCGCACCATGAGAGGTACTCTACCTGTTTTTAATTTTTGGCAGTCCACGCGGCACCCCTTTACACTTACCTGCTCCCTGCTGACGAGTGGCAACTACCTCGAAACACGTGTCCAGGGATGGCTAATGCAACAAATACTTTTTTACACACACTGTGGCATAGGCGTACTCGCCGTCGCCACTACATTGACCACAGTTCCTTGGGGCAACTTGCTGGTGTGTCGAGCAGTGTGCGGCCAATTGAACTTGATACATTACGGCTCCCTTGAGCCATCGGGCTGACGAGTCCTGGATCAGCACCTGCGCGCCATGAGAGGTACTCTACCTGTTTTTAATTTTTGGCAGTCCACGCGGCACCCCTTTACACTTACCTGCTCCCTGCTGACGAGAGGCAACTACCTCGAAACACGTGTCCAGGGATGGCTAATGCAACACATACTTTTTTACACACACTGTGGCATAGGCGTACTCGCCATCGCCACTACATTGACCACACTTCCTTGGGGCAACTTGCTGGTGTGACGAGCAGTGTGTGGCCAATTGAACTTGATATATTACGGCTCCCTTGAGCCACCGGGCTGACGAGTCCTGGATCAGCACCTGCACGCCATGAGAGGTACTCTACCTGTTTTTAATTTTTGGCAGTCCACGCGGCACCCCTTTACACTTACCTGCTCCCTGCTGACGAGAGGCAACTACCTCGAAACACGTGTCCAGGGATGGCTAATGCAACACATACTTTTTTACACACACTGTGGCATAGGCGTACTCGCCGTCGCCACTACATTGACCACACGTCCTTGGGGCAACTTGCTGGTGTGACGAGCAGTGTGCGGCCAATTGAACTTGATATATTACGGCTCCCTTGAGCCACCGGGCTGACGAGTCCTGGATCACCACCTGCGCGCCATGAGAGGTACTCTACCTGTTTTTAATTTTTGGCAGTCCACGCGGCACCCCTTTACACTTACCTGCTCCCTGCTGACGAGAGGCAACTACCTCGAAACACGTGTCCAGGGATGGCTAATGCAACTCATACTTTTTTACACACACTGTGGCATAGGCGTACTCGCCGTCGCCACTACATTGACCACAGTTCCTTGGGGCAACTTGCTGGTGTGACGAGCAGTGTGCGGCCAATTGAACTTGATATATTACGGCTCCCTTGAGCCACCGAGCTGACGAGTCCTGGATCAGCACCTGCACGCCATGAGAGGTACTCTACCTGTTTTTAATTTTTGGCAGTCCACGCGGCACCCCTTTACACTTACCTGCTCCCTGCTGACGAGAGGCAACTACCTCGGAACACGTGTCCAGGGATGGCTAATGCAACACATACTTTTTTACACACACTGTGGCATAGGCGTACTCGCCGTCGCCACTACATTGACCACAGTTCCTTGGGGCAACTTGCTGGTGTGACGAGCAGTGTGCGGCCAATTGAACTTAATACATTACGGCTCCCTTGAGCCACCGGGCTGACGAGTCCTGGATCAGCACCTGCGCGCCATGAGAGGTACTCTACCTGTTTTTAATTTTTGGCAGTCCACGCGGCACCCCTTTACACTTACCTGCTCCCTGCTGACGAGAGGCAACTACCTCGAAACACGTGTCCAGGGATGGCTAATGCAACACATACTTTTTTACACACACTGTGGCATAGGCGTACTCGCCGTCGCCACTACATTGACCACAGTTCCTTGGGGCAACTTGCTGGTGTGACGAGCAGTGTGCGGCCAATTGAACTTGATATATTACGGCTCCCTTGAGACACCGGGCTGACGAGTCCTGGATCAGCACCTGCGCGCCATGAGAGGTACTCTACCTGTTTTTAATTTTTGGCAGTCCACGCGGCACCCCTTTACACTTACCTGCTCCCTGCTGACGAGAGGCAACTACCTCGAAACACGTGTCCAGCGATGGCTAATGCAACACATACTTTTTTACACACACTGTGGCATAGGCGTACTCGCCGTCGCCACTACATTGACCACAGTTCCTTGGGGCAACTCGCTGGTGTGACGAGCAGTGTGCGGCCAATTGAACTTGATATATTACGGCTACCTTGAGCCACCGGGCTGACGAGTCCTGGATCAGCACCTGCGCACCATGAGAGGTACTCTACCTGTTTTTAATTTTTGGCAGTCCACGCGGCACCCCTTTACACTTACCTGCTCCCTGCTGACCAGAGGCAACTACCTCGAAACACGTGTCCAGGGATGGCTAATGCAACACATACTTTTTTACACACACTGTGGCATAGGCGTACTCGCCGTCGCCACTACATTGACCACAGTTCCTTGGGGCAACTTGCTGGTGTGACGAGCAGTGTGCGGCCAATTGAACTTGATACATTACGGCTCCCTTGAGCCACCGGGCTGACGAGTCCTGGATCAGCACCTGCGCGCCATGAGAGGTACTCTACCTGTTTTGAATTTTTGGCAGTCCACGCGGCACCCCTTTACACTTACCTGCTCCCTGCTGACGAGTGGCAACTACCTCGAAACACGTGTCCAGGGATGGCTAATGCAACACATACTTTTTTACACACACTGTGGCATAGGCGTACTCGCCGTCGCCACTACATTGACCACACTTCCTTGGGGCAACTTGCTGGTGTGACGAGCAGTGTGCGGCCAATTGAACTTGATATATTACGGCTCCCTTGAGCCACCGGGCTGACGAGTCCTGGATCAGCACCTGCGCGCCATGAGAGGTACTCTACCTGTTTTTAATTTTTGGCAGTCCACGTGGCACCCCTTTACACTTACCTGCTCCCTGCTGACGAGAGGCAACTACCTCGAAACACGTGTCCAGCGATGGCTAATGCAACACATACTTTTTTACACACACTGTGGCATAGGCGTACTCGCCGTCGCCACTACATTGACCACAGTTCCTTGGGGCAACTCGCTGGTGTGACGAGCAGTGTGCGGCCAATTGAACTTGATATATTACGGCTCCCTTGAGCCACCGGGCTGACGAGTCCTGGATCAGCACCTGCGCACCATGAGAGGTACTCTACCTGTTTTTAATTTTTGGCAGTCCACGCGGCACCCCTTTACACTTACCTGCTCCCTGCTGACCAGAGGCAACTACCTCGAAACACGTGTCCAGGGATGGCTAATGCAACACATACTTTTTTACACACACTGTGGCATAGGCGTACTCGCCGCCGCCACTACATTGACCACAGTTCCTTGGGGCAACTTGCTGGTGTGACGAGCAGTGTGTGGCCAATTGAACTTGATATATTACGGCTGCCTTGAGCCACCGGGCTGACGAGTCCTGGATCAGCACCTGCACGCCATGAGAGGTACTCTACCTGTTTTTAATTTTTGGCAGTCCACGCGGCACCCCTTTACACTTACCTGCTCCCTGCTGACGAGAGGCAACTACCTCGAAACACGTGTCCAGGGATGGCTAATGCAACACATACTTTTTTACACACACTGTGGCATAGGCGTACTCGCCGTCGCCACTACATTGACCACACTTCCTTGGGGCAACTTTCTGGTGTGACGAGCAGTGTGCGGCCAATTGAACTTGATATATTACGGCTCCCTTGAGCCACCGGGCTGACGAGTCCTGGATCAGCACCTGCGCGCCATGAGAGGTACTCTACCTGTTTTGAATTTTTGGCAGTCCACGCGGCACCCCTTTACACTTACCTGCTCCCTGCTGACGAGAGGCAACTACCTCGAAACATGTGTCCAGGGATGGCTAATGCAACACATACTTTTTTACACACACTGTGGCATAGGCGTACTCGCCGTCGCCACTACATTGACCACAGTTCCTTGGGGCAACTTGCTGGTGTGACGAGCAGGGTGCGGCCAATTGAACTTGATATATTATGGCTCCCTTGAGCCACCGGGCTGACGAGTCCTGGATCAGCACCTGCGCACCATGAGAGGAACTCTACCTGTTTTTAATTTTTGGCAGTCCACGCGGCACCCCTTTACACTTACCTGCTCCCTGCTGACGAGTGGCAACTACCTCGAAACACGTGTCCAGGGATGGCTAATGCAACAAATACTTTTTTACACACACTGTGGCATAGGCGTACTCGCCGTCGCCACTACATTGACCACACTTCCTTGGGGCAACTTGCTGGTGTGACGAGCAGTGTGCAGCCAATTGAACTTGATATATTACGGCTCCCTTGAGCCACCGGGCTGACGAGTCCTGGATCAGCACCTGCGCGCCATGAGAGGTACTCTACCTGTTTTGAATTTTTGGCAGTCCACGCGGCACCCCTTTACACTTACCTGCTCCCTGCTGACGAGAGGCAACTACCTCGAAACACGTGTCCAGCGATGTCTAATGCAACACATACTTTTTTACACACACTGTGGCATAGGCGTACTCGCCGTCGCCACTACATTGACCACAGTTCCTTGGGGCAACTCGCTGGTGTGACGAGCAGTGTGCGGCCAATTGAACTTGATATATTACGGCTCCCTTGAGCCACCGGGCTGACGAGTCCTGGATCAGCACCTGCGCACCATGAGAGGTACTCTACCTGTTTTTAATTTTTGGCAGTCCACGCGGCACCCCTTTACACTTACCTGCTCCCTGCTGACCAGAGGCAACTACCTCGAAACACGTGTCCAGGGATGGCTAATGCAACACATACTTTTTTACACACACTGTGGCATAGGCGTACTCGCCGTCGCCACTACATTGACCACACTTCCTTGGGGCAACTTGCTGGTGTGACGAGCAGTGTGCGGCCAATTGAACTTGATATATTACGGCTCCCTTGAGCCACCGGGCTGACGAGTCCTGGATCAGCACCTGCGCGCCATGAGAGGTACTCTACCTGTTTTGAATTTTTGGCAGTCCACGCGGCACCCCTTTACACTTACCTGCTCCCTGCTGACGAGAGGCAACTACCTCGAAACACGTGTCCAGCGATGTCTAATGCAACACATACTTTTTTACACACACTGTGGCATAGGCGTACTCGCCGTCGCCACTACATTGACCACAGTTCCTTGGGGCAACTCGCTGGTGTGACGAGCAGTGTGCGGCCAATTGAACTTGATATATTACGGCTCCCTTGAGCCACCGGGCTGACGAGTCCTGGATCAGCACCTGCGCACCATGAGAGGTACTCTACCTGTTTTTAATTTTTGGCAGTCCACGCGGCACCCCTTTACACTTACCTGCTCCCTGCTGACCAGAGGCAACTACCTCGAAACACGTGTCCAGGGATGGCTAATGCAACACATACTTTTTTACACACACTGTGGCATAGGCGTACTCGCCGTCGCCACTACATTGACCACAGTTCCTTGGGGCAACTTGCTGGTGTGACGAGCAGTGTGTGGCCAATTGAACTTGATATATTACGGCTCCCTTGAGCCACCGGGCTGACGAGTCCTGGATCAGCACCTGCACACCATGAGAGGTACTCTACCTGTTTTTAATTTTTGGCAGTCCACGCAGCACCCCTTTACACTTACCTGCTACCTGCTGACGAGAGGCAACTACCTCGAAACACGTGTCCAGGGATGGCTAATGCAACACATACTTTTTCACACACACTGTGGCATAGGCGTACTCGCCGTCGCCACTACATTGACCACACTTCCTTGGGGCAACTTGCTGGTGTGACGAGCAGTGTGCGGCCAATTGAACTTAATACATTACGGCTCCCTTGAGCCACCGGGCTGACGAGTCCTGGATCAGCACCTGCGCGCCATGAGAGGTACTCTACCTGTTTTTAATTTTTGGCAGTCCACGCGGCACCCCTTTACACTTACCTGCTCCCTGCTGACGAGAGGCAACTACCTCGAAACACGTGTCCAGGGATGGCTAATGCAACACATACTTTTTTACACACACTGTGGCATAGGCGTACTCGCCGTCGCCACTACATTGACCACAGTTCCTTGGGGCAACTTGCTGGTGTGACGAGCAGTGTGCGGCCATTTGAACTTGATATATTACGGCTCCCTTGAGCCACCGGGCTGACGAGTCCTGGATCAGCACCTGCGCGCCATGAGAGGTACTCTACCTGTTTTTAATTTTTGGCAGTCCACGCGGCACCCCTTTACACTTACCTGCTCCCTGCTGACGAGAGGCAACTACCTCGAAACACGTGTCCAGCGATGGCTAATGCAACACATACTTTTTTACACACACTGTGGCATAGGCGTACTCGCCGTCGCCACTACATTGACCACAGTTCCTTGGGGCAACTCGCTGGTGTGACGAGCAGTGCGCGGCCAATTGAACTTGATATATTACGGCTCCCTTGAGCCACCGGGCTGACGAGTCCTGGATCAGCACCTGCGCACCATGAGAGGTACTCTACCTGTTTTTAATTTTTGGCAGTCCACGCGGCACCCCTTTACACTTACCTGCTCCCTGCTGACCAGAGGCAACTACCTCGAAACACGTGTACAGGGATGGCTAATGCAACACATACTTTTTTACACACACTGTGGCATAGGCGTACTCGCCGTCGCCACTACATTGACCACAGTTCCTTGGGGCAACTTGCTGGTGTGTCGAGCAGTGTGCGGCCAATTGAACTTGATACATTACGGCTCCCTTGAGCCACCGGGCTGACGAGTCCTGGATCAGCACCTGCGCGCCATGAGAGGTACTCTACCTGTTTTTAATTTTTGGCAGTCCACGCGGCACCCCTTTACACTTACCTGCTCCCTGCTGACGAGAGGCAACTACCTCGAAACACGTGTCCAGGGATGGCTAATGCAACACATACTTTTTTACACACACTGTGGCATAGGCGTACTCGCCGTCGCCACTACATTGACCACAGTTCCTTGGGGCAACTTGCTGGTGTGACGAGCAGTGTGTGGCCAATTGAACTTGATATATTACGGCTCCCTTGAGCCACCGGGCTGACGAGTCCTGGATCAGCACCTGCACGCCATGAGAGGTACTCTACCTGTTTTTAATTTTTGGCAGTCCACGCGGCACCCCTTTACACTTACCTGCTCCCTGCTGACGAGAGGCAACTACCTCGAAACACGTGTCCAGGGATGGCTAATGCAACACATACTTTTTTACACACACTGTGGCATAGGCGTACTCGCCGTCGCCACTACATTGACCACACTTCCTTGGGGCAACTTGCTGGTGTGACGAGCAGTGTGCGGCCAATTGAACTTGATATAGTACGGCTCCCTTGAGCCACCGGGCTGACGAGTCCTGGATCACCACCTGCGCGCCATGAGAGGTACTCTACCTGTTTTTAATTTTTGGCAGTCCACGCGGCACCCCTTTACACTTACCTGCTCCCTGCTGACGAGAGGCAACTACCTCGAAACACGTGTCCAGGGATGGCTAATGCAACTCATACTTTTTTACACACACTGTGGCATAGGCGTACTCGCCGTCGCCACTACATTGACCACAGTTCCTTGGGGCAACTTGCTGGTGTGACGAGCAGTGTGCGGCCAATTGAACTTGATATATTACGGCTCCCTTGAGCCACCGAGCTGACGAGTCCTGGATCAGCACCTGCACGCCATGAGAGGTACTCTACCTGTTTTTAATTTTTGGCAGTCCACACGGCACCCCTTTACACTTACCTGCTCCCTGCTGACGAGAGGCAACTACCTCGGAACACGTGTCCAGGGATGGCTAATGCAACACATACTTTTTTACACACACTGTGGCATAGGCGAACTCGCCGTCGCCACTACATTGACCACAGTTCCTTGGGGCAACTTGCTGGTGTGACGAGCAGTGTGCGGCCAATTGAACTTAATACATTACGGCTCCCTTGAGCCACCGGGCTGACGAGTCCTGGATCAGCACCTGCGCGCCATGAGAGGTACTCTACCTGTTTTTAATTTTTGGCAGTCCACGCGGCACCCCTTTACACTTACCTGCTCCCTGCTGACGAGAGGCAACTACCTCGAAACACGTGTCCAGGGATGGCTAATGCAACACATACTTTTTTACACACACTGTGGCATAGGCGTACTCGCCGTCGCCACTACATTGACCACAGTTCCTTGGGGCAACTTGCTGGTGTGACGAGCATTGTGCGGCCAATTGAACTTGATATATTACGGCTCCCTTGAGCCACCGGGCTGACGAGTCCTGGATCAGCACCTGCGCGCCATGAGAGGTACTCTACCTGTTTTTAATTTTTGGCAGTCCACGCGGCACCCCTTTACACTTACCTGCTCCCTGCTGACGAGAGGCAACTACCTCGAAACACGTGTCCAGCGATGGCTAATGCAACACATACTTTTTTACACATACTGTGGCATAGGCGTACTCGCCGTCGCCACTACATTGACCACAGTTCCTTGGGGCAACTCGCTGGTGTGACGAGCAGTGTGCGGCCAATTGAACTTGATATATTACGGCTACCTTGAGCCACCGGGCTGACGAGTCCTGGATCAGCACCTGCGCACCATGAGAGGTACTCTACCTGTTTTTAATTTTTGGCAGTCCACGCGGCACCCCTTTACACTTACCTGCTCCCTGCTGACCAGAGGCAACTACCTCGAAACACGTGTCCAGGGATGGCTAATGCAACACATACTTTTTTACACACACTGTGGCATAGGCGTACTCGCCGTCGCCACTACATTGACCACAGTTCCTTGGGGCAACTTGCTGGTGTGACGAGCAGTGTGCGGCCAATTGAACTTGATACATTACGGCTCCCTTGAGCCACCGGGCTGACGAGTCCTGGATCAGCACCTGCGCGCCATGAGAGGTACTCTACCTGTTTTGAATTTTTGGCAGTCCACGCGGCACCCCTTTACACTTACCTGCTCCCTGCTGACGAGTGGCAACTACCTCGAAACACGTGTCCAGGGATGGCTAATGCAACACATACTTTTTTACACACACTGTGGCATAGGCGTACTCGCCGTCGCCACTACATTGACCACACTTCCTTGGGGCAACTTGCTGGTGTGACGAGCAGTGTGCGGCCAATTGAACTTGATATATTACGGCTCCCTTGAGCCACCGGGCTGACGAGTCCTGGATCAGCACCTGCGCGCCATGAGAGGTACTCTACCTGTTTTTAATTTTTGGCAGTCCACGTGGCACCCCTTTACACTTACCTGCTCCCTGCTGACGAGAGGCAACTACCTCGAAACACGTGTCCAGCGATGGCTAATGCAACACATACTTTTTTACACACACTGTGGCATAGGCGTACTCGCCGTCGCCATTACATTGACCACAGTTCCTTGGGGCAACTCGCTGGTGTGACGAGCAGTGTGCGGCCAATTGAACTTGATATATTACGGCTCCCTTGAGCCACCGGGCTGACGAGTCCTGGATCAGCACCTGCGCACCATGAGAGGTACTCTACCTGTTTTTAATTTTTGGCAGTCCTCGCGGCACCCCTTTACACTTACCTGCTCCCTGCTGACCAGAGGCAACTACCTCGAAACACGTGTCCAGGGATGGCTAATGCAACACATACTTTTTTACACACACTGTGGCATAGGCGTACTCACCGCCGCCACTACATTGACCACAGTTCCTTGGGGCAACTTGCTGGTGTGACGAGCAGTGTGTGGCCAATTGAACTTGATATATTACGGCTCCCTTGAGCCACCGGGCTGACGAGTCCTTGATCAGCACCTGCACGCCATGAGAGGTACTCTACCTGTTTTTAATTTTTTGCAGTCCACGCGGCACCCCTTTACACTTACCTGCTCCCTGCTGACGAGAGGCAACTACCTCGAAACACGTGTCCAGCGATGGCTAATGCAACACATACTTTTTTACACACACTGTGGCATAGGCGTACTCGCCGTCGCCACTACATTGACCACACTTCCTTGGGACAACTTGCTGGTGTGACGAGCAGTGTGCGGCCAATTGAACTTGATATATTACGGCTCCCTTGAGCCACCGGGCTGACGAGTCCTGGATCAGCACCTGCGCGCCATGAGAGGTACTCTACCTGTTTTGAATTTTTGGCAGTCCACGCGGCACCCCTTTACACATACCTGCTCCCTGCTGACGAGAGGCAACTACCTCGAAACACGTGTCCAGGGATGGCTAATGCAACACATACTTTTTTACACACACTGTGGCATAGGCGTACTCGCCGTCGCCACTACATTGACCACAGTTCCTTGGGGCAACTTGCTGGTGTGACGAGCAGGGTGCGGCCAATTGAACTTGATATATTATGGCTCCCTTGAGCCACGGGGCTGACGAGTCCTGGATCAGCACCTGCGCACCATGAGAAGTACTCTCCCTGTTTTTAATTTTTGGCAGTCCACGCGGCACCCCTTTACACTTACCTGCTCCCTGCTGACGAGTGGCAACTACCTCGAAACACGTGTCCAGGGATGGCTAATGCAACAAATACTTTTTTACACACACTGTGGCATAGGCGTACTCGCCGTCGCCACTACATTGACCACACTCCCTTGGGGCAACTTGCTGGTGTGACGAGCAGTGTGCGGCCAATTGAACTTGATATATTACGGCTCCCTTGAGCCACCGGGCTGACGAGTCCTGGATCAGCACCTGCGCGCCATGAGAGGTACTCTACCTGTTTTGAATTTTTGGCAGTCCACGCGGCACCCCTTTACACTTACCTGCTCCCTGCTGACGAGAGGCAACTACCTCGAAACACGTGTCCAGCGATGTCTAATGCAACACATACTTTTTTACACACACTGTGGCATAGGCGTACTCGCCGTCGCCACTACATTGACCACAGTTCCTTGGGGCAACTCGCTGGTGTGACGAGAAGTGTGCGACAAATTGACCTTGATATATTACGGCTCCCTTGAGCCACCGGGCTGACGAGTCCTGGATCAGCACCTGCGCACCATGAGAGGTACTCTACCTGTTTTTAATTTTTGGCAGTCCACGCGGCACCCCTTTACACTTACCTGCTCCCTGCTGACCAGAGGCAACTACCTCGAAACACGTGTCCAGGGATGGCTAATGCAACACATACTTTTTTACACACACTGTGGCATAGGCGTACTCGCCGTCGCCACTACATTGACCACAGTTCCTTGGGGCAACTTGCTGGTGTGAAGAGCAGTGTGTGGCCAATTGAACTTGATATATTACGGCTCCCTTGAGCCACCGGGCTGACGAGTCCTGGATCAGCACCTGCACGCCATGAGAGGTACTCTACCTGTTTTTAATTTTTGGCAGTCCACGCGGCACCCCTTTACACTTACCTGCTCCCTGCTGACGAGAGGCAACTACCTCGAAACACGTGTCCAGGGATGGCTAATGCAACACATACTTTTTTACACACACTGTGGCATAGGCGTACTCGCCGTCGCCACTACATTGACCACACTTCCTTGGGGCAACTTGCTGGTGTGACGAGCAGTGTGCGGCCAATTGAACTTGATATATTACGGCTCCCTTGAGCCACCGGGCTGACGAGTCCTGGATCAGCACCTGCGCGCCATGAGAGGTACTCTACCTGTTTTGAATTTTTGGCAGTCCACGCGGCACCCCTTTACACTTACCTGCTCCCTGCTGACGAGAGGCAACTACCTCGGAACACGTGTCCAGGGATGGCTAATGCAACACATACTTTTTTACACACACTGTGGCATAGGCGTACTCGCCGTCGCCACTACATTGACCACAGTTCCTTGGGGCAACTTGCTGGTGTGACGAGCAGTGTGCGGCCAATTGAACTTAATACATTACGGCTCCCTTGAGCCACCGGGCTGACGAGTCCTGGATCAGCACCTGCGCGCCATGAGAGGTACTCTACCTGTTTTTAATTTTTGGCAGTCCACGCGGCACCCCTTTACACTTACCTGCTCCCTGCTGACGAGAGGCAACTACCTCGAAACACGTGTCCAGGGATGGCTAATGCAACACATACTTTTTTACACACACTGTGGCATAGGCGTACTCGCCGTCGCCACTACATTGACCACACTTCCTTGGGGCAACTTGCTGGTGTGACGAGCAGTGTGCGGCCAATTGAACTTTATATATTACGGCTCCCTTGAGCCAGCGGGCTGACGAGTCCTGGATCAGCACCTGCGCGCCATTAGAGGTACTCTACCTGTTTTTAATTTTTGGCAGTCCACGCGGCACCCCTTTACACTTACATGCTCCCTGCTGACGAGAGGCAACTACCTCGAAACACGTGTCCAGGGATGGCTAATGCAACACATACTTTTTTACACACACTGTGGCATAGGCGTACTCGCCGTCGCCACTACATTGACCACAGTTCCTTGGGGCAACTTGCTGGTGTGACGAGCAGTGTGCGGCCAATTGAACTTGATATATTACGGCTCCCTTGAGCCACCGGGCTGACGAGTCCTGGATCAGCACCTGCGCGCCAAGAGAGGTACTCTACCTGTTTTTAATTTTTGGCAGTCCACGCGGCACCCCTTTACACTTACCTGCTCCCTGCTGACGAGAGGCAACTACCTCGAAACACATGTCCAGGGATGGCTAATGCAACACATACTTTTTTACACACACTGTGGCATAGGCGTACTCGCCGTCGCCACTGCATTGACCACAGTTCCTTGGGGCAACTTGCTGGTGTGACGAGCAGTGTGCGGCCAATTGAACTTGATATATTACGGCTCCCTTGAGCCACCGGGCTGACGAGTCCTGGATCAGCACCTGCGCGCCATGAGAGGTACTCTACCTGTTTTTAATTTTTGGCAGTCCACGCGGCACCCCTTTACACTTACCTGCTCCCTGCTGACGAGAGGCAACTACCTCGAAACACGTGTCCAGGGATGGCTAATGCAACACATACTTTTTTACACACACTGTGGCATAGGCGTACTCGCCGTCGCCACTACATTGACCACAGTTCTTAGGGGCAACTTGCTGGTGTGACGAGCAGTGTGCTGCCAATTGAACTTTATATATTACGGCTCCCTTGAGCCACCGGGCTGACGAGTCCTGGATCAGCACCTGCGCGCCATGAGAGGTACTCTACCTGTTTCTAATTTTTGGCAGTCCACGCGGCACCCCTTTACACTTACCTGCTCCCTGCTGACGAGAGGCAACTACCTCGAAACACGTGTCCAGGGATGGCTAATGCAACTCATACTTTTTTACACACACTGTGGCATAGGCATACTCGCCGTCGCCACTACATTGACCACAGTTCCTTGGGGCAACTTGCTGGTGTGACGAGCAGTGTGCGGCCAATTGAACTTGATATATTACGGCTCCCTTGAGCCAACGAGCTGACGAGTCCTGGATCAGCACCTGCGCGCCATGAGAGGTACTCTACCTGTTTTTAATTTTTGGCAGTCCACGCGGCACCCCTTTACACTTACCTGCTCCCTGCTGACGAGAGGCAACTACCTCGAAACACGTGTCCAGGGATGGCTAATGCAACACATACTTTTTTACACACACTGTGGCATAGGCGTACTCGCCGTCGCCACTACATTGACCACAGTTCCTTGGGGCAACTTGCTGGTGTGACGAGCAGTGTGCGGCCAATTGAACTTGATATATTACGGCTCCCTTGAGCCACCGGGCTGACGAGTCCTGGATCAGCACCTGCGCGCCATGAGAGGTACTCTACCTGTTTTTAATTTTTGGCAGTCCACGCGGCACCCCTTTACACTTACCTGCTCCCTGCTGACGAGAGGCAACTACCTCGAAACACGTGTCCAGCGATGGCTAATGCAACACATACTTTTTTACACACACTGTGGCATAGGCGTACTCGCCGTCGCCACTACATTGACCACAGTTCCTTGGGGCAACTCGCTGGTGTGACGAGCAGTGTGCGGCCAATTGAACTTGATATATTACGGCTCCCTTGAGCCACCAGGCTGACGAGTCCTGGATCAGCACCTGCGCACCATGAGAGGTACTCTACCTGTTTTTAATTTTTGGCAGTCCACGCGGCACCCCTTTACACTTACCTGCTCCCTGCTGACCAGAGGCAACTACCTCGAAACACGTGTCCAGGGATGGCTAATGCAACACATACTTTTTTACACACACTGTGGCATAGGCGTACTCGCCGTCGCCACCACATTGACCACAGTTCCTTGGGGCAACTTGCTGGTGTGACGAGCAGTGTGCGGCCAATTGAACTTGATATATTACGGCTCCCTTCAGCCACCGGGCTGACGAGTCCTGGATCAGCACCTGCGCGCCATGAGAGGTACTCTACCTGTTTTGAATTTTTGGCAGTCCACGCGGCACCCCTTTACACTTACCTGATCCCTGCTGACGAGAGGCAACTACCTCGAAACACGTGTCCAGGGATGGCTAATGCAACACATACTTTTTTACACACACTGTGGCATAGGCGTACTCGCCGTCGCCACTACATTGACCACAGTTCCTTGGGGCAACTTGCTGGTGTGACGAGCAGTGTGCGGCCAATTGAACTTGATATATTACGGCTCCCTTGAGCCACCGGGCTGACGAGTCCTGGATCAGCACCTGCGCGCCAAGAGAGGTACTCTACCTGTTTTTAATTTTTGGCAGTCCACGCGGCACCCCTTTACACTTACCTGCTCCCTGCTGACGAGAGGCAACTACCTCGAAACACATGTCCAGGGATGGCTAATGCAACACATACTTTTTTACACACACTGTGGCATAGGCGTACTCGCCGTCGCCACTGCATTGACCACAGTTCCTTGGGGCAACTTGCTGGTGTGACGAGCAGTGTGCGGCCAATTGAACTTGATATATTACGGCTCCCTTGAGCCACCGGGCTGACGAGTCCTGGATCAGCACCTGCGCGCCATGAGAGGTACTCTACCTGTTTTTAATTTTTGGCAGTCCACGCGGCACCCCTTTACACTTACCTGCTCCCTGCTGACGAGAGGCAACTACCTCGAAACACGTGTCCAGGGATGGCTAATGCAACACATACTTTTTTACACACACTGTGGCATAGGCGTACTCGCCGTCGCCACTACATTGACCACAGTTCTTAGGGGCAACTTGCTGGTGTGACGAGCAGTGTGCTGCCAATTGAACTTTATATATTACGGCTCCCTTGAGCCACCGGGCTGACGAGTCCTGGATCAGCACCTGCGCGCCATGAGAGGTACTCTACCTGTTTCTAATTTTTGGCAGTCCACGCGGCACCCCTTTACACTTACCTGCTCCCTGCTGACGAGAGGCAACTACCTCGAAACACGTGTCCAGGGATGGCTAATGCAACTCATACTTTTTTACACACACTGTGGCATAGGCATACTCGCCGTCGCCACTACATTGACCACAGTTCCTTGGGGCAACTTGCTGGTGTGACGAGCAGTGTGCGGCCAATTGAACTTGATATATTACGGCTCCCTTGAGCCAACGAGCTGACGAGTCCTGGATCAGCACCTGCGCGCCATGAGAGGTACTCTACCTGTTTTTAATTTTTGGCAGTCCACGCGGCACCCCTTTACACTTACCTGCTCCCTGCTGACGAGAGGCAACTACCTCGAAACACGTGTCCAGGGATGGCTAATGCAACACATACTTTTTTACACACACTGTGGCATAGGCGTACTCGCCGTCGCCACTACATTGACCACAGTTCCTTGGGGCAACTTGCTGGTGTGACGAGCAGTGTGCGGCCAATTGAACTTGATATATTACGGCTCCCTTGAGCCACCGGGCTGACGAGTCCTGGATCAGCACCTGCGCGCCATGAGAGGTACTCTACCTGTTTTTAATTTTTGGCAGTCCACGCGGCACCCCTTTACACTTACCTGCTCCCTGCTGACGAGAGGCAACTACCTCGAAACACGTGTCCAGCGATGGCTAATGCAACACATACTTTTTTACACACACTGTGGCATAGGCGTACTCGCCGTCGCCACTACATTGACCACAGTTCCTTGGGGCAACTCGCTGGTGTGACGAGCAGTGTGCGGCCAATTGAACTTGATATATTACGGCTCCCTTGAGCCACCAGGCTGACGAGTCCTGGATCAGCACCTGCGCACCATGAGAGGTACTCTACCTGTTTTTAATTTTTGGCAGTCCACGCGGCACCCCTTTACACTTACCTGCTCCCTGCTGACCAGAGGCAACTACCTCGAAACACGTGTCCAGGGATGGCTAATGCAACACATACTTTTTTACACACACTGTGGCATAGGCGTACTCGCCGTCGCCACCACATTGACCACAGTTCCTTGGGGCAACTTGCTGGTGTGACGAGCAGTGTGCGGCCAATTGAACTTGATATATTACGGCTCCCTTCAGCCACCGGGCTGACGAGTCCTGGATCAGCACCTGCGCGCCATGAGAGGTACTCTACCTGTTTTTAATTTTTGGCAGTCCACGCGGCACCCCTTTACACTTACCTGCTCCCTGCTGACGAGAGACAACTACCTCGAAACACGTGTCCAGGGATGGCTAATGCAACACATACTTTTTTACACACACTGTGGCATAGGCGTACTCGCCGTCGCCACTACATTGACCACAGTTCCTTGGGGCAACTTGCTGGTGTGACGAGCAGTGTGTGGCCAATTGAACTTGATATATTACGGCTCCCTTGAGCCACCGGTCTGACGAGTCCTGGATCAGCACCGGCACGCCATGAGAGGTACTCTACCTGTTTTTAATTTTTGGCAGTCCACGCGGCACCCCTTTACACTTCTCTGCTCCCTGCTGACGAGAGGCAACTACCTCGAAACACGTGTCCAGGGATGGCTAATGCAACACATACTTTTTTACACACACTGTGGAACAGGCGTACTCGCCGTCGCCACTACATTGACCACACTTCCTTGGGGCAACTTGCTGGTGTGACGAGCAGTGTGCGGCCAATTGAACTTGATATATTACGGCTCCCTTGAGCCACCGGGCTGACGAGTCCTGGATCAGCACCTGCGCGCCATGAGAGGTACTCTACCTGTTTTGAATTTTTGGCAGTCCACGCGGCACCCCTTTACACTTACCTGATCCCTGCTGACGAGAGGCAACTACCTCGAAACACGTGTCCAGGGATGGCTAATGCAACACATACTTTTTTACACACACTGTGGCATAGGCGTACTCGCCGTCGCCACTACATTGACCACAGTTCCTTGGGGCAACTTGCTGGTGTGACGAGCAGTGTGCGGCCAATTGAACTTGATATATTACGGCTCCCTTGAGCCACCGAGCTGACGAGTCCTGGATCAGCACCTGCGCGCCATGAGAGGTACTCTACCTGTTTTTAATTTTTGGCAGTCCACGCGGCACCCCTTTACACTTACCTGCTCCCTGCTGACGAGAGGCAACTACCTCGAAACACGTGTCCAGGGATGGCTAATGCAACACATACTTTTTTACACACACTGTGGCATAGGTGTACTCGCCGTCGCCACTACATTGACCACAGTTCCTTGGGGCAACTTGCTGGTGTGACGAGCAGTGTGTGGCCAATTGAACTTGATATATTACGGCTCCCTTGAGCCACCGGGCTGACGAGTCCTGGATCAGCACCTGCACGCCATGAGAGGTACTCTACCTGTTTTTAATTTTTGGCAGTCCACGCGGCACCCCTTTACACTTACCTGCTCCCTGCTGACGAGAGGCAACTACCTCGAAACACGTGTCCAGGGATGGCTAATGCAACACATACTTTTTTACACACACTGTGGCATAGGCGTACTCGCCGTCGCCACTACATTGACCACACTTCCTTGGGGCAACTTGCTGGTGTGACGAGCAGTGTGCGGCCAATTGAACTTGATATATTACGGCTCCCTTGAGCCACCGGGCTGACGAGTCCTGGATCAGCACCTGCGCGCCATGAGAGGTACTCTACCTGTTTTGAATTTTTGGCAGTCCACGCGGCACCCCTTTACACTTACCTGCTCCCTGCTGACGAGAGGCAACTACCTCGAAACACGTGTCCAGGGATTGCTAATGCAACACATACTTTTTTACACACACTGTGGCATAGGCGTACTCGCCGTCGCCACTACATTGACCACAGTTCCTTGGGGCAACTTGCTGGTGTGACGAGCAGTGTGCGGCCAATTGAACTTGATATATTACGGCTCCCTTGAGCCACCGGGCTGACGAGTCCTGGATCAGCACCTGCGCGCCATGAGAGGTACTCTACCTGTTTTTAATTTTTGGCAGTCCACGCGGCACCCCTTTACACTTACCTGCTCCCTGCTGACGAGAGGCAACTACCTCGAAACACGTGTCCAGGGATGGCTAATGCAACTCATACTTTTTTACACACACTGTGGCATAGGCGTACTCGCCGTCGCCACTACATTGACCACAGTTCCTTGGGGCAACTTGCTGGTGTGACGAGCAGTGTGCGGCCAATTGAACTTGATATATTACGGCTCCCTTGAGCCACCGAGCTGACGAGTCCTGGATCAGCACCTGCGCGCCATGAGAGGTACTCTACCTGTTTTTAATTTTTGGCAGTCCACGCGGCACCCCTTTACACTTACCTGCTCCCTGCTGACGAGAGGCAACTACCTCGAAACACGTGTCCAGGGATGGCTAATGCAACACATACTTTTTTACACACACTGTGGCATAGGCGTACTCGCCGTCGCCACTACATTGACCACAGTTCCTTGGGGCAACTTGCTGGTGTGACGAGCAGTGTGCAGCCAATTGAACTTGATATATTACGGCTCCCTTGAGCCACCGGGCTGACGAGTCCTGGATCAGCACCTGCGCGCCATGAGAGGTACTCTACCTGTTTTTAATTTTTGGCAGTCCACGCGGCACCCCTTTACACTTACCTGCTCCCTGCTGATGAGAGGCAACTACCTCGAAACACGTGTCCAGCGATGGCTAATGCACCACATACTTTTTTACACACACTGTGGCATAGGCGTACTCGCCGTCGCCACTACATTGACCACAGTTCCTTGGGGCAACTCGCTGGTGTGACGAGCAGTGTGCGGCCAATTGAACTTGATATATTACGGCTCCCTTGAGCCACCGGGCTGACGAGTCCTGTATCAGCACCTGCGCGCCATGAGAGGTACTCTACCTGTTTTTAATTTTTGGCAGTCCACGCGGCACCCCTTTACACTTACCTGCTCCCTGCTGACGAGAGGCAACTACCTCGAAACACGTGTCCAGGGATGGCTAATGCAACTCATACTTTTTTACACACACTGTGGCATAGGCGTACTCGCCGTCGCCACTACATTGACCACAGTTCCTTGGGGCAACTTGCTGGTGTGACGAGCAGTGTGCGGCCAATTGAACTTGATATATTACGGCTCCCTTGAGCCACCGAGCTGACGAGTCCTGGATCAGCACCTGCGCGCCATGAGAGGTACTCTACCTGTTTTTAATTTTTGGCAGTCCACGCGGCACCCCTTTACACTTACCTGCTCCCTGCTGACGAGAGGCAACTACCTCGAAACACGTGTCCAGGGATGGCTAATGCAACACATACTTTTTTACACACACTGTGGCATAGGCGTACTCACCGTCGCCACTACATTGACCACAGTTCCTTGGGGCAACTTGCTGGTGTGACGAGCAGTGTGCAGCCAATTGAACTTGATATATTACGGCTCCCTTGAGCCACCGGGCTGACGAGTCCTGGATCAGCACCTGCGCGCCATGAGAGGTACTCTACCTGTTTTTAATTTTTGGCAGTCCACGCGGCACCCCTTTACACTTACCTGCTCCCTGCTGATGAGAGGCAACTACCTCGAAACACGTGTCCAGCGATGGCTAATGCACCACATACTTTTTTACACACACTGTGGCATAGGCGTACTCGCCGTCACCACTACATTGACCACAGTTCCTTGGGGCAACTCGCTGGTGTGACGAGCAGTGTGCGGCCAATTGAACTTGATATATTACGGCTCCCTTGAGCCACCGGGCTGACGAGTCCTGGATCAGCACCTGCGCACCATGAGAGGTACTCTACCTGTTTTTAATTTTTGGCAGTCCACGCGGCACCCCTTTACACTTACCTGCTCCCTGCTGACCAGAGGCAACTACCTCGAAACACGTGTCCAGGGATGGCTAATGCAACACATACTTTTTTACACACACTGTGGCATAGGCGTACTCGCCGTCGCCACTACATTGACCACAGTTCCTTGGGGCAACTTGCTGGTGTGACGAGCAGTGTGTGGCCAATTGAACTTGATATATTACGGCTCCCTTGAGCCACCGGGCTGACGAGTCCTGGATCAGCACCGGCACGCCATGAGAGGTACTCTACCTGTTTTTAATTTTTGGCAGTCCACGCGGCACCCCTTTACACTTCTCTGCTCCCTGCTGACGAGAGGCAACTACCTCGAAACACGTGTCCAGGGATGGCTAATGCAACACATACTTTTTTACACACACTGTGGAATAGGCGTACTCGCCGTCGCCACTACATTGACCACACTTCCTTGGGGCAACTTGCTGGTGTGACGAGCAGTGTGCGGCCAATTGAACTTGATATATTACGGCTCCCTTGAGCCACCGGGCTGACGAGTCCTGGATCAGCACCTGCGCGCCATGAGAGGTACTCTACCTGTTTTGAATTTTTGGCAGTCCACGCGGCACCCCTTTACACTTACCTGATCCCTGCTGACGAGAGGCAACTACCTCGAAACACGTGTCCAGGGATGGCTAATGCAACACATACTTTTTTACACACACTGTGGCATAGGCGTACTCGCCGTCGCCACTACATTGACCACAGTTCCTTGGGGCAACTTGCTGGTGTGACGAGCAGTGTGCGGCCAATTGAACTTGATATATTACGGCTCCCTTGAGCCACCGGGCTGACGAGTCCTGGATCAGCACCTGCGCGCCATGAGAGGTACTCTACCTGTTTTTAATTTTTGGCAGTCCACGCGGCACCCCTTTACACTTACCTGCTCCCTGCTGACGAGAGACAACTACCTCGAAACACGTGTCCAGGGATGGCTAATGCAACACATACTTTTTTACACACACTGTGGCATAGGCGTACTCGCCGTCGCCACTACATTGACCACAGTTCCTTGGGGCAACTTGCTGGTGTGAAGAGCAGTGTGCGGCCAATTGAACTTGATATATTACGGCTCCCTTGAGCCACCGGGCTGACGAGTCCTGGATCAGCACCTGCGTGCCATGAGAGGTACTCTACCTGTTTTTAATTTTTAGCCGTCCACGCGGCACCCCTTTACACTTACCTGCTCCCTGCTGACGAGAGGCAACTACCTCGAAACACGTGTCCAGGGATGGCTAATGCAACACATACTTTTTTACACACACTGTGGCATAGGCGTACTCGCCGTCGCCACTACATTGACCACAGTTCCTTGGGGCAACTTGCTGGTGTGACGAGCAGTGTGCGGCCAATTGAACTTGAAATATTACGGCTCCCTTGAGCCACCGGGCTGACGAGTCCTGGATCAGCACCTGCGCACCATGAGAGGTACTCTACCTGTTTTTAATTTTTGGCAGTCCACCCGGCACCCCTTTACACTTACCTGCTCCCTGCTGACGAGAGGCAACTACCTCGAAACACGTGTCCAGGGATGGCTAATGCAACACATACTTTTTTACACACACTGTGGCATAGGCGTACTCGCCGTCGCCACTACATTGACCACACTTCCTTGGGGCAACTTGCTGGTGTGACGAGCAGTGTGCGGCCAATTGAACTTGATATATTACGGCTCCCTTGAGCCACCGGGCTGACGAGTCCTGGATCAGCACCTGCGCGCCATGAGAGGTACTCTACCTGTTTTTAATTTTTGGCAGTCTACGCGGCACCCCTTTACACTTACCTGCTCCCTGCTGACCAGAGGCAACTACCTCGAAACACGTGTCCAGGGATGGCTAATGCAACACATACTTTTTTACACACACTGTGGCATAGGCGTACTCGCCGTCGCCACTACATTGACCACAGTTCCTTGGGGCAACTTGCTGGTGTGACGAGCAGTGTGTGGCCAATTGAACTTGATATATTACGGCTCCCTTGAGCCACCGGGCTGACGAGTCCTGGATCAGCACCTGCACGCCATGAGAGGTTCTCTACCTGTTTTTAATTTTTGGCAGTCCACGCGGCACCCCTTTACACTTACCTGCTCCCTGCTGACGAGAGGCAACTACCTCGAAACACGTGTCCAGGGATGGCTAATGCAACACATACTTTTTTACACACACTGTGGCATAGGCGTACTCGCCGTCGCCACTACATTGACCACACTTCCTTGGGGCAACTTGCTGGTGTGACGAGCAGTGTGCGGCCAATTGAACTTGATATATTACGGCTCCCTTGAGCCACCGGGCTGACGAGTCCTGGATCAGCACCTGCGCGCCATGAGAGGTACTCTACCTGTTTTTAATTTTTGGCAGTCCACGCGGCACCCCTTTACACTTACCTGCTCCCTGCTGACGAGAGGCAACTACCTCGAAACATGTGTCCAGGGATGGCTAATGCAACACATACTTTTTTACACACACTGTGGCATAGGCGTACTCGCCGTCGCCACTACATTGACCACAGTTCCTTGGGGCAACTTGCTGGTGTGACGAGCAGTGTGCGGCCAATTGAACTTGATATATTACGGCTCCCTTGAGCCACCGGGCTGACGAGTCCTGGATCAGCACCTGCGCGCCATGAGAGGTACTCTACCTGTTTTTAATTTTTGGCAGTCCACGCGGCACCCCTTTACACTTACCTGCTCCCTGCTGACGAGAGGCAACTACCTCGAAACACATGTCCAGGGATGGCTAATGCAACACATACTTTTTTACACACACTGTGGCATAGGCGTACTCGCCGTCGCCACTGCATTGACCACAGTTCCTTGGGGCAACTTGCTGGTGTGACGAGCAGTGTGCGGCCAATTGAACTTGATATATTACGGCTCCCTTGAGCCACCGGGCTGACGAGTCCTGGATCAGCACCTGCGCGCCATGAGAGGTACTCTACCTGTTTTTAATTTTTGGCAGTCCACGCGGCACCCCTTTACACTTACCTGCTCCCTGCTGACGAGAGGCAACTACCTCGAAACACGTGTCCAGGGATGGCTAATGCAACACATACTTTTTTACACACACTGTGGCATAGGCGTACTCGCCGTCGCCACTACATTGACCACAGTTCTTAGGGGCAACTTGCTGGTGTGACGAGCAGTGTGCGGCCAATTGAACTTTATATATTACGGCTCCCTTGAGCCACCGGGCTGACGAGTCCTGGATCAGCACCTGCGCGCCATGAGAGGTACTCTACCTGTTTCTAATTTTTGGCAGTCCACGCGGCACCCCTTTACACTTACCTGCTCCCTGCTGACGAGAGGCAACTACCTCGAAACACGTGTCCAGGGATGGCTAATGCAACTCATACTTTTTTACACACACTGTGGCATAGGCGTACTCGCCGTCGCCACTACATTGACCACAGTTCCTTGGGGCAACTTGCTGGTGTGACGAGCAGTGTGCGGCCAATTGAACTTGATATATTACGGCTCCCTTGAGCCACCGAGCTGACGAGTCCTGGATCAGCACCTGCGCGCCATGAGAGGTACTCTACCTGTTTTTAATTTTTGGCAGTCCACGCGGCACCCCTTTACACTTACCTGCTCCCTGCTGACGAGAGGCAACTACCTCGAAACACGTGTCCAGGGATGGCTAATGCAACACATACTTTTTTACACACACTGTGGCATAGGCGTACTCGCCGTCGCCACTACATTGACCACAGTTCCTTGGGGCAACTTGCTGGTGTGACGAGCAGTGTGCGGCCAATTGAACTTGATATATTACGGCTCCCTTGAGCCACCGGGCTGACGAGTCCTGGATCAGCACCTGCGCGCCATGAGAGGTACTCTACCTGTTTTTAATTTTTGGCAGTCCACGCGGCACCCCTTTACACTTACCTGCTCCCTGCTGACGAGAGACAACTACCTCGAAACACGTGTCCAGGGATGGCTAATGCAACACATACTTTTTTACACACACTGTGGCATAGGCGTACTCGCCGTCGCCACTACATTGACCACAGTTCCTTGGGGCAACTTGCTGGTGTGACGAGCAGTGTGCGGCCAATTGAACTTGATATATTACGGCTCCCTTGAGCCACCGGGCTGACGAGTCCTGGATCAGCACCTGCGCGCCATGAGAGGTACTCTACCTGTTTTTAATTTTTGGCAGTCCACGCGGCACCCCTTTACACTTACCTGCTCCCTGCTGACCAGAGGCAACTACCTCGAAACACGTGTCCAGGGATGGCTAATGCAACACATACTTTTTTACACACACTGTGGCATAGGCGTACTCGCCGTCGCCACTACATTGACCACAGTTCCTTGGGGCAACTTGCTGGTGTGACGAGCAGTGTGTGGCCAATTGAACTTGATATATTACGGCTCCCTTGAGCCACCGGGCTGACGAGTCCTGGATCAGCACCTGCACGCCATGAGAGGTTCTCTACCTGTTTTTAATTTTTGGCAGTCCACGCGGCACCCCTTTACACTTACCTGCTCCCTGCTGACGAGAGGCAACTACCTCGAAACACGTGTCCAGGGATGGCTAATGCAACACATACTTTTTTACACACACTGTGGCATAGGCGTACTCGCCGTCGCCACTACATTGACCACACTTCCTTGGGGCAACTTGCTGGTGTGACGAGCAGTGTGCGGCCAATTGAACTTGATATATTACGGCTCCCTTGAGCCACCGGGCTGACGAGTCCTGGATCAGCACCTGCGCGCCATGAGAGGTACTCTACCTGTTTTTAATTTTTGGCAGTCCACGCGGCACCCCTTTACACTTACCTGCTCCCTGCTGACGAGAGGCAACTACCTCGAAACATGTGTCCAGGGATGGCTAATGCAACACATACTTTTTTACACACACTGTGGCATAGGCGTACTCGCCGTCGCCACTACATTGACCACAGTTCCTTGGGGCAACTTGCTGGTGTGACGAGCAGTGTGCGGCCAATTGAACTTGATATATTACGGCTCCCTTGAGCCACCGGGCTGACGAGTCCTGGATCAGCACCTGCGCGCCATGAGAGGTACTCTACCTGTTTTTAATTTTTGGCAGTCCACGCGGCACCCCTTTACACTTACCTGCTCCCTGCTGACGAGAGGCAACTACCTCGAAACACATGTCCAGGGATGGCTAATGCAACACATACTTTTTTACACACACTGTGGCATAGGCGTACTCGCCGTCGCCACTGCATTGACCACAGTTCCTTGGGGCAACTTGCTGGTGTGACGAGCAGTGTGCGGCCAATTGAACTTGATATATTACGGCTCCCTTGAGCCACCGGGCTGACGAGTCCTGGATCAGCACCTGCGCGCCATGAGAGGTACTCTACCTGTTTTTAATTTTTGGCAGTCCACGCGGCACCCCTTTACACTTACCTGCTCCCTGCTGACGAGAGGCAACTACCTCGAAACACGTGTCCAGGGATGGCTAATGCAACACATACTTTTTTACACACACTGTGGCATAGGCGTACTCGCCGTCGCCACTACATTGACCACAGTTCTTAGGGGCAACTTGCTGGTGTGACGAGCAGTGTGCGGCCAATTGAACTTGATATATTACGGCTCCCTTGAGCCACCGGGCTGACGAGTCCTGGATCAGCACCTGCGCGCCATGAGAGGTACTCTACCTGTTTTTAATTTTTGGCAGTCCACGCGGCACCCCTTTACACTTACCTGCTCCCTGCTGACGAGAGACAACTACCTCGAAACACGTGTCCAGGGATGGCTAATGCAACACATACTTTTTTACACACACTGTGGCATAGGCGTACTCGCCGTCGCCACTACATTGACCACAGTTCCTTGGGGCAACTTGCTGGTGTGACGAGCAGTGTGCGGCCAATTGAACTTGATATATTACGGCTCCCTTGAGCCACCGGGCTGACGAGTCCTGGATCAGCACCTGCGCGCCATGAGAGGTACTCTACCTGTTTTTAATTTTTGGCAGTCCACGCGGCACCCCTTTACACTTACCTGCTCCCTGCTGACCAGAGGCAACTACCTCGAAACACGTGTCCAGGGATGGCTAATGCAACACATACTTTTTTACACACACTGTGGCATAGGCGTACTCGCCGTCGCCACTACATTGACCACAGTTCCTTGGGGCAACTTGCTGGTGTGACGAGCAGTGTGTGGCCAATTGAACTTGATATATTACGGCTCCCTTGAGCCACCGGGCTGACGAGTCCTGGATCAGCACCTGCACGCCATGAGAGGTACTCTACCTGTTTTTAATTTTTGGCAGTCCACGCGGCACCCCTTTACACTTACCTGCTCCCTGCTGACGAGAGGCAACTACCTCGAAACACGTGTCCAGGGATGGCTAATGCAACACATACTTTTTTACACACACTGTGGCATAGGCGTACTCGTCGTCGCCACTACATTGACCACACTTCCTTGGGGCAACTTGCTGGTGTGACGAGCAGTGTGCGGCCAATTGAACTTGATATATTACGGCTCCCTTGAGCCACCGGGCTGACGAGTCCTGGATCAGCACCTGCGCGCCATGAGAGGTACTCTACCTGTTTTGAATTTTTGGCAGTCCACGCGGCGCCCCTTTACACTTACCTGCTCCCTGCTGACGAGAGGCAACTACCTCGAAACACGTGTCCAGGGATGGCTAATGCAACACATACTTTTTTACACACACTGTGGCATAGGCGTACTCGCCGTCGCCACTACATTGACCACAGTTCCTTGGGGCAACTTGCTGGTGTGACGAGCAGTGTGCGGCCAATTGAACTTGATATATTACGGCTCCCTTGAGCCACCGGGCTGACGAGTCCTGGATCAGCACCTGCGCGCCATGAGAGGTACTCTACCTGTTTTTAATTTTTGGCAGTCCACCCGGCACCCCTTTACACTTACCTGCTCCCTGCTGACGAGAGGCAACTACCTCGAAACACGTGTCCAGGGATGGCTAATGCAACACATACTTTTTTACACACACTGTGGCATAGGCGTACTCGCCGTCGCCACTACATTGACCACACTTCCTTGGGGCAACTTGCTGGTGTGACGAGCAGTGTGCGGCCAATTGAACTTGATATATTACGGCTCCCTTGAGCCACCGGGCTGACGAGTCCTGGATCAGCACCTGCGCGCCATGAGAGGTACTCTACCTGTTTTTAATTTTTGGCAGTCTACGCGGCACCCCTTTACACTTACCTGCTCCCTGCTGACCAGAGGCAACTACCTCGAAACACGTGTCCAGGGATGGCTAATGCAACACATACTTTTTTACACACACTGTGGCATAGGCGTACTCGCCGTTGCCACTACATTGACCACAGTTCCTTGGGGCAACTTGCTGGTGTGACGAGCAGTGTGTGGCCAATTGAACTTGATATATTACGGCTCCCTTGAGCCACCGGGCTGACGAGTCCTGGATCAGCACCTGCACGCCATGAGAGGTACTCTACCTGTTTTTAATTTTTGGCAGTCCACGCGGCACCCCTTTACACTTACCTGCTCCCTGCTGACGAGAGGCAACTACCTCGAAACACGTGTCCAGGGATGGCTAATGCAACACATACTTTTTTACACACACTGTGGCATAGGCGTACTCGTCGTCGCCACTACATTGACCACACTTCCTTGGGGCAACTTGCTGGTGTGACGAGCAGTGTGCGGCCAATTGAACTTGATATATTACGGCTCCCTTGAGCCACCGGGCTGACGAGTCCTGGATCAGCACCTGCGCGCCATGAGAGGTACTCTACCTGTTTTGAATTTTTGGCAGTCCACGCGGCGCCCCTTTACACTTACCTGCTCCCTGCTGACGAGAGGCAACTACCTCGAAACACGTGTCCAGGGATGGCTAATGCAACACATACTTTTTTACACACACTGTGGCATAGGCGTACTCGCCGTCGCCACTACATTGACCACAGTTCCTTGGGGCAACTTGCTGGTGTGACGAGCAGTGTGCGGCCAATTGAACTTGATATATTACGGCTCCCTTGAGCCACCGGGCTGACGAGTCCTGGATCAGCACCTGCGCGCCATGAGAGGTACGCTACCTGTTTTTAATTTTTGGCAGTCCACCCGGCACCCCTTTACACTTACCTGCTCCCTGCTGACGAGAGGCAACTACCTCGAAACACGTGTCCAGGGATGGCTAATGCAACACATACTTTTTTACACACACTGTGGCATAGGCGTACTCGCCGTCGCCACTACATTGACCACACTTCCTTGGGGCAACTTGCTGGTGTGACGAGCAGTGTGCGGCCAATTGAACTTGATATATTACGGCTCCCTTGAGCCACCGGGCTGACGAGTCCTGGATCAGCACCTGCGCGCCATGAGAGGTACTCTACCTGTTTTTAATTTTTGGCAGTCCACGCGGCACCCCTTTACACTTACCTGCTCCCTGCTGACGAGAGGCAACTACCTCGAAACACGTGTCCAGGGATGGCTAATGCAACACATACTTTTTTACACACACTGTGGCATAGGCGTACTCGCCGTCGCCACTACATTGACCACAGTTCCTTGGGGCAACTTGCTGGTGTGAGGAGCAGTGTGCGGCCAATTGAAATTGATATATTAAGGCTCCCTTGAGCCACCGGGCTGACGAGTCCTGGATCAGCACCTGCGCGCCATGAGAGGTACTCTACCTGTTTTTAATTTTTGGCAGTCCACGCGGCACCCCTTTACACTTACCTGCTCCCTGCTGACGAGAGGCAACTACATCGAAACACGTGTCCAGGGATGGCTAATACAACACATACCTTTTTACACACACTGTGGCATAGGCGTACTCGCCGTCGCCACTACATTGACCACAGTTCTTAGGGGCAACTTGCTGGTGTGACGAGCAGTGTGCGGCCAATTGAACTTGATATATTACGGCTCCCTTGAGCCACCGGGCTGACGAGTCCTGGATCAGCACCTGCGCGCCATGAGAGGTACTCTACCTGTTTTTAATTTTTGGCAGTCCACACGGCACCCCTTTACACTTACCTGCTCCCTGCTGACGAGAGGCAACTACCTCGAAACATGTGTCCAGGGATGGCTAATGCAACTCATACTTTTTTACACACACTGTGGCTAAGGCGTACTCGCCGTCGCCACTACATTGACCACAGTTCCTTGGGGCAACTTGCTGGTGTGACGAGCAGTGTGCGGCCAATTGAACTTGATACATTACGGCTCCCTTGAGCCACCGGGCTGACGAGTCCTGGATCAGCACCTGCGCGCCATGAGAGGTACTCTACCTGTTTTTAATTTTTGGCAGTCCACGCGGCACCCCTTTACACTTACCTGCTCCCTGCTGACGAGAGGCAACTACCTCGAAACACGTGACCAGGGATGGCTAATGCAAAACATACTTTTTTACACACACTGTGGCATAGGCGTACTCGCCGTCGCCACTACATTGACCACAGTTCCTTGGGGCAACTTGCTGGTGTGACGAGCAGTGTGCGGCCAATTGAACTTGATATATTACGGCTCCCTTGAGCCACCTGGCTGACGAGTCCTGGATCAGCACCTGCGCGCCATGAGAGGTACTATACCTGTTTTTAATTTTTGCCAGTCCACGCGGCACCCCTTTACACTTACCTGCTCCCTGCTGACGAGAGGCAACTACCTCGAAACACGTGTCCAGGGATGGCTAATGCAACACATACTTTTTTACACACACTGTGGCATAGGCGTACTCGCCGTCGCCACTACATTGACCACAGTTCTTAGGGGCAACTTGCTGGTGTGACGAGCAGTGTGCGGCCAATTGAACTTGATATATTACGGCTCCCTTGAGCCACCGGGCTGACGAGTCCTGGATCAGCACCTGCGCGCCATGAGAGGTACTCTACCTGTTTTTAATTTTTGGCAGTCCACGCGGCACCCCTTTACACTTACCTGCTCCCTGCTGACGAAAGGCAACTACCTCGAAACACGTGTCCAGGGATGGCTAATGCAACACATACTTTTTTACACACACTGTGGCATAGGCGTACTCGCCGTCGCCACTACATTGACCACAGTTCCTTGGGGCAACTTGCTGGTGTGACGAGCAGTGTGCGGCCAATTGAACTTGATATATTACGGCTCCCTTGAGCCACCGGGCTGACGAGTCCTGGATCAGCACCTGCGCGCCATGAGAGGTACTCTACCTGTTTTTAATTTTTGGCAGTCCACGCGGCCCCCTTTACACTTACCTGCTCCCTGCTGACGAGAGGCAACTACCTCGAAACAAGTGTCCAGGGATGGCTAATGCAACACATACTTTTTTACACACACTGTGGCATAGGCGTACTCGCCGTCGCCACTACATTGACCACACTTCCTTGGGGCAACTTGCTGGTGTGACGAGCAGTGTGCGGCCAATTGAACTTGATATATTACGGCTCCCTTGAGCCACCGGGCTGACGAGTCCTGGATCAGCACCTGCGCGCCATGAGAGGTACTCTACCTGTTTTGAATTTTTGGCAGTCCACGCGGCACCCCTTTACACTTACCTGCTCCCTGCTGACGAGAGGCAACTACCTCGAAACACGTGTCCAGGGATGGCTAATGCAACACATACTTTTTTACACACACTGTGGCATAGGCGTACTCGCCGTTGCCACTACATTGACCACAGTTCCTTGGGGCAACTTGCTGGTGTGACGAGCAGTGTGCGGCCAATTGAACTTGATATATTACGGCTCCCTTGAGCCACCGGGCTGACGAGTCCTGGATCAGCACCTGCGCGCCATGAGAGGTACTCTACCTGTTTTTAATTTTTGGCAGTCCACGCGGCACCCCTTTACACTTACCTGCTCCCTGCTGACGAGAGGCAACTACCTCGAAACACGTGTCCAGGGATGGCTAATGCAACTCATACTTTTTTACACACACTGTGGCATAGGCGTACTCGCAGTCGCCACTACATTGACCACAGTTCCTTGGGGCAACTTGCTGGTGTGACGAGCAGTGTGCGGCCAATTGAACTTGATATATTACGGCTCCCTTGAGCCACCGAGCTGACGAGTCCTGGATCAGCACCTGCGCGCCATGAGAGGTACTCTACCTGTTTTTAATTTTTGGCAGTCCACGCGGCACCCCTTTACACTTACCTGCTCCTTGCTGACGAGAGGCAACTACCTCGAAACACGTGTCCAGGGATGGCTAATGCAACACATACTTTTTTACACACACTGTGGCATAGGCGTACTCGCCGTCGCCACTACATTGACCACAGTTCCTTGGGGCAACTTGCTGGTGTGACGAGCAGTGTGCAGCCAATTGAACTTGATATATTACGGCTCCCTTGAGCCACCGGGCTGACGAGTCCTGGATCAGCACCTGCGCGCCATGAGAGGTACTCTACCTGTTTTTAATTTTTGGCAGTCCACGCGGCACCCCTTTACACTTACCTGCTCCCTGCTGATGAGAGGCAACTACCTCGAAACACGTGTCCAGTGATGGCTAATGCAACACATACTTTTTTACACACACTGTGGCATAGGCGTACTCGCCGTCGCCACTACATTGACCACAGTTCCTTGGGGCAACTCGCTGG